>NW_006800013.1:193441-313788 GCF_000485575.1 Poecilia formosa | reverse complement strand
CCCGCAGCGTCCACTCTGCTGTTGGAGATGTTTGGTGGCCCGGCTTCAGTTTCCCTTTTGTTGCACCTTTGATTTTGTCTTTGTTTTGGCACTACAACATCTCCATATGCATTCATACAACACATCCAAGCATTTACATTACACCACTGATGCTGATTTCCACAATCCATGGTGGTTTTGTTAATAAAGACTTATTTTTGTGCACTTTAACCACGGCATGGTTCATGTTTTTGTTACGACCCTGAGCCAGTCGTAACAATAGCAACAAAGGCTGGTTAAATTTTAACAGAAGAAGACAGCAGAACAAAGACTTTTTACAGATGTAGCTGGGAGACTGAAAGAGCTCTACTTACTTCAGTCAAGTTGAAGTTTTATTTTGTCAAAAGGATTTGCTTTAATGAAAATTTAACTCTTGATTTTTGCTTTTATTCTATTTTTTTAGTCTGTCAATTTATAAAATGTATTAACCCTAAAATAAACCATATATAGATAATTTCAACTGCAAATTGTAAAGTGAATTTATTATTTCTATTTCTCTTTATAACTTTGTTTAACATGTATGAACAATAAATCTACTTGTAGTTAAAAACTATATTCAGGTGGTAGAAATATATTATGAGTGCAAAATTTCTCAAGACAACAATAGTGTCAAATTAATGGAGGTTTTATTTTTTCCAGGGTCAGATTTTTACAGATGCATAGCACATGATTGAAAAATTAAGATAGTTTCCAGTTGTTCTGGCATGTTCCAACTTTTGATAAATAATTTTATGAGAAATACTTGACCACAGTTTATTGCTGCACTATACTACAGAGAAACATACACAATATTTCCAAATACATTTGGGTAATATATGTTTTAACAAATTTTCTTTTGCTGATTTTAACAGAAGATACATCTGTTCTTTTGAGAAAACAGAAAAATTAAGTGTTTTCCAACTGCTGTTGAGGCATAAGAGATTGATTCATCTTTGAACAAATTAAACGTTTTGACAAATCACAAACAACCTATTCCATTCAAAACAGTTTTTTAAATGACATAAGCTTGAAGATGTTGACTCTTTGGGAATATTGCTCCTCAGAGTTTTCTTTTCCATGGACGTCATCAGAAAAGTCTGCTGAAAAGCCTTAAATAGAAACACAGGATCAGCAGGTGCAACTGCAGGGTTACATCACCTGAAGGAATCAAGGTTCTGTTTGAGGCAAAAGATGATCTCTACAAATAACATACAGAGGAATTAGTTCACTTGTAGAATATTCTAGAAAGAAAAACAAACTATTTCTTTTGTGATTGCCAAGCTTACTGCTGAACTGAAGTGGTTTTTATTGTGGCTTTTTAATTCCAACTGAAGGTCTGTTTCATTTTAATTCTGTTTAACATTTTTTCCCCCTTTCGTTGTATAAATGATCAAATACAGAAACGTTACAAATGTGAAAGAGTTTATGATCGTTGGCTTCCCTGGACTTCCACCAGAGTACTATGGCATAGTATCGTTTGTTCTCTTACTTGTTTTTATTGCTATTGTATTCGGAAATGTTTTTATTCTAGCTGTCATCATTTGTGAGCGGACTCTCCACAAGCCAACGTACATGATCTTTTTAAACCTTGCAATGACAGACCTGTTATTTGGCATTGTAACACTCCCAAAAATCATCGCCAGATATTGGTGGAATGATATGATGTGCTCGTTTGGAGTTTGCTTTGCACAGATGTATTTTGTTCACTCTCTGGGAGCGATTCAGTCGTTAATTTTGCTGATGATGGCTTTGGATCGCTTTGTTGCTGTTTGTTTTCCATTCAAATATCCAGTTTTATTTACAAACAAAAACATTTCTATTTGTTGCAGCTTGTGCTGGTTTCTGACTTTTATACGGATTATGGGACTTGTGCTACATGCCCTGACGTTGCCCTACTGTGACCTTAATACCATCATGCAGTGCTACTGTGATCATAATTCCATCACCAAGCTGGCATGTGGGGATGATGTTGCATATGTAAAAATGGTTGCATTTGCAAATGCTATGATCACTCTCTTAGTTCCTTTAACATTTATAATTATTTCTTACTTTTCTATCATTATGGCTGTTGTGAAAATGTCTGCCTCTGGGAGGGATTACAAATTCCTGTCCACATGTGCCCCTCAACTCTTCATTACCTGTCTATATTATGTGCCAAGATGTATTTTATATATTACTGATACTTTGGGAATCAAATTTAGCCCTGATGTTCGTATTGTTATAACAATGTTGTACAGCCTCATACCTCCAGCAGTCAACCCTGTGATATACTGCTTGAAAACGATGGAAATCAAAAACGCTTTGACCCAGAGATTCAGCAATAGGAAAATAAATCTTGCATTTCAAAATGAGACCAAACTTGTGACGAGTAAACACATATAGATTTGCTACATAAGTTTTTTTGTTGTTGTTGTTGTTGTTTGTTTGCTTATAAGTTATACAAGGAGTTTGGCAGGTAGCACATACATCCTGTGTTTAGCTAAATTATTTTAAAAAAGAAACAAGAAAACCATTTGCAAACATAAAAAATGTTTTAAATGTAAAGACTGAACGTAAATATGCTTTAGATGATTTAAAGACAGATCTTTTTTTCATGAAATTAAAACATTAACTCTCTGTGTCCTTTTAAAATATGCTTTTGTGGTTGATTATGTAAGCAGTGCATTTCATAAGGTTCTGATGTAATTTGGCCTCGTTGTACGTCAGATGAATTGACTGAAATGAGAATACTGTCTGCTCCAATGTTCTGACTGTAAAGATTTATATATGTATTAAATTTTTTTCTTTTCTGCAGGAATGAGTTCTGTCTGACATTGCCTCGCATGGTTTAATTAAAGCTCTCCTTGAATTCACCACTAGATGGAGTTAAACTGGCAATATGCTTTTCAAAAAGTCCAGATTCACAATATATGTAACACTTTTTACATTAAACCGGAGTCTTGTGATAGACCTACAGCCTGTCCAGGGTTTATCCCACCTCTGTGTTTTATTGAACCAACGAGATTACAGATTTAAGTAAATGTGCTTGTTTTAGGATTTATGGAGTAACAGCTGAAACATTGTATTAGATTACAATTAAACAATATAATATTTGGATATTCTCATAACATATAAAAAAAAAAAAAACTGCCGTGCAAGAATGGCTACTTATGGCTTTCTTTCACACAAAGAACATTTATGTAGAGTTTTTGGTGTAGAGAATTACATTTTCTCAGTGACGTGCTTTATTTTCGGCTGATAAACTACAAAAAGTATCTGGTTTCTACTCCATTTGAATACTGAGATACGCAAATTAGTTTGTCGTGGACATTAACATTTTAATACAATGAAAGCCAACAACACATACAGGAGTCACATATTTCTCAAAAATGATTTCATTTAAGTTTTATCAGAAAAGCTTTCAAGATAAAATCCTCATCACTCTACTGGATATCATTGCATTGAGCAGCATGAGCTCATTGTGTATACCACACACAAATCTCTATACAGCTGCTACTCAAGTATCACAATAATAACCCAGTAATATCTCTATATATCATGCAGAACAGTCCAAACAACTTGTCTGAGCTGATGAAGACTCATTCACCTTGGGATGCTGAAAACCTGAAAACAGAATGTGATACTGAATAATTTGGTTTAAAATATGCTGCCAGTCAGGGGGGTCGGGGGGGGGGCACTCATCAAGCATCATGTTTTCTATCACAGACAGATGATCCCTAAATAAAGGAAAAAATACAGTAAGACTGCATGTATAGGGCAAGAGAAAATAATATAACCCATTTTGATATAGTTGAACGCTGGATTACATATCTTAACAATGCACTATTCAGAATGGGAATGTAATAAAAGCAAAAGATGAAAGAGGTGGAAGGATTTCATATTTCATAAAATCAGCAGCTTGGAAGATGCAGATTACAAAAAGAAAACAACTTATTTGCGATTGACCAGAAAGACAACTTTGTCCTAGATAATTAAATACAGTAGAAAATTATAGTGAATCAGATATCAACTACTTCATCTGCTCTGACCTTTCAAATAATTTCTTCCTCATCACTTTGCATATCACCGCTGTGACTGAACTCCATGGGCATACCTGCAATGTCCTCAAACACTGCAGCGTAGCTTCCAAAAGTCAGGAGCACATTTACATTTTTTTCCCATTGTTCAAACATAGCAAAGGGATCCGTCTTGGAAATATCCTGACTTAAAGTGGAGGAGGATTTTAGTTCAAAGACATCCTGGCTTATTCTGCACTCTGATGGGAATGGCTGCTCATGCCTATATGTTTTGCCAGTAATGATGTTAAAGTGGTCATAGTCAGACTCAGAGCAAGTAAACGTGCTGTCTGTTTCACAGTCAGATGAGGTCTCTGTTGTCATCGTGGACTCTAGGGGTTCAGGCTCTAAAAGCGCTTGATGTGAAAAAGCTGGCTCAGGAGGAGCATTCAGTTTGCTAATTTCTTCGAAGCTAAGTGGCTGCATTGGCTCCAGGAGCTCTGGCTGTGGGAACTCTTTTGTACGACAGGACATATTCTGCCTCTGCTGCTCTGCGTCAAGCTGACACGATGACTGTTTGTGAAATGAGGAAATATTTTGATGCTTTGGAGGGCATTTCTGTTCACCAGGATTGTCTTTCTTTGAATTACCTAGCAGCCTCCTCAGATCCCCCCACTGGTTTGAATCACTTTTAAGACGTTCCGTGCTGCATAAATGCTTGTGCCAGCTGAGCCTTGGTGAGATGTTGTCAGAATTAAATGCACTACAGATGCTGCCGATCTCGTAATACTCCAGCTCACTCGGAAGCATCAGCTGTCCGTAACTATTAAGCTTCTCATCTGACTGACATGGACTTATTCGATCAAGACGTTTCCCTTTTGAGGTTGAAAGTCCAGCTTTCGGCAACTGATTGCCATCAAAACAAATTGTTGGGTTTTCAGTTTCTTGCCCTGTTTCATGTGTAAGGTTCTCATTTTTAACAACTGAATCCCGCTGTTTCAATCTGTACAGAACTGCAAACATGCATACAATCACCAGGATGGAGATCAGAGGGAGAACCACCGCTATAATCCAAAAAGGCCTGTTGTGCTGTTTCTCTGAGCACTCTTCACTGACAGTGGAAATGCAGATATCACAAAAATGATTGGAGACATTCTGCAGACACACGCATGGCCTGTCCCGCGTTGCCGGTCTGCACGGCCTCCGGTTCTGACAGTCTGAAAGACATGTTCTCAAAAAGGTGGTCTCTTCAGTGCATGGTGAGAAGAGGCAGACACCTGGAGAGCTGCAGCTGGACTGCGGGAGAGTCGAACTCGGCCAGACCTCCACCATTAAACTGTGTCCGCTGACGGGCAGAATTTGACCGCTAACGTTCAGATACTCCACACATCCACTAAATCCTGTGACCACAAGAAAGTTCAGAGATGTCAGGTTGACTCTAGAAAAGCCTCTCTTGAAACAATACTGGCAACTTCATTAAAATGGAAAGATTTAAATGATTTTGAGCATATCATGGCTGACAGTGTAAAATGACAAAAAAAAAAAAAGCATTTCATGGCTTTACATTGAATTTCTTACCTTTAGTTGTATATATCAAATATAACTTAAAAGATATTTGAATGCATTTTGATGCATTAAATTGGCCTCAAAAACATGGAAAATACTGGATCTTCAATCCAGTATTGATCGATCAATCGATCAATCAATCAATCAATCAATCAAATTTTATTTGTATAGCACATTTCAGCAGCAAGGCATTTCAAACTGACAAATCTGTAGAAACTGTGTGAGCTACTATATAAATATTGATCAAAATCTCTGGAGGATTTTTCTGATACCTAGTTGAATTTGTGAAACTAAGGCATAAGACTAGTCAGGAATAAAAAGGAGTCCAACTTGATACTGGCAAGAAATCACTGTTTATATAATGAAGAAATCACTGTTAAAAAAAAAAACAAAACAATCAAAAAAACAACCTAAAAAGTCATAGGATTACCTGACTGTTGGAGCTTTCTTTGTCTTGGTGGAGCGGCAGCAAGAATGATCTTTTCCAAACTAAAAAGTCTTAAGTCCATGTTTTGTTGGGTAATGTTCAAGACCATTTTGTCATCAACATACAGTGAATTGTTACTCCCACTGGTCGATAAGGACAGGACGTGCCAAAGACCATCAGCAACTAACAGCTCCACTGTAAACTCTGACATATGTCCTAAAGGATCAATGGAAGTGAACACAGGTTGTCCGTCTCTTACCTGAAAATAAATTAGAAATGATTGTCAGAGTTTTTGATATACTCAGACATATCATGCCCATATATTAAATATACTTTTTACAAACCATCAACACAACATGTCCTTTTCCAAGAATAAAGAGCAGGGTTCCATCTTCTTTTGTTTTGAACTTGACAGTAATGACAGTTTGGATTGTTGTGTCTTCCTGTTTTGCACCATCCTGCAGGTCTTTAAGCAGAAGGTCTCTCTTAAATCGCTCCTTAATGACATACTCAATGTAATCAATCCCCTTGAAGTGTAATACAAGTTCTTCAGATATTTCTGTTTCAAAAAGGTAAGAAAACATATTCAGTCCCAACATTGCGCAAAGAAAAATCTAACATTCAGTAACTCCACATTAGCTCTATCAAGCTATCAGACTTAATGAAGAGACAAACTATATAAATTATTGTCAGGATCTCTTTGTCACTTTACAAATACAGTTTACCTTTATTTTTCCTTGATCAAATCCTTAAGACATTAATGGCAATCCTAGTATTTTTTATCTGCTCATTTGTTTTGTATAGAAGCCTCTCTTCTTTGAATTTGAACTTGAATACTCTTAAAGTGTCTTTTTGACAGATAAACCCTAGTTCAGTCAAATTTACATTCCTATTTCTGCAGGTGGCATCTTAAGATCTTAAAAATATGAAGATACGACCTTGCTGTATTGCTAAAGTATTTGTTTGATTCCCAATACATATAATCTGTCCGAAGTGTTCTTAGGTAAATAAGGCTTTGCAATAATAAATTATGGGTTTTAAATTTAAATATTGATAATTAATTGTCTCAAACCTTGAAAATGTCTGTGGCTAAAGCGATAGATCTCTTATTAGAAGAAATGTATTATTCCTAAGGGAAATACGTAAAGCTGTAAAGAAAGGTTTTCATCCTGTTTAACTGTAGATGGAGTGCTGAACTAGTCCCAGTTCAAATGAAGCTGAAATTTGTCAGCTAATAGTCATTAACCACGTTGAATCTGTCAGCTAAATCTAATAAGCTCTCTCTTTTTTTGCTTTATATTTCCAGTTCGGTCCCACTGAAACCCAGACTCATAACCAAACAACCAATATCTCTGCCTGAATTGACAGCCAGCCTGACCCAGTTGCTCTCACCCAGAGCAACCTTGCATCTTAAATGGCAAATAGACTGAATTACTACAGCGCTTCTCCAGTCATAGAGTTTTACAATCTGCTGTGGCTCCAAATCCACAGCAGATTGTCTTGGAACAATCCCCCGAAGACGCTCTGTGGAGGATTTGCTATTGTGTGATGAATTATAATATGAATTCTTGATGGTTAATAGCTGTGATTGACAGTACAGTACTCAGATTCATTTTGTTAAATTGCTAGTTTCAGTGTTTATTGTAAATAAATAATAATTTAAAGGATTTCATAGAAATCTCGTGGATTTTTTTTTTGAGTAACAGAAAATAGAGTTAGTGGTAGGATTCATCTTACAGAATGATTTTTGACAGATAATGGACGTGATTAATTTATGAACATTGTTAAATAGCATTTAATAGCTTAAAACTGTTACACTGGTTTTTAAGAAAATATTGTTGGTTGGCTTGTCAATCCACTTCTCCATATTTACTTATGTATTTATTTACCTGTATCACAGTTTCTTCCTCTAAAGGGAGTTTTGCACTCACAAACATATTCAGACCAAAGGTCATGACACACGCCCCCATTCTTGCATGGGGAGCTGTTGCATCCTGACACTGCTGCTCGAGGACACCTTTGTTAAAGGGAAAAATAGCACATGTTGCTTGAGAATCATTCAAACACATTCCAACAAAATGTAAAAAATAAATAAATGTGTAGCATCATAATTGCAAATTTAGTGGTAAATTTATAATATCTTAAATGCATGAAACACTACCTGTTGAATACATTATAAGTTGCAAGGCCAGAAGAAGGTCTCAGCAAGATGCCATTTATCTGAATATTTCGAATGCACCCAACAAAGTCATGTGTTTTTATAGGACTTGGATGTTGCAAAATTACTTCCAGGCTTCTCAGTCCGCCAAATGTCATATTTGTGTTTCCAACGTCAAGAGTCCTAAGAGATGCAAAGATGAAAAGAAATTAAGAAATTATTTACTCAGGTTAAGGTTGTTCAGATAAGGCTGAAAATGACAAAAATTGTCATCTGTAAGAATTCACTTATGGGCACCTCTCTGAGATAGTGCCATCAAACTCTGAAAAACAAAGTCCATTGTTCACAACATCTGTACAGTTGTCCACAAGCAAAGTCCCCATCTGTTAAAAAATATACAGATCCACGTGAATATTTTAATCAACTTATGACTGGTCAACATTGTGTAGATAGCTATAGCTCACATTCCCAATCCTTCTGACAGTAACGCTGTGAAAATGTCCATCTGCAACTTGCTTATGCGTCTGCAACTTTACAGGTCCGGAGCCAAGGTCATAAGAGAGTTGTACTCTGCTGTCAAGTATCTCCAGTGCAAAAAACTCCCTGCTGGATAATGTTCCTGAATTGTACAGGAGTAGGGAGTCCCTCTGCACTGTTGCAAACTCAAAATAAATTAAATTAGTCCTGCGATCCAGTGGGGGAAACTCCACAAAGGACATTTCTTCAAAGCCATAACTGGGTTCCTCACAATGGACACCACTGACTCCTGAAAAGAAAATAAATTGCAGAAACTTGATCATAAAATAGACATACTTAGTAATTTGATGAAGTTATTTAATGTTTTTAAAAACAGATATTTTGGTGCTAAGGTACAATAATACTAAAAACTACTTTTAGCATGCCTAAAATATCTTTGTAGACCTGGATTATGTAGTGATCAGATTGTGTTTAACAGTGTTAAATACGCAATGCAGAAGCATTATTTCTGGTCATACAAATGACTGTGATCTTGGAACGTTGTAGTAACATAAAACACTTATTCTTCTATGGAAATAGCATTTGTAAGAGAATACTACTAAGATTATCTATTTTTACATCTGCAAATGCATATTTTTAAAATGCATTTAGTGACATTTATTGTTATCAAGATTGGATATGTTTGATGATCAATGAATAAAGGAAGCAAAAAATAAGACATGCTTCTGTTCTAATAATGAAGTATAGGATTAGAATTCATTGGTCATTGTAAAAATAGATCAAAGGATTGATTATCTGAAAGGAATGAAGCTTTCAACTAACAAAAGATAAAATATCAGAAGCAAACATGTCAATTTCGATATAAAACCTTGTTACGAAGCAATAGCTGTTATTAGTATATAGTAAACTGTGAGCTTTTATTAGCTCACATTTCTTTCTTGTTTCTATAACAATCTCCTATTTTGCATCATGTGCCTTTATGTTTTTTCTTACCAAAGGGACAGATACAGAGGAATCCTGTTTGTAGGTTAATGCATCTTCCCTGAAAACATGGTGTAGACCTGCAGTGATCTTTGAGCTGTTCACACCGTTCTCCTGCAAACATAGGTAAACATACTTTTTGCAAGGATTCTGGTTAAGGTTAGTACAATGAAACATGTTGAAGCGTGTTTTTGTGATCAATTCTACCTTCAAATCCAGGTGCACACTGGCAGTGGTATCCCTCCTGTGACTGAATACACGTCCCACCATTTTGGCACTTCACCTTAAGGCACTCGTCCACATCAGCCGAGCAGACTGAGCCAGAGAAGCCACTCTGACAGTGACAGCGGAAACTTCCTGCAGTGTTTTCACATGTGCTGTTGTTCTGACAAGGATTCGCCTCACATTCATCAATGTCATCTTCACAGAGTGAACCGCTGAACCCGACCGAACAGGTACAATTAAAAATCTCTTTCTGTGGCGACACAAAGATGACAGCCATGCTTTCCAGGACAGCAACCTCCTGGCTGATGTAAATGTTTTTGTTGCATGTGGCCCCGTTCTGACAGGGGCTCATGAGGCATGGATCACTGGTGATGTGAGAAATTGTCATATTGCTTTGGGACTCCAGTAACTTCTTATGCCCAGCAGATATACTACTTGCTACCTCTCTGCTTAGATATTGTCCATTGTAGTTTTTCACTGCTGCAAGTAGTAGTATCTCCATGCCAATATGTTTGATTCCAAAAACATGAGTCTTTGAAGCCTGCAGGTTGAACAGACTATCCAAGGCTTTCACAAACCGCAAATACCTATTGGTCAAGAAGTTTTCCATTGAACGTGAGGCCACGTAGAAAAAAATACAACTGTCCACAGATGCATTTGTAAAACCTTTGTAGTTCACATAGATACTGTTATTTACTGGAAAATGAACTTGATCTGTAGCTTCAACTGTGACATTGAATGTGGCCTCGCCCTGAAAGGGGGATGACCATAGCTCACATGTACCATTGGGTATCATGAACATGTTAATCGGGCCACTTCTAATGGAACAGAGGAATGCATCAGACTCATCATGATCCTCAGGATGCACATTGCCAATCATGCCACCATTAAAAGAACTGCCAAAATATTTCACCTCAATAAAGATGTTTCGTGGTAACGGGGGGTTATCGTTTTCATCTTCCACCCTAATGTGGAGTGTTGTTGTTGAAGACAGTGGTAGAGGAAACCCTGCATCCTTTACCACCACCAGTAATCGATATTCAGAGACATGCTCCCGATCAACAACACGTCTGGTGAGTAAAACTCCATCCGGAGTGAGAAAAAAAGTACTTTCTGCTGACAAATTTGATAGCCAAAAAGTAAAAGGACCTTGATTTGGAGGTAAATCAAAATCAAATGCATTTAATCTGGCAACTATGGTTCCTTCAGGTTGATTTTCCTTCACTTGAATCTTGTTTGTCACGAGTTGGGGGGCGTTGTCATTAACATCAACTATGTTCACAATGACGTTTGTTGTCCCAGTGGCTGGGGGAGAACCATGATCGGTGGCTGTGACAGTGAGATTGTAAACTGGCCAGCGTTCCCTGTCAAGATCAGAGTTTACTAACACAATGCCATTAAGTGGATCAATGGAGAAAGAGGAATTTGTGTTTCCGTCTACAATCCTAAAGATGAATCGATCCCAATCCAGTGCAGAGTCCTGGTCCAAAGCACTTACAGTTAACACAGATGTCCCAGTTGGGGTGTCTTCTTTAACATCTGCCACGTACCATGTGGATGTGAACAAGGGTGCATCGTTAGTCTCAATCACATTAATATTGACAGACGTCTCAGCTATGTCTGTTCCATGAATAACACCAGAGTTTTTTGCCAAGACTTTCAAAATTACTTTACCGTTTCCTTGATCCCTCAAACTACGACTTGTATATATCTCTCCAGAAAGTGGGTCAATGTCAAAGCCAAAATTTTTGCCATGGCCAAACATTAGATAAAACACCTCACCTTCAGGACCACTGTCGTTATCAGTGGCCGTCACTTTTCCTATTGACGTTCCAACAGGAACATTTTTGTATACTGAAAAGCTAAAACTTTCTTTTGTGAAGGTTGGGCTAAATTCATTGAGGTCCAGGATGTGGATGATAACATGAGCCAAACCAAACAAGTTGTGTCTGGCGGTGTTTGAAGCTTTGACTGTTAAATCAAACATCTGCTGTTGCTCGTAATCAAAGATATCCAAAGTAGTGATACTCCCATTTCTTGAATCGATTGCAAATTTATCAAAACTGTCAGCAATAAAAGAGTAGGATATTTGTGCATTTACTCCTGAGTCGATATCGGTGGCCTTTATATCTAGAACCTTTGTTCTAACTTTTGAATTTTCAGGCACTGTTGTGGTATACTCTGACAATGAAAAGACAGGTGGATTGTCATTTACATCCACAACAATCAGAGTTACATTCATCCAGGCAGATTTAGCTATCCATCCACCATCTGTTGCTTTGATTTGCAGATTATATCTGGTTTCTTTTTCAAAGTCAAGCTCTCTGGTAAGTGTTAGCAGCCCAGAGAATTCGCCAATGGAGACTGGAAAATATTGATTTTCAGGACTAATGAGGTATTTAATTACACCATTGGGACCGTAATCCCCATCTTCTGCTTGGATTTTCCCAGCCACTGATCCAACAGGCAAGTCTTCAGGGACAGAGAACGTGACTTCTGGTTCACTGAACCTGGGAGAAAAGTGATTTTTCCCAGTAATTACAAAGGTGATTTCAGTCTCAGAGATCAAAGGAGGAAAGCCCTGATCTTTGACCACAACTAATAAAGTAAGTGACTCATTTTGACGTTCTTCTAAAGTTTGACTTAAAAATAACTTTCCATTATCAGCTTGAATCCAGAAGAAATCAGAAGCATTGCCTCCACTGACGTTATATTTAATATAATCACCGCTATTGACGTCTAGATCTGTTGCAGTAAACTTGGCCACTTCAGTTCCCACCAATAGGTCATATGGAATGGAAACCAGTGCTGGAGAAGGCAAAAACTTTGGAGGGTGGAGGTTCAGTTGTTCTAATCTCACTGTAACAGTAGTGTTACTGTGCAGAGGAATGCTGCCACAATCAAATGCAACAATTGTGAAGTTATAGATTTCAAAAGTAGAATTATGTAAAAGGAGTGGCTGCTTTGAAAAAACATCTCCTGAAGAAGCGTCTACCCAAAATAATTCATTTGGAGGTTCAACAACATAGACAACCTCACTGTTTTGTTCAATATCTGTGTCTGTTGCAAAGACCTGCAAAACAAAAATCTCTAAATGTTTTGTTTCTGGGATAGCAACTGAATACAAATTGCTAGAAAATACTGGTCGGTTATCATTGAAATCTAAAACAAAGATACTGACATCAGTGCTAACACTCCATGCTGAATCATTTGCATTTACTTTCAAGACATAATGGTCCTGTGCCTCCCTGTCCAGAGACCTTCTAATAAAGATGCAGCCAGTGGTGGATTCGATGTCAAAAGGGAGATCCTGATTTTGGTCAGGTATGTAATAATTAATTACTGCATTAGAATCAACGTCATCATCAGTTGAGGTTATCTGCAGAACTGTGTGCCCTATCAGAGCATTTTCAGAGACCTCTGCAAGATGTATCTGAGAGAATCGAGGTGCATTATCATTCCTGTCCAAAACAGAAATGATTACTGTTGCTTGGTCTGTATGAAGGGGGTTGTCAGGTTCTGCAGCCTCAACTGTTAAATTAAAAAAGGGAATGCTTTCTCGATCTAAACTTACAATGGTGCTTACCAAACCATTTTCAGGGTCAAGTGTAAAAAACTCATCATTATTTCCTTCTGTTATGTTGTACCATACTGTGCTGTAATTGGGAGAATCCGCATCGAGAGCAAGAACATCACAAACTCCAGATGGTGGGGAATTTTCATAAACCTCACACCTGTATTCAGTCTGGGTAAACTGGGGAAAATTATCATTTACATCAGTGATGTTTATGTGAATTTCTAAAAATGATGAAAATGGAGGCGAACCAGAGTCTCTGGCTTCTATCAACAAAGAAAATTCCTTTTTGCTTTCATAATCCAGTGGGTTCTCAACTGTCAGTGCTCCACCTAATTGGTCTAGGTGAAACATCTCTTCAAAGTTTCCAGAAGGAAGATAAAAAGAGACAGGTTCAGCTCTGATGCTTGCTGCAGAAATAACAGCTACTACTGTTCCCACTGGCTCGTCCTCAAAGAGAGAATAACTCAGAACATCCACATTCATCTCTGGGAAGTCAGAAATGTTGTGAAACCTGATACTGATAGTAGTGATGTCAAATTTTGGGTTTTCTCCAGCGTCTTCTACATACACGTTGATGACAATATCATCCGTGCTCTGCAGTAAGCTTGAAGTGAATACTGTGCCGCTGTTCGGATCAATCAAAAACAGGTCTGAACTTTGTCCATATAAAGAGTATTGCAGCTCTGCATTCATGTCAGTGTCTTCATCGATTGCTCTCACTGCACAAACAACTGAGCCTGTGGAAAAATACCAACAAAATATGTAAATTTTGCTCTCAGTCTCAACAGTGTCACCTTCAATGTCACAAGGAAGCAAAGCATCTCACCTGGAGGAAACTCTGTGGGCACATAAGCCACAAAGGGGCTGTCCAGAAACTGAGGCCAGTGATCATTGATATCACCAACCAGGACATTAACAAGTACAGAGCTTGACAGCGGCTGTGTGGGATGCATATCCGTGCCAATCACTGTCAGCGTGTAAAAGGCTACAGTCTCCCTGTCCAAGAAATCAGTGGTAAGCAGTTCTCCGAACGTTTCCTCAATAGCAAATGGCGCATTGTGGTTTTCCATGAAATACCTAATTTAAAGAAAAAGTGAAACATTTTTTAGTATACAGTGACATCCGAAACAGTTATGCTTTTAAACCTTTTCCACATTTTGTCAAGTTACAGCTCCAAACTTCATTGTATTTTATTAGGGTTTTTATGTGACAGATTATTGAAAGGTGGAGAGAAAATGATGAATGTTTGGTAACACTTTATTTAAAATGGGTTGAATAAGACTGACATGACACTGTCATAAACACGACATAACACCTGTCATGAACATGAATAAGCCTTCATGAATATTTATGACTGTTGTCATAAAGCGTCATTCGGTAAATTATGACCCCTTTTAATACAAAGTTGGCATTATTCAAAATGTCTTTGTTATGAAAACTTGACATTAACCAAGAAATCATTAATGATATAAATTTGTTATAAAAGTATTACTGATTAAACTTTAAAAATTAAGTAGCTTTATGTTATTAAAGGTAAAGTTTAAAAAGTTATTCACCTACCTTCAAATAAAGTGTTACCAAATGTTTTTTATTGTTTCACAAATGAAAATTATGCATGGTATAGGTACATATTCGGCCCATTTGATTCAATACTTTATAGATCCACCTTAAAGTCTTGCAATAGATCTCAGTTGGAATTAGGTCAAAACATTTAATAAGCCATTCTAACACATAATACTTAGATCAAAACCAGTCCATTATAGCTCATTATGAGCTGTTTTATGGGAGATCAAATTATACATATGGTCAATGGAGCTTATTTGCTATATGGAAAGCATTTTAAGGCAATCGGTTGGACTGGATTTTATTAAGAGGTATCAGAGTAAAGAGTGGTAAATATAAATGCAAACCAACCTTTGACTGATTTTAGATTTAAAAAAAAAAATCTAAAATCGTTTTTCCTACACCTTACAACTGTGCAAGTAGTTTGTGTTGTTCTACCACATAAAATCTCTTTTGGATGTGATTCTTCACCTTACTTCACCACTCATGCCCTCATCAGGGTCAAACGCAGATATCATTGCAAACACTGTGCCTATTGGACTGTCCTCAGACACTATGGTGTTGTAGACTTCCTCTGAAAACTCAGGATGGTTATCATTGACGTCATCCACAGTGATATGGATAGTCAGAGTGCCAGTTAGTGGTGGAAAACCTTCAAATTTACAAAGTGACATTCATTAAGTTAAACCCGTGTGAAAGTGTTATTTACATATTGAATCTAATTTATGTTGATCTTGAATATCAATTACCTGAATCAACAGCTGTTATGATGACAGTGTAAAATGATTCTCTTTCCTTGTCCAAGCTGTGTAAAATCTTGAACACACCGTTGGGAGTGACAGAGAACAGACCATCGCTGTTTCCTTTTTGCATAAAATAAATAAGCTGACTGTTGATCCCCAAGTCTTCATCCAAAGCTGAAACCTGGTCAAAAAAAGGATTGGAAACATTAATTGAATAAAAATTTTAAAAAAATCTGTTGACTAGGCATGAGCCAGTTATCTGTATCCAGGTATCCATCCTATTCCTGGCAGTGGCCCTGTATGTCTGAGTTTGTGTTTATCAATACACAAAATCCTGGATTTTATAGCCTAGACTGCATTTTTAAACTACAACATAAAACTTAAAATCAAAGACAGTTTAGGTCTTTCAAAGTTTCTATAAGCACAGCAATGGAGTTGACAAAGTAGTTAAATACACTTTCATATGTAATCAGTTTCCATTTCTGAAGGTCTTCCCAACAATCTGTGAAAGGTAAAGGGGCAGTACCATATAGTTTCTTGTTCAAGCTTACAAATGTGATGTTCCCTTATATTTTTATCCATATTTGCACTGCAGAAAATTATATTTCTACATGTAGTCATGCAGCTACAATTCAATGATAGAAACCTGCACCTGTAATTCACGCAAATCACAGATAGTGTTTTATATTTTCCCTAATCATTTCTTTGCAGTAAAAATCTCATCTCGGCTCATGCCTACAGATGATTGCACAAAGTATGACCCAAAAGGTCCAGCAGCACCTGTTGTGTTAGCTGAGACAGATCCTTTTCATTTTCTTTGACATGAATGATCAGGAGTTCTGGAGAAAACTGGGGTGTAAAGTCATTAACGTCCAACACTGTAATGCTGATAGTAACAGTCGCAGATCTGGGTACATCCCCTTGATCGGCGGCAGTTAAAATCAAGCTGTAGTTTGAGTCCCTTTCTCTGTCAAGTTGATCCCGCAGTGACAGCACGCCTCGAACTGCGTCAACCACGAAAGGACCAGCTGGTGACAGACTGTACCGGACTTGCCCGTTTGATCCAATATCTTGATCCTGAGCTTCAAAATGAAACAGGCTTGTCCCTCTCTGAACATCTTCTTTGATAGACAAACTGTAGTTGCTGTGTGGAAACACAGGGTCGTTATCATTTACATCCTCAACATGCACTGTGAAATTCATTGCAGTGGCTATTCGGGGTGAACCCATATCAGTGGCTGTTACTGTAATAGTAAGAGTGTCTGCCTTTTCTCTGTCTAATATCTCCTCCAGGAACACCTCTCCAGTTGTGTTGTCAATGCTGAATGTCCCACCAGAAGAGTTGATTAAATAATACAAAATCTTTGCATTGGATCCTGCGTCTTCATCCTCAGCATGTAGAGTCATAACAACAGAATGCAATGCAGAGTCCTCCGGTATACCAGCATGTTGGGCAGAAACAAAAAATGGAGCGTTGTCGTTAATATCTTCCACTTCCACAACTACACGAGCAGTGCTGGTGAACTGTGAAGATGCTGGTCGTGCACAATCCTTTGCTGTCACAGTCAAGTTATAGGAAGACTCCGTCTCTCTGTCCAGCTCTTTGTTCAGGCATAAACTACCTGTTGAGCGTATGAAGAACATGCCAAGTTCATCGCCGCTGACAACTGTCAGTTCCACTTCTCCGTTTTCACCTAAAATCAAGATGACAAAAACAGATTCATCTCAATCCCTTTCTATTATATCAAAGTTTTCATCCTATGGATTGTTTTAAATTTCTAAAAAAATAGCAGTTCTGGGTTTTAACTATCATGCACAAATTACAGCCAGAAAATGTAGGCTGCAAATGGCTGATTCCCAAAATGTGTTTTCTCGCCATCATCAAGAATTTACGATAAAGAAAACATAAACTTGGGAAAGTTTGTGTACAATAAATAACAGTATAAAAATCAGGTATGTTTGGCCTTAAAGCAACTTAAAATATTTGATTCTTCGAACAGCTTTCCTTAAATCCAGGACAGATGAAATGGAGGTTTATTGGTTTACTAATATGTGAGGGTTTTAACTGAGCATGAATTCTGCAAGTTTTCAGTGTCAAAATATGCCTCAACTAAAATGCTGGTACAATATCAACAATGATTATGTTTTTTCTTTTTAATGTTTTTGTTACCAATTCTTAAGATAGTCAGATGTTATTGCTTTTATATGATCAGGGAGACTGGAAGCAACTGGTAAGAGTCTTTTCTTAATCTGGAGGTACTTTGCACACAGTCATGCAGCTCCTATTTTTTGTTGTTTTTGTTTGTTTCATTTTCATTATGCTGGAGATTTTTTTATCTCTTACCATCATCTTTGTCTGACACATTCAGTGACAGGAAGCAAGTTTTGAGACGTGTGTCCTCCAGCAGCGATGCAGTAAAGTTGTTCTGACTGAAAACAGGAGGATTGTCATTGACATCCAGCACATTAAAGTAGACTCTGACACTGGATACCTGCGAGTGCCCCTGCTGCACCTCTATGGTGAGAATGTAGAACCTTTGTGCTTCAAAGTCCAGGCTGCGGGATAATAGGAACACCCCTGAGACGGGGTTGAGGAGAAACATGTTCTCCCCATCGTCCTCTTGAACTGTGTATGTGATAGGCGTGGGACTGTCCATCTGCGCTTCCACCTTTCCCACAACTGTTCCTGTCAACACAGTGAACCAGAGCTAATTACTCTGAAATGTTCACTAAACTGTCTGAAAACAGTTTAGTGAAAAGACAACATCTGGCTAATTACTGGGGGGGAAATTAATTAGTGTTACGAATTGAAGATAAAATAATAAAAAAAACAACAACAAGATACTTGGAGAATTTTATGAGATAGTCAAATTAACTGTAGTAAACAAACAAGCATGTTTGCTAACAGAAGAAGAGATGATGAACCTGGCACGGTGTCTTCTTTTACTTGAAATGAATAAACAGTTTGTGAGAAAGCCATCTGTGTTTGCCATCTGCTATGAGCGAGTGAGCTGACTGCCCCATGCTTCAGCTCTGCATCAACAGATGTATTATACCAGGAGGGAGGCTTGTGTTGCTCGTCAACAATACCAGAAAATTCGCTTTCCGCCCTCAGAATCCCTGGATTTCTTTCATGAGAGACCACCATATTAAGCACCTGTGTAATTATAAGATAAAAAATAAACAACTTTTGATGTATTTTCCAGTCCTCACACACAAATATAGCATGCTATACTAGTACAATGGTGCAGTAGTTTGGAGATCACTACTGCAGCTCAAGCTGTGATATTGATTAATCCTTTTAAACAGAAGCCGTTATTAGAATATATTGACTAGATGACCAACTTACCATAAGAAGCAGTAATAAAAGCATGACTTTTCTTAGGTGTCGGGTGGTTTCCATTATAAAGTTTATCTCTTAAGTACCCATTTCTTTGATGTGATTACAAACTCAGCTTGGAGGGGAAAAATCCTGTTCAAAGCAAAACGAATGTGGCATAAAAAGATAAGGTCCTGTAACCTTACTCCATATAACTTCTCCAAATGGAAAACCTTGTGTCCATAGGGATTGCTCAGTCTCCTCAGTTCGTAATCCTGACTGTTGTGACTCATCAACTTTGCTTTTCCAAATCCTATAATTGCCTAAACAAAAACAATGAGATATAAAAACCTACTTGTGAACAGAGCTCAAATAGTATAATTGCACATCTCTATGAAACGCAACATAAAATGTACTCAAAGACTGAAAAGCAAAAGAAGCAAAAATGCCTTATCCTACCATGTATTTTACTCCAACAGTTTTGTGTTCTCTCCATAGAGTTTTGCTGCCGAGATTACTTTGTGCAAAGGGAACAGCAGCATGTTTCTCAGTGGGTTTGATCTGCTGCTGGACAGGATTGGTTCGGACACAGCAAGGCTTTCATTCACAGAGTAAAATGAGAGAAAGTTGAGGGGGCGGGGGCGGCTCCACTCAGAATAATAGGTTTTAGAATATCGCTGACATTAACATGTACAGCATAGAAGAAACTCAGAGATTCGACTGACCTACATTCAGGATTAGTATTTTCAAGACTGCGGAAAAAAGGACAATGATCTCATTACCTTACATGCAAGCACTTCTGAGAAAAGCTTGCGTTTTTACAGGGCTGCTGAGAGGAGTCCAATAAACAGACATCTGAATCCCTTCTAAGTGATTGTGGTCACTGTGACGGCAAGATTTTTCTCTCCGGTTTCTCCAAGTGGGAACCTAAAACCAGGTCATTACTTTAACACTAACGGGAGGGAGAAACACAAAACACAGGAAGCACTATCCTCACTTCTTTTTTTAGCCTTTGAACAGACAGAATTAGATGCACTTTGTTTAACTTTAAAATGTCATGGTTGGACTGTTATAAAGTGTCTTTCTGTGTGTAATTTTAGGTTGCTGCAACAAGAGCAAATGAACTTCGTTCTCGAGGGAAAATGATGATGTTTGCTTGTGTTTAGTTACTTGCTTATTAATCAAGTCCCAATTTTTTACTGGAGAGTGGTTTTCAAAAACCCAAAAGCAAAATTTCATTGTATGAATATTATGATGTGGGACTGTGGGCTTTTTGTGTAAAGATTTGTACAGAGCAGTCTAAGCTCCAAACTAGTGTGTCCCATTAAACGTTATGCCTTGTTCTGTATTATTAAGCCCCAGCTGAACACTTACATGCACAAACGTAGCAGAAGGGGTAACTTCAATACAGCACCACCTTCTGAACAAAGGATTTCAGAATATTTAAAGAAATATATATAAATCCATAGGATGTGAGATAGAGCAGTTGGTAGCACTGCTGCTTTGCCGCAAGGCTTCGAATCCTGGCCTTACCATGTTCTCTCTGTGCATGCATGGGTCCCCTCTGGGTACCTGTCCAGGGTGGATCCTGCCTCTCGCCTAACGACCGCTGGAGAATGGCAGCAGCTCCCCCTGCCACCCTCCTAGATTAAGCGGGTGTAGAAGTTGGATGGATGGAAACAAAATCCAGGACAAGGAGGTTGTATTGCTGTAGCTTCGTGGCTATAATTCACTTTTAGAAATAGCACAGGTGCTGAGTGTTATGTAAAATATTAATGTATTGGCTACTAGATGCTACATTTAATTTGCCTCTCAAGTCAACATAAGATACAGGATATGCATGTGTGAGATTTGATTTGTCTGTTTAGCCTGTACCATCGTACAGGGAGACAGTCAGACTTGTATTATTCAAAATGTTCAACGCACACTGTCCCTCTTCAGCAAATAAAATTAGATGCAACAAATCACATTCCTGATCCACTGTTGGAAACCAGTGGGAGTTGTAATCTGTTTAATGAAAACTAATTACGTATGTATCTAGGTTTTATGCTTTCAAACACTAGCAACATGTTCACTGAAGAAGGTCACACTGAAGATTTTAGTGCAAAAAAAGGAAAGAAATACAATCACATCTGTGACCATTTTAGCAAAAGGAAGCCATGGGATTGTTATGTCCAGATTCTGACATTCTTTCACAAAATCAAACATTTAAGGACATTTTCACTTTTACTTATTGGTAAAAGTGATACACACTTAAACCACAATTTTGGAGCAATCAAGCAAAGCCAATGGATGACAATGTTTGATTTTGTTTTGTTTTTAGCGCTGAACTCCAAGTAAAAAAATCCTGTTGCTGTGCCGTTCTTAAAATCTTTCAAGATGGTGATCTTCAGAAAAATCTAGTAGTTGAGATGCTGCCTTTTATAAAGTTTGACAATAATCATTTTAAATAATTTTTAAACAATACAATAAATATATGCTGCCACCTCAACTCGTTTAACTACAACCCCCCCCTATTTTGATGTTTCCAAAAATTAAAATAAAAGACCCAAAATGCAGAATGAGGCCCTAAAACTGATTCTTCATGTTGGGTTTTTTTTTTGTAGCTTTTAAGGAAGAGAAATAAACATCTTAAAAAAGAAATTTTTATTGAAGACATTCTTTAATGTCGACAGCTGCATTTGATATTAGAGTGGTATTCAAAAGGACAATAAAAAGACACTGGGACAGCACATAAAAAAATAATTTTAAAAATGAAAAAAAGATACACTACCAACTCATCAATCTCATTTTTGAGTTGTAACACCTAAAGACTACTTACTGTCATAGTGATGTGTAGTCCTTCTAAATAGTTACATAATATGGCAGGAATACAGAACTACCACTAGAAAATTTTCAAACTCAGGATATGTAGTGTTAACTTTACAAAAAAAAGGAGATTAACACTGTACATCATAAAAACATTAAATATACACATGATCTTGTTCAATTTGACATGATTCAAGATGGTGAACTGAGTACATTAGGATTACATGGCATAAACAAAAACTTCCGGTCCCATCCTTATGAGATTTACTCATCATCGTCTTCTTCTTCCTCTTCCTCCTCGTCTCCCTCCTCTTCGTCATCCTCATCATCATTGGCTGCAGCAGCTGGTGCTGAATCCACTCTGCCCTTTGTGCGGTATGCCACAATATCCTGTGGAGAGCAGGACAAATATCTTTTTAATCACAAGATTTTTTATAATAAAATAATCTCCAAACTGTATTTAAAGGAAATAGCATGTCCATCAGATCTGAATCAGATTCGCTTTAATTACAGCGTAGTTACCACTCACCTTGTCATATTTCTCCTTCAGCTTGGCAGCCTTTTTTTCATACGGCTGCTTTTCTTCTCCAGACAAGCTGTTCCACATCTCTCCAAGCTTTTTGGCCGTGTCCCCAATGGAGAGTCCAGGACTCTCACCTTTAACCTTGGGGCGAAAGTCGGCGCAGAAGAGAAAGAACGCAGACCTACAGGGTGTGGGATTCATTATTAATATCGAAGCTACAGGCAGAAAAACAACTTGTGATATATATAAGGAAATCGAGACAGTGATTTTATTTCAGGGTACATACGGTGGTCTCTTTGGGGCATTTGGGTCCTTGAATCGCTTCTTTTTCTGGCCCTTAGGGGGCACATAGTTCTTCATTTCCCTCTCATAACGCAGCTTGTCCTGTTTGGCCATGTCTTCAAACTTTCCCTTTTCCTTTGGTGACATTGTCTTTAAAACAAACAAAAAAAATTATAAAGCATAAACATAAAAACTAGAGGTGTGCCAATCGATCGGCCACCGATCATAATCGGCCGATTTCAGTGAAAAAGTGTATGATAGGTGATCGCCGATCACGGTCTCCTGTTGCCGATCACCTGCTTCTCATTTCGCAACCTGCCTGTGCAGCTGGTCTCCTCTTTCCTTCACTTTGCGCAAACGCGTAGCAACAAAGCGATGTCGTGTGGAACTATAACGCACTGAGTGAATGGGGAAGTTTGCATGTTACGGCGGAAAATTGAAGCACGTCAAAATGCATCAACACGACAAATCTAATATGGCATAAAAACAATGCCATAACTGACGGAGTTTGGCTACATCGAGGCTCACTGCAGTAAAAAAAAGACATACGGAGGATCAGATAGCAGGTAAAGCAGCGCACAGCTACAAACACTCACCCGGATTAGCATGACGGTCAGAAAGCTAAACAAATAACTCACAAAATTATTTAAGTCTTCGAGCTGCGATGTAAGACGCTGGTTCTGCTCTCGCTGTTGAACCGCTGTGCCGCGCTACAGGTAGTAATATTTCACAGACGGAGCTTTGCTTCTGCTCCACCTGGTAGTGACTCTCACACCGAACCTCTGCTTAAAGCTGCAGCATCTAACTTAAAAAACTCAGTCTGTTAAAGATAGTATTACCAATAGCAGTACAATTTGCACAATGCCTGTTTTGATTTTTTTCTTGAAAAAAGTTATTAAAAACAAGTTTTTGTCTAAATTAAGGTGAATTCATGGTTCCTTTTTCCACATAATGTAACCGGTAGTGCTTATGATTAAAAAAATAATAATTATGTGATCGGTATCGGTGATCGGCCCTCAGGGGTGATCAGAATCGGAATCGGAAAGAAAAAACCTGATCGGCACATCTCTAATAAAAACACATTTACAATATACAAGAAATACCTTTAGAACATAAAGCTTATTTCTGATTGCTAGATTTTTATCAAAGATGTACCAAGAACTGGACTGGACCTGAATTGGATGATTTTATTCATTACTAGCCCTAATCAGAGTGTCAGAAACTAAATATTGGACATTTTTTATTTTATTTTTTTACATTTAACTGAACAAACCACACCGCATGTCACCAGACTGCATTATCAGCAACACTTTTCTGCATGCAAGTTGTTATTGATGTAGAAAGGCTTGGTAGTTTCAGTATTGGTAAGGTGTTTAAATACAGAGTCAAAAACTCCTGGAGAAAGAAACTTTTCTCTTTTTTATAGAAGCATGTCAGATGTCACTCCAGGCTGCTTAGAGGGAGCTGAGGAGCTAAAACTTCAGCATATAACCAGAAGCTGATCATTTCACAGGAAAGTTGTTCTAAATTATCCCTTTAAGGATTCTAATTTGATTTGTTACTGTATATATTTTCCTTCTATGCTTTGAGGTGACCAAACTTGGGGCCCAATGGACAACCCTCCTAGATCGCTTACACAAATGGCAAGATAGAAATATACACTGCTTATTCATATCAAACCAGTTTTACTAATTGGACACATATGTAAAATAAATAAATAAAGACTAACATTGATTGATGTCAACATACCATGAATCTCTAAAAAGAAGAGATTTATAAGTTCATTCTAAGTAGTAAAAAAAACATATTAAACTGAAGTATGACCGGTAAAGAAAGCATACTGTATTGATTTACATTGATATCTTGATTTAAGTATTACAGACATGCTATCCAATAGATGTTCTTTCTATACAGCTTTACAACTGTAAAGTTGTTTTTGATATAAAATATTTTTTTTGTATTTATTTCTTAGATATTTTATCAAGATATATACATACATGTATATTTTGTCTATCTAGAAAGTGGAGGTGAAAAATAATTCTAAGTTCCAAAATTGTTCTAGAAATCAGAAATGGCAGATTAAAGCTTTACAAAAAAAAAAAAAAAATCATCGATTTAGAAATCATCCACAATTTTTACCTTCCATCTTTCAGAGCATTTCTTGGAAAACTCTGAGAAGTTGACAGTGGCATCAGGATGCTTCTTTTTATGCTCCTCTCGACAGGTTTGCACAAAGTAGGCATATGAGGACATTTTGCCCCGGGGCTTCTTGGGATCCTTCACCATCTTGTCTTACTAAAGAAAAAAAAAACGACAGAAAAAATAGGCATCTAAGTGGAGTCATAAAAACAGCAGTGATATGCAAATTTCCCTTTGCTGAACGGTCTGCCTCCTGCTTTGTCAGTCCCATCTATTGTTTAAACAGGGAGGATATGAGGAGGAGGGGGGGCTTCTGGAGTGACTGATGATCCATTGTATAAAAGGCCAACATTAAATTTATGTAAACTACAAAATGCGTCTCATTACTGTAGCTTTAGCTATCCACAGCTCGATAGTGCTAACTATGTGGAATCAGGTAGCTGCTATATTTTATATTAAGTATCTTGATGACAGCGCTCCTGTGAGCCGGCTTCAGCTTGTAAATGAATACATTAGCAATGGCCTCCGCCTCCTTTGATTTTCCGCTAGCCATTAGCCATCATGGCTCCGCATTCGCTTTGTGTGCTTTTGCTTTTAGCATTAGCTTCGAGCTAAGCTAGGCAGACTGCTCATTTTAAGAGGCAGTCATTAAAATGGCTGATTAGACTTATTAAAAGGGCACGACGTTCTGTTATCACAAACATTTTGGTTTTCCACGTCATTATAACTATCAGTTGTGCTCACTCTAGTATTTTGTTTTTAATATTTGTATTAAAGTTTTGCTTTATGTAGGCATGATGTCGGAAAAAGATGCTCCGCCCGTCTCATCGCAGACGGGCTGCCTCAGCACCACTCAGCGCTAACAGACCAGCAACTAGCGTTAGCTTCAAACATACCAGCACAGCCTCAATAAGCAGCTACCGTTAACAGGCTAGCACAGTGGGCTAGCGTTCAGGGGAGCCAACCTCTCTGTCAGCTGCTCACACATGAGGTGACGTTGCTAACGCAGAATAAGTAGCTTTTAAATCAATCACGGGATAAGTTATCCTTTGTCTCGTTAGTAGCAGCTAATGGCAGCCTAGGGCGTCAACGTAGTGAAATGAGCATCATAAACCAGCTTCATAAAGGGTAAGCATCCCATCCAGCTCAGCTTTATACTCAAAGATACAATGCAAAACACAAAACACCCCAGAGTTTCTCTCATATGTGCTACACAGGATAATACTGAGGAATGCTTACCCTTTTCGCTAGTTGTATCTCTCAAACAATGGGACAAGTAGCACCGTGAGTGCGCGGTCTTTTGCCTACGAGGATTCCTTGTTTATCCGGTGTATTCGGCTCCGGCTGTCGGACATTGGCTGCCGCCAACTTCTTGGATATCTTATTGGACACTCGCTGCCCGAGCCCTGTTTGTTGTGCGGTTGGCTGCCCAAAACACGACGGGACGGTGGCGCTAAACTTAAAGTTTGAAAATCAATGTCTCCAAGTTTGAGGATGCAAAAATGATACAAAAGTCCACAACCAAGCCGTTCGTTGTTAAATACGTGTTTGTTGTTGTTGCATTCTCAACAGGAAGTGTAAAGTTACTGAAATAAAAGAATGCATAAAAATAACATACAGAAATGAAAACTACTACTACTAAAAACAAAAAATAAATAAATTAAAGCATAAAAAAATAAAATTCTGGATTCTGAACCCAATTTTATACATACATAAAGTGTCATTTGGTAAATAATAACACTTTTAATGCAAAGTTGCTCTAAAAGTTGCATTGAAAGTCCATTAAAAATGCCAACTTTGCATTAAATTATAATTTACCAAATCATGCAAAGTTGGCACTTTTAATGGACTTTTAATGCAAGTTTTAGAGCAACTTTGCATTAAAAGTGTCATTATTTACTGAATGACACTTCATGACTGTTATAAACATTCATAAAGACTTCTTTATGTTCATGACAGGTGTTATGTCATGTTTATGACAGTGTCATGTCAGTCTTATGCACACCCCGTCAAATAAAGTGTTACCGAATTTTTTAAGTCAAAATGTCTTAGCATATATTAACAATAGTATTGATTTCTAAAATAAGACCCAACTTTACACAGATGTCTTTTTCTGCATCACTGGATATCCACAGATAAAACAAAGCTCACCAGGTTATATGGCAGAGATATTTATGTAGATACACCCCAACTAAAACAATTTATAACATAATTAATTTAGTCTTTCACTACACATGTTATAAATCACAGGCTTAATTCTTTTTATTTTGTATGCTTGACAATTTTAACCAATATCAGATGTGACCAGCTTAATATTTAAGAATAAAAGTTTAATGCTTATTAGGTATTTAAATAATTTATTAATTTATTGAAACTTCAGGTAAATTCCCAAAAATGCAAATATTGTGGAAAACAGTTCAATATTTTTTTGTTACTGATTTCAGAAACTTAAACTCATATATAGTACAGATATACATTAAGGTAATGAAAACCCCAAAGATCAACACAAAAGGATAGTTTCAACAGAAATATCAGGCTTCTGAAAAGTTTGTTTGTTTGTCTGCATTCAGCACTCTGCTGGGGCTCCTTTTGTATGAATGTCTGCATCATTGTGTGGAACGGAGCGGATCAGCCTGTGGCACTGCGTCGGCGTAATGGAAGCCCAGCTTGCTTTGATAGCGCCCGTTGGTTCATCTGCATGTTGCTCTAATGTCTTCCATCTTCTTCTTGACAACAGCAGATAGATTTTCTTCGGGGTTCAGGTCAGGCGGGTTGACTGAAGCACAGTAACACCACGGTCAATAAATCAGCTTTTGGTACCTTTAGGAGTGTGGGCAGGTGCCGAGTTCTGCTGGCTTGCAAGAAAGTAAAAAACTGTGTCATGTGGTCACATTGTTTAGTTCTAGTTAGGAGAGCGGCTGAATTTAGAAGGACACAGTTAACATTCAGACAGATCCAGTCCAATTTACAGTTATGGTCGTCCACACAATAACAGACACAGCCAATCCAACATTAATTGCCATTGTCACACCTGATAATGAAAGAGAATTATTATTAAAGATATTTATTGTCTTTCGGAGCCTGTAAAGTAGTGATGTCTGATTATGTTAGATGTACTGAACTCTACGATGTATCAGAATGGACTCAAACACCCAGACCTGAGACATATTCACAGATGTAAAAGTCAAAAGCCTATTTTCCTGATGTTTCACATTTTTACAATTCCATTTTCCCCCAGGACTTGTTAAGCTCATATCTGCCACAGCCATCCATCCATCCATTATCAACACGCTTATCCATTGTGGGGTTGTGAAGGGTGCTGATGCCTGTCTCCAGCAGTCAACGGAGGAGAGGCAGGGTACACTCTGAACAGCTCCATCACTACTTTAAGTGTCTAGTTTAAGGTATAAGTTTTCTATTAAAATCAAGTTTCAAGGTGCTAATTTCTGTTCATTCGTATGCCATTTCTTTTACAATGTGCAGCGTTTAGCCCTTACGGAAGTGTATTATTGCTATCTTGCTCAATAAAATGCCTGCTTTACTTTAACAGATCTGTGTATCTACTATTTGCTTCGTCTGTAGAGTGCTAGCAGAGGTGGGATTCTAATGAAGCATCTCACAGAAGACAATTTGTCTCCCAACAACACTCAACTGCAGATATCCTGCTGTACGACTAATTCATGGCACTAAATTAAGAATGAATGCTAAGACTTTATTTGCTTGTGTAAGTAACTCCATGTTAATACACACATAGGCATCCAGTTTCTATCTGGTTTATAGGCTCATTTTCACATTCTGGACTTCTTTGCTCAACTGTATACAATAGGGAATGTTACTGAAAACCACATTGTAAACCTGATCACATTTACACAGGAACAGCCTCAGGATATCTGAGAAACAACCCACATCCTACTCAGGTCTGTCTTTAGACTGTGCTAGCCTGAGTATTAAATATCTGAATGATCCTTATTTACATAGCCTTTAAAATGAGCAGTTTTTCCCCAGGATATCTTTGGAATGGAGGTTGCCAAAGGGATGCTCCTCACTGTTCTGCTGTCTTTCCTCAGAAATATCTCACATCTGATTGGGAAATACACATGTAAGGCCTTCAGCACAGTACTGTTCCACCTACACTCTGACTTCAAAGAATCATTGCAACATACATCATACATCATACATGGTTTTGTGAGCATTGATCACGTAGTAGAAACTGAGTAAAGATGAAAAAGCAGACACTCAAAACCAACATCCCATTTCTCTAATTAGCTAATTTTCTTTTGTTTTCTGCACTGCTTTTTTGACAGAACATAATGACAACAAAATAACAAGATGAAAAGCTCGCATCTATGCGCAACAGGCAACTCTTCCTACTGACTCTGAAATGACAGCCAATTACTGGTTGCTGCTAAAGTGGAAACCTGAACTTTTGACAAAATATATTCCAGAACAGCAGCACATTTTATAGAGTTATCTGCCATGGTATAAGTAGTGTTTTTTTTCTAAAACTTTTTAACATGAATATGAACACCAGTTGTAGTTCTTTTATGCTGCTCTCTGATTTGCATTGCAGTCTCAATAGTTATTCAAAGACATGTCTGCATTCAGTAGGGGGGACAAATCAACCTATGACACGTTTAACGGAAAGAGAGTCAACTATCCTGCACCTGTTGTTACCCGATGAAGGCTTGCATAATTTTCTTTCCTTGACACTGCAAGTAGTTTAACAAGTTGTTAATTGTAAAAGGTTGGTTTTCTTATATTTGTATTTCTTTCTTGAATTTGCACATCACAAAGCTGTGTGAGTTGCTTTAAGTAAAAACATGTTCAGAAAATCAGAAATATCACCAATCACCAGATTGACTATTGAATTGGCTCAGACCTTTCTGAACCTTATTAGTAAATTGGTTATTTCTGTGAATTTTATAAAGTGATTCTTTATGTTAACTGAATGAACAGAATTAATATTGCTTAAATGTTTTCATATTTATTATATTCCAGCCTCAGTTGAGATTGATTTTCTTGGTGAGACCAGCAAAAAGTAGCTTTTCTCTACATCATGTTATGAAATAGTGACCTACATATCATATATCTTTTTAGTTTTTCTATTTCTTTTCATTTTGTTGTCTTTCTCAATAAATGAACAGGAAATAATACAATACTTTAATTTCATATAGTTTTTGTATGTGCAACAGTGCGACAGTTTCTCATTGGATGAAAAATTATTTCTTGATACTATACAAGGCATGCTTATAATGTTTTAAAATTAAACCACTGTGTTGTAAGAAAGCATAAATAAGTAAAATATAAAAAAACATTCTCACTTTCAGTTGTTCAGTGTGCCCTGAGTTTGATGATAGTTGTCTCTTTCTCTGTATGTAAAGGGGCAATGCTTTCAGTTTTGTGGTTTCAGTTGTCACTTGGTTTCTTGGTTACCATCTACCACCTGCTTTGTTCAGGTGTAATACTAGATCCTGTGTCAGGTAGACAAATGTGGAATGTTTTTGCCTAATGGCTGTTTGGTGGACAGACTAAAGAAATTTTCTGTCCCTTAATTGTTAGATCACAACATCGCTAAAGATTTTTGGCAAGAATGCAACTGGAGAAAACCGCCCGCCCTTCATCAGCTTTAGGAAGATTGGAAAGCATACATATGACGAGGTATTCCTTACTCTCATGATATAGACAATCATGTGTGAAAAAAAATATGAAAACTAATCTTTGATTGGATGTTTTTTAATTGTTTAGTTGAGAGAAAAAGTTCTGACCTTTTTTTTCTACTTCTGTTTAAATCTAAAGAAATGTTTTCTGTTGTCATGGTTCTTAAAGCAATATGCAGAGTCGCAGGAAATTTGATCTCTGGAGAATACTTTTGCAATGTGTTGCAAAGGTATCCCTACCCCTTGATCTTTTTTCACATTTTGTTATGCTACTACAAAGGTAGATGCATTTTTATGAGATTTTGATGATGAGAGGCTCTCGGTTGCCCCTCTGATTAAGGCTCTCTGTTAGTTTAGGTGAACCGTGTGACAGTGTCAGTTTGCTGTGGTGGCCTGTGTTTTATATTCAGATATAATAAATTGAACAGTGCTCTGTGAGATGTACAAAGCTTGGTATGTTGTTTTGTAGCCTAACCCTGTCGTGATCTGTGGAACTTTGATTTTTGTGTTATTGTTATTGTTCCGTACTTGGTATATTGTTTATCCCTGGTGTTTATTTATGTTAAGGGATTTATTTCCAAAACAAGCTTTGGAAATTGTATGTCCTTTGCCTTTTTACCTCACATCCTCTTCTTTGTGTTGGTTGAGCACAAAAACCTCAATGAAAACACAGATCTTTCTGGCTGTGACATGACAAATTATGAAATGGTTCAAGGGGTATTCGCACTCTGGCCGTATATTTCTACTGTTAAACACAATGAGACTCCATATCCCTAAAAGACTTTGAATCAACACGAACTGTTTCATGAACTTCTTTCACCTTCTTTAGGTAAGAGCCATAGCAAGTTTGTCAAAACATGCAAACAAACATCTGATTATAATGTGAAATCCAACAGCGTCTTCTCTGAACTGGGAAGTACGAAGCAGAGAATCAGGATAAGGGAAACACCAGCATGGCTGGAGCGAGAGCTGCTGAAACACAACGATAGAAGACACTCGATGGAAGAATCTGAAATCAGGAGACAACTGCAGCACTGTGCATCTTCAACTCATCACTTTGAGGTACAGTTCTGAAACAAGTTTCTCTGTCTCAAAAATCTTGTGCTTATTTAGTAGCACTGTTACTCTGTCCTTACATGGACCATGTGTGAGGAGCTGCGGCTTTTAGCCAGAAGATGTCACTAGTATGCTGCAGCGCTTCTGCTTCCCAGCTCGGTCTCAGCTATCAGAAAACGATATAATGCTTTACTAATTTACATGAATAAAGTTCATGACCAGTTTGCACACAGCCTGACAGTGCATCAGACAGGGCAGTCTTCCCAGAGCCCCAAAGCACTTCAAGCTATAGTTGAGCCAACCATATAAAAGGTTTCCCAGAAAATTCAAATTTGAGCTTCTGAGCTGACAGGAACGATAAAGTGATGCAGGAGGCTGGGCTGCCAATGCATGGCTCAAGTTTCTGGGTTTCCATTGCAGATGTCAGTCACACTCTCCTGCTTAATGTAGCAAGCAATGTGCCATAACAGATTAAGAGAAGCAGGCTCAGGAGTTCAAAGTTATGCATCTCCTATGAAGGGATTTGGAAAGCAGTCAGGAATATGCGAGTGCTCTCACCATTTTTCCATCACTTTGAGTGATTAAACAGTTATCTTACAAATTCAGGGAAAACCGTGGGGAGACTTCAGCTCTAGTTACATCCTTGAGGAATTAAGCTGTTTATCCCTGTTATTTATTAATGGTAGATCAAACAGCTTCCAAGATGAAGGACCAGTTGCTAGGAAACAGCTGAAAAACTTAGAAGAGTTGTTAACTCGGAGAGCGCGGCCTGTTGTCTGGCTGAGGGCTCTGACGCGCTCGTTAGGGTCACTGATATGCAAAGGTGAAACCCTGTCCATATCTGCTGATTACTAATGATCAAATTCAGTCATTAATTACTCCTTTTAGCGCTGTGACTTTATGAACTGCCTGGTGAGTGGATCTGTGTGCACCCAAAATAAATATTCAACTAAAATCCTTCAAGTGGCCAAAGTGTTTCATGAAGTTATCTCTATAATTGCGATTAATGCTGTAACTTCCGTTTCTCCTTTTATCTCAAGATCAATGAAAAGATATTGTTAGACGAACTCCAGGAACTGAAGTTGTCCTTTGAGGTACTTTGAAAATTGTTCCTTTCAAATTTTACCCATGTGAAAATGATCACATCACATTATAATTTCCTTACAAAGGAATGTGACGTGAGTGGGGCAGGGTACGCCGATGCAAAGAATTTTGGACATTTACTGAAAAAGTGCTTGGATGTTTCTGACATGGTAAGACAATAACTGTTTTTATATCATTTGACCATAATCTCACAAGTATTGGCATACAGCCTGGAAGGTGATTTAAATATTAGTATTATTTTCACATTTTGTTTTATTAAAACAAACATTATTTCCATTGATTTTTTTTCTTTTTTTTACGTGAAACACCAACACAAAGTAGCATATAATTTTCGAGCACAATCAAGATTATGATTTTCTTAAACAGTCAGGGATAATATGAGAGTTGATGGGAAGATCAATGTAGCTAAATATTTTGTTATATTAGAAGAAAACCTATTAGAGATAGCAAAAGATTTGAGGCAGCTGGAGAGGTTCATCTTGCAGTAAGATAATTATCCTGAGCAAACAGCTTGACAAAAAAAAATGCTGTTCAGATGCTCTTTGTTTAATTTTACTGAGCCTGAGGTATTTTAAAAAGAAATAAATAAAAACAAAATGTGACTCCATGGGTAAACATTTCATGAAAACACACCTCCAAATGAGGCCAAATACAAATTCACATCAAACTTTTCAAATTTAATTTGTGATTTGTCTTCTTTTTTTTTCATTTCCAGTTTGTGTTGGTCCATCTCATACAATTCCAATCAAATATTTTTTAGTTTGTGGTTGTATCAAGGCAATGTAAATTTAGAAAAAAAAAGTTAATTATCTTGTTTTCTTTTTTTTTGTATCGCACAGAGCAATGAAGAGATATATAGTTTGTTTAAAAAGATTGATTACTCTGATCAAGGAATGATTTCCTGGGTGAGTCACATTCAAGTTCTGTTTGAGTATAAAAGAGCATAGTATGAAATCTGTAGAAAAAAATGGCAATACTATTTGAGCTGGTGTTTATTGATCAAATGTAACTGGAACAGACATCAGCACAGTAGCTTGGGATATCGCTGCCTCTGTGGTGTCAAGATCACTGTATATAACAGTCTTTGTAGTTGTTTGCACACATGAAGTAGTGGATACATCATTAAAGATGTAAATCAGTAAATCTCCACATGTTTGGACACTTTTCACAAAGGAAGGGATGTGATGTGTGATGCAGATGGAGTTCTCCACCTATCTGCTCCAGCAGTACGAAGCAAAGATGGAAACTGTGAGACGCAGGAAGCAGGTGGCCTTTCATTTACCAGCCCTCATGAACGATGGCGGACATGGCATTCCTGTAGTCAACATCCACTCCACCCACGATGGCGACGTGTTAACAGTGAGAGAAGATGGATTAGTTTGTCAGTGGAGTCCTGACGTTAAACCTCGGAGGACCAAGCACATGTTTGTAGGTATTAGCTTTTAGGATTTTTTTTTAAAGAAAATCTATTCTTAAAACACCTAAAGTAGAAGGAAGAAAAACAACATCTCATAAAACAAAAACAGAGATTATTCAGATGACCAATGTCTTTAAAGATATTCAAATATGATTAGTGATTTATTGTCTACTCTGACACTGAAGTTAATCAAATTAAGTCAATTCAAGTTTATTTGTATGACACATTTCAGCAACAAGACAGTTCAAGGTGCAATGCCTCATAAAAACATAAGTCATCAATTATGAAACAAGCAGTAAACATTACATTTGGACAAAATGTCATCATTAAAATCATGAAGCAAATACAAATCAAATATGTTAATCAATGTTTCACTTACTACTGAACAGGTCAGGTCCAAAGCCTTTAAATTAGTGGTTGAGAACAGTACAGATATATTGTAATGTGATTTAAATTAAACTCTGTTCTCAGTTCTGTTAAAGACATTTTAATTGGTCCTGTTTGTAGAGTCAGGGATCTGGCAAAAAAAGTTCAAAGTGGGTAACTGATTTCACTATGATGTCAGAGTACAACAAGCTGATGATCGGAACAGGGTGAGAACTTTTTATTGACCTCACTGATGTTTTTTTTTTCATTATTGAGAGGTTGGATTTAGATTTAATCTGCTTGAGCACTTTATTTTTCAGGGACGGAGAGATTCAGTTTTATGAACTTTACACTTTAGAGCCTTACTGCCAGATCAGCGGCCTGGAAACTATACCTTTAACTTTAAGCTACAGGTGAGCTGCACAAGAAGATCTTAAAAATTCTTCCAGAGTTCTTTACCTGATGTGTATTTTTATTTTGTTTGTTTGCTGTGCAGCTACATCGGCTCTGATAAATGTTGTTTTCTATATGGAGACATGGAGGTAAGTGCTAATCAAATTACATTACATAACCAATATGCAGAGGTGTGACATCACAAGCCATACTTGTAGGAATAGTTTTACTTCAATAACGTCATACTTTTAGTTGAGGAGTATTATTATCTTTTCACTTGAGTACAAGTTTTGTTGGTAAAGGGAGACGTCTCGGATGCACCGATTTTGTCCTAATGTCTGTCCTTCTGTCTTCTGAGCCTGTTGTGCCATTTGGAGGGCAACTTAATATACAGTTTTTCTAATCCCTTGAAGTAGCTTGTACTTCAATACATAAGTCAAGAATGACAAAACACAGTGAGAAATTATTTGTTTCTACGCCTTAATTTGCTCATTTGTAGGTAGGTTATTTATTTCCATATTTTAATAGTTAATCATTCCAGATTTTGTACATAATTCCAAGTTTTTGCACCGTAGGTTGCACTGTTAAAACATTTTAAAGTAGGGTTTCTTTTACATCACTAGATATTTTTGTAACACTGTCGACTTCTGCAAAAATGTAAGCTCTTTGCAGGAGGCCACTAATGTGTCTGTGTTTCAGGGATGTGTTACCATCATCTTGCTGTTCCCTGCCGAGGACACCCTCAGGTAATGTTGCTTCTATGAGGATCTAATACCTTATTAATATTCATTTAGCACCATTACACATTTTTATTCCGTAATCAGAACTGTAAAAGACATAAGCGGCACATTAATTTCCATTTATATTGAGTTTGATTATTCTTAGGCAAAGTGACCTTTCACAGCTGGGGGCAACGACACTCAGAGGGTCCTTTCATGCAGACTTCTACATCAGAATCAAAAGAGGATAATGAAAAACGACAATTAAAAAAGAAATCTTTGTGTTAATGAATTGATACAGCTACATAAAAAAATAATTAATAGTATTGTCTTAAATAGGCACTTTTATCAATGGTCAGTATCCATTATTTTTTATTATTGCTATAATTGTGATGCTAATTAAAAGGTCATTAAGAAATGACCATTAAAACATCATAGATATCGTTGAACTGAAACAAAGAAAAGAAAGCTTAAATGATAAATATGATAACAGACAAGGGACAACTTACAAATAATTTTAAAATAACGTTTTTGAAGGTGTGAAAGCAGAATCTCCTGCGTGTCGGAGCCTTAGGACCGTTGAAAAGCATCAGGGTAATTGAAATCACACAGCATGATAATTAGGAAATATGCAAATAAAGAAAGAACCTTATACCAAACACTTAGATCTAAAATCAGTCTGAACATAGAATCTGCCAAAAAGAAATACTTTCACCTGCGGTTTTTATATTTGACATGTGATGTATTCTCAAGAAGCAACAATCTTTGGTACAAGAATTATCAGTAAATTATTATATAGCTGCTATTAAAATAAAAAGCTGATCTGAATGTCTTTGAACCCCTAGACATGAGTTAATATAAACTAGCTGCTAATTCATCCCAATTGCAGTTTTTCCCTAAATTTTTTGAGGATCTGTTAAAAGGTGAACTGAGCCGTCAAAAGTAGACTCATTCTTTTGACTCATGCCATGTCTTTCACAGCTGAGAAATTATTTTGAGGCTATACAGTGGATTAGTGGGAGACCTTATGATAAAAAAGTAGAGCCGATGGTTATGTTGCCACGTCCACACAAACACAGTATGTGATGGAAAATTATACCTGTGCCTCGCTGCAGGTCTCACCAATCAAACACGTTATGTGGTGTGCGACATCAAGTCTGTCAGATGATCAGTTTCAAACTTGAATGAATGATGGAACTTCTCCTTTCACAGGTTGTGGAACAGATTACCAAAGGCTGAAAATGTGCCTAATATTGCCTTTAAAAATGCTGTGCTTTCCAAAAACGTGACATTTGTCAGATGGAAGGTTCATCATGACTGGGTGACACAGGTAAGGCTATGTTTGTTTTCTTTTTTTGTCTGCTTTTCTTGATTGTTTCAAGTTAATGTTAAATTTGAGCCTTTCCAAATTTATTGACATTTTAAAGCAAAGTGCAGGTGTTTTTTGTTCTTTTTGTAATCCTTTTCAAGAGATACAACATTTTTGCTTTTGCTCTAAGAATCAGTCAAAAGTCTCCAGAGAAAAAAGGTTTTAAACATTTTTGCTTTAAATATTTTTACAGCAAAGTTAGTGTCTGGTCTCTCTGGGCAGAGCCATCCTGAAATTGTAGGAGGCCCAGAGAAGAATTATATTTGTCGTCGACTTCCAGTTCGAATTCAACACATGCTGTGCATAAAATGCCTTTTTGAATTGAATAACTAAAAAATTAGTTTTTGATCATATTATTCAGCCATGCTTGAGAGGCAAGTCTTTGTTTCATTTGCATACATTATAGAGACTAGTCCTGACCAAGCTACCAATGATGCAGTGATTCAGTTCAGTTGGGCCCTTATGTGTCTTTAAACTTGATTAAAAAAAAATCAAATCATATTAAAAATAATATTTTGCAATGTCAAGCCTTCTTGTGTTTTGGATTTTTTCTTTAATGAAATTCTCTCACCTTTGGAGTCCTTCTTTCACCTTAAAATTAACTCACTTTGTTTTCCATTTTATTTTCAGCCTGTATTGAGTCTTAAGCCGAGTCAAAAATCCGTCCACCTATTTTCTATATCCCCCTAATCCTTGTTTGTTCAGTATATGTGCCTATTTCTAGTCAATGGTCGAGAGGCGGGATAAACCGTTCACGGATTGCTATTCTGTCACAGAGCACAGAGGCACTCGGGACAGAGCCATGTGTCCAAACACTTATTCAGGATGGATCAGACCAAGGGCCTTCTTACTGTGAGACAGCAGTGCTCCATTATGCAGCTCCAAGTAAAACAAAAAAAGGTTATTGCTGGAGATGATTTGTTGCAACAAATTAAAAACTAAAGAATGTTTTGAGTTGAATGATTTCAGTGCGCTGAGAAGCTTGGTGTAGCTGCCGGCCCAACCATGTGTGGGGACATGTCTGGGGTGGAAGAGGGTGTAGTGTTGGGAGGAGGTTGGAGGATTTGTGTAATGCTTTGTTGGGCTTCCCTGGGGCGCTCTGGTTGGATAGGATGGCACCATATCCCTCCTTCTTTGGTTCCTCTGCGTTCCGGCCAGGTGGTCAGGTGTTCCTCTCCGGAGTATTGGACAGTCTTTCCCTAGGTTTGGTGGCTGCCATGGTCACTTCTGAGCTTGGCTTGCAATAGGGAATGTGGCAGAGGGGCTGGATCAGGGGTTTGTTGCCCTGCATCTCTCCCTGTGCCTCTTTGGCCCTGGGACTGCTGATAATGTGCTTCACTGCTGCCCTACCTCTCTGTCTTGCATATAGCTAATCTGTCAGGGGGCTTAGAGCTGCTACCTTCCCTTTGTTGCTCTTGGCCACTGTGTTGCGAGGTTTCTGCCAATTTCACCATTCTAACAAGGTTGCACCTCCAGGTGACACGCTCATGCACACGCACATGCATCCACCTACACACACACCCGTACAAATTACCCAAATGCTTAAAGGTCATTCAGACACCCGTTTCAATTTCATCAGTGTGGTTTGTCCACTAAATCACATAGTTAATAAACAATGAGATATTCCCTTTTGTAGATCAAAACTTTTTGGATACAAGGGAGTCTAATAGTTTCTTTACCTGCTATGTAACAAACAAGTACGCTCATGTTTACTTACATGAAATCTGGTTGTATAATCAGTAATATTTAGTCATTTTAGTCAATATTGTCAATATATAACACATTTTTGCCTAAATTTAAAATGTAAAATTCCTGTTGACCGTTTAAGTCTCGCCGAATGTAGGCAGACACAAATGCCTTTCTTGTTAATTGTTTGTTTCTTGACATTCTCCAAATTTAAATAATGACAACTAATACCAGCATGTAAGACCTGCAGAAATAAAAAATTAAGCATACAAATTAATGACATGTCAAACAAATGCATAAATCGACAGGAAAACAGCAACAGAAGTTACAAAAGTCCAATTGTAAGTATTTTAAGTTCCAGGTTTATTCTCATTTTTTTCCCACACAGTCCTGTTAATTCTCTCTGAAGGAAAGTTTCCATGTTTGACAGTTGCCAAGAAAAATAAAAAGAAGAATGATTTTTGCTGTGATAATTCTGAAATACAAACACTTATCTCTTCTTATAGGTAAAATATTTTCACAATTTTCAAGCTGTTGTCTCATCATCAAATGAAGATGCCTCTTCTCTTGTTGTCGGTATGGCCTTTTTATTCTGATTTCTGGCTGTCTTTCTTCTCACAATAGAAATTAACCTAGAATAGTAACTTATTGAACACTTAATGTTGCATATTTACTTTGTCCTCTGTAATTAAACGTAGTGCAGGACACTGGTCAGTCTGCTTGGAGATCTGTGAGGGATGACTCATGATTGCTCATCTATCACAAATTCACTAATCAATGCCAGTCTGTCTGTTTATGTGAGAGTGTGATCACCTTGTATGTGGGCATGTTCACTGGCAAGCTTGGTCATTTATTCTGATAATGAATTATCCTCGCTCCAGAAGCACACTTTGATTGATGCTAGTTCTTGTATTGTGATGCCTTTCCTTTTTTCCTCTCTCTTCTCCAGGCTGTATGCTGCCTTCAACAGATTCTGCACAGAAGCTTAGGGAGATCAGAGAGGTGTGCTACGAGGGTAAAAACAGGAAGATCCAACTAAGCTGGACTCCACATGTCCGTGCATCTGAGGATCAGACCATTTTTTCAATCTACAAAGGTGTGAAGGCTTTTGACCTTTGTCAGAAGCACAGTTTGCTGGTGACCGGCGGCCTGGACAGACTCATACGCCTGTGGAACCCACATTTCTCAGAGTGAGGCACCTGAATTCAGATGGCCGTTTTTCAGACAAGCATCATTAAAATTAAATTTACACCTCCTCCTCCTGATTCAGTTAATTTCTCCTTAGAAAACCCACTGGTATTTTAAAAGGCCACTCTGCTCCCATTTTCTCCCTCTGCATCTCATCAGAGGACGGTCGGATCTTTTCTATCTCAATGGACAACACTGTGAAGGTGATTCATGACTTTTTTCATTAATATTTTAATTAAAATTTGAAATGTGGAACACATTTTTAAGATTTACATACAGACATTGCTGAAAATAACCCAGAAGTTGTAAAACACTCTACATATTTAACTACACTTGTTTTTTCCCCTAAAATAATCATGCATTTTACCTTTTTCATCTTTAAGTTCTACATTTAAAATACAGAATCAAAATATAGTGTATTGATCCCCAAGGAAAAAGTGTCAATGTGTCAAATGCTATTTGACAATTACAAATATAACCATATCTGATATAAAATGTATTTTTAAAAATACATGCAGAAATATGAAAATATGAATTATTACCTAAATATTAACAAATTAAATAAAATAAAAATAAAATATATTAAAAAATAAAATAAAAACAAGTGCACCTTGCAAATGTTTTTAACACTTAACTTTTGTATATTTTGTAACACGAATGCTCTACAGACTACAATGGATTATAGATGAAAGACCTTTTGAATTTTTTGTAACATGAATACTCTACAGACATCAATGGATTATAAATGAAAGACCAAAAGAAAGCGTCATATAGCTGTGAAGTGGAGCTACATTCTCTTGTCAATTTTTCTCCACAAATAAAAACTCTGAAACTGTGACTTGCATTGCTATTCAGCCCCCCTGAGTCAATTCTTTGTAGAAACACATTTTGCTGCAAGTTTTATAGGCCATGTCTCTTTACAGTGCTTGCCATTTTTGTCCATTCTCCTGTGCAAAATATCTAAAGCTTCATTAGATTTCATAGTGACCTTGTAGCCACTTGGGAAAAAAACAAACAAAAAAAACATTCACACGTCACTGGGCAACCACCCGGTTTCATTGTGATTATGTTTGTTTATTGATTATCTCTAACAAATGTCTGAGGTCTCCACGGAACAGAACAGGCGTGTTTAGAGTGAGATTAAATTACACACAGGGGATCTGCTGAGTAATTAGGCAACCTCTGAAGACAATTGCTTGCATTGGATTTTATTTGGACTAAAGGGGGCTAAGTACAAATTCACACAGATATTTGCAGATTATTATTTGTAAAAAAAAAAAAAAATGGTAATGTATTATTCCCTCTGCTTCACTACTTCTGACTTAAAATTTCTCCTAAATACATTGACATTTTTTACTGGTTTTAAATTTAGTTGTAGCCTTCGTCACATTTGTACATTTTTAAATCTCGCTGTGCTCTCACGCCAGATTTGGTACATTGAAGATCAGTGTTGCCGGTTCACAGCCGACCCCACAGCCAGCGGGATTCATGGCGATGTATCTGCATGCTCCTATTCCGCTGCCATGAAATCCCTGTACGTCGCAGCAGACTGCATAGCCGTTCTCCCTTTGATGCTGAGGTTGGTTGTTTTGCCTTTACACTAAGTTTTCTTCTATTTTTAGATACTAGTGTACTTTAAAGTACATTGAAAATGTTCCTTGGATGAATTGGTCTAAAGGGGATGACACATTTATATTTGATAGTGTCTGCTGCTCCCTGATTTTAATACCACTCTCATTGATTTTATCTCGTCTTTGCCCCGTCAGGCCAGAACCTCACAGTCGCATCTCTGTCTCTCATGATGAGGCTGTAATGTGCTGTGGATACAGCCAGGAGTTCCGGCAGGTTGTGAGCTGCAGCGAGGAGGCTGTGAGTTAATAAGTGCCGCAAAAGTATTCATACTCCCTTTAACTTCTTTAACATTTTGCCACATTAAATTAGAAACATTAGTATTTCTCCATGCGACCACAATAAGCCTTACACTTCAAAAAACTGGACTTTATGGACAAGTGGCCAGAAAAAAAACATTCACTTACAGACAAAAACAGAATGGCTCGTTTTGAGTTTGCCAAAAGGGGTCTAGGAGACGCAGTGGCGGTTTCTGTTATGGATAACATTGGCAACCATCCAGGGTGGCATCTTGTGGGGGGGAAGCACACAAGATGATTGTGTGCACCATAAAATAATCAATTTTAATTCCAGGTTGTGAGGTAGCAAAACACACACAAAAAAATGCCTTGCGGGGTGAATAAGTTCACAGGGCACTATACTTTGTTTTTCGCTGTCACAAAATGTAGTGGTTGTAATGTAAAAAAAATTGATTAAGGAGAAGCACATGAGTACTTTAGCAAGACACTTTCTTTTGGTGCAGAAACTTGCACTGTGATAAATAAAAATGTATGAATTTTATAGTGTTTTTGGTTGTAGGTGGTGAAAGTCTGGGATTTCGATACTGGACGACAGGTTTTTGAGTTTACTGCAACACCAGACCTGACCAGCATCACCTGCATGACATTTGACATTAAGGGAAGAAGGTATGGATAAGGAATATTTTCCCTTTTATTAAAAAAAATATGTATGCATCGGTTTTATAATATGCTGTTGCTTCTGTAGACTCATCACAGGAGGAAGTAATGGATACATAAAGGTGTGGAACTTCAACAGTGGCCACTGTATAAAGACATTAAGGAAAGGTGAGTATAGTTTGTTTCACCGCTGTAGAAAAGGACATATATGAAAGTATATATATATATTTTTCATTTCCCATCAGAGGGTAAATGCCATCAGGTGTGTGACTGCACCTTTATTAAAGTTCAAGAAAATTCGTGAGTAATCATGGGATATTTGACAGTTGTTCAGTATAACTTTGATTCCATGCTGAGCTTGTGCAATTTCTGTCTGAAGATATGTGGTTGCTGTCGGAAGAGACCACAGGATTGACATTTATTCAGTGAGTAAATGTGAGAATCCAATGCATCTTATTTCTGTGTTTGTATTTTGAAATCTTGTTCCAGTAAGTTTTGCAATTGCACACTTCTTCCATTAGTTAATTTCATTTGCATTTTTGCATTGTTATTGGGAGCTGAACTTATTCAGAATACAAGCAGGATTTGATTAGAAACTACTCAACCGAGAAAGCTGTGCACAGTTTCATCTAACTCTTTTCTTTTTTTTTTTTAAGATCAGGTTTTGTCCCCAATGATTTTACTAATCCTTTCTATTCATACAGGGAGATAACAAAACTAAATGGCTTTTACTGAATATCTGAATTTTTTTCAGGATTCTCCTGAGGAACTTTATCACGTCCAGAGACCACAGCCTTCATGGAAAGATGATTTGGTGAATATAAGCAGAAAGTTGGTTCAATAATAACTTTATTATTGATGTTCATGTGGACCAAAGTAATAATCCAGTCGGCTCTTACAGTTTTTCATACCAAATTAAAAAAAAACTCGGAAAAAAACTTAGTGCTGTGCATTTTGTATAAGGTAAAGAAGAGATTTAATGTTTCATAAAAGAATTACTATAACATTTACAGACATAATTATATTTTTATTTAACTTGTTTGTGAATATAATTAAATCCATCTATGAAAATCCCCAAATCGCTTCTTAATTCTCTCTTTTGAAGTACCCTGGTTACTTGTTTACCATTCTCCTTAAATAAATTTTTGATTATGATGATTATGTTTAATTAGTGGTTTCTTCTGTTTGCATCTTCTGTTACTTTGAGCTCTAAAAAGCAGTAAACATTGATGCTGATTGAGAATTTGCTCTCAGGTATAACAGAGAAGCTCATGTGTACTCATTGTACTGTGCAGGAGAGGTAAAGCCAAATGCTCCATTTCCATTGCTTCAGTTGCCTTTCAACCTGAAGGATTTTATTTAGATAAGGTGTTATGGTTCAGTCTTTGACACAGATTCACAGAGGATACTGTGTTTGAAAAAATGTCCTGAAAATTGTATTTTGGAGAGGGAAAAACTCTGAGAGCTTAAGAAGAAAAACCTTTCTTGTTTTCTCTCTTGTAGAGCAGCAATGAAAGGAATAATAAATAAAAAAAAAACAGCGAAAGATTTTCAACACCACTTCACTGTTTTCTTTTGTCCAAGATTATTTATTCCTTGTTATGTATTCATGACTTCTTTGCACAGTCGCTGCCCTTTACTTGCATAAAAACATTTCATTCAGAACACAAATATTGCTTTTGTTTGGATTTCTACTTTTTTCATTAACTTTTTTTTTGTAGTTAATGTGCTTCTTTTAAAATGACTGGATGCTCCAGTGTCCAATAAGGGTTGAAAACTCGTAATGATCATCTTTGTGTGTTTAGTTTTTGAACTCTTCCTACGAAATACTAATTTATTTTGTCGATCAAATTCACGAAAGCTTAAATAATATAGGTCTCGAATTGGAAAACTGAAGCTAGCGAAAAGAAAATCCTCCAAAAACTACAACCAAAACAGTTTTGTAATTTCTGGGAAATACAAAATATTGAAGGAATTGATTTTTTTGTCGTATTTGGTTGAATCAGAAATATATTTCATCATAACTTATGTTACCAGCAGCAGAATCTGCAGCGAATTTTACTTCAAAAAGTCCTGTTTCTTCTTGAATAATTTCTTTGAGATACATTTAAAACACTAAAGTCCATATTTGAATTGACAAATACTGGATGAGTTATGCTTTATGAACCACCCAATGCATTTTCTCAAGCGTCAGACAGCAGACGATGGTTCCTCTATCTGCTTTTGCCTCCGTAATGCATTTAAGTTATCTCTGTCTGCAGGCCGCTGCTCTCTCTGGAGGGAGAGCTGATTCTCACTAATGCTGTATGATCCATTGGTTGAGGCGACTTTCAGAGACCTCTTTTACATTGAAACTGGTGGCTAGATTCACCCACACATAAGCCCATTATCAGTTCAGAAATATTGCATTACCGTCACTGAGAAGCAAAGTGACCCCGTTGATTATCTGCAGAGGGCCTTACTGAAACGTTTCATTAGCGGCTTGCAGGAGGAAGATCAATGGTTTGTTTTATATGTATGACTCCCCTTCCCTTTAGCCTCCATGTCTCACTCTCACTGTGAATTTTTCGGCTTGGTTTGGTGAGCCCAGTTTCAAATCATTTAGTGTTAACCCAGCAAGCTCTTAATCCAGTTGTCGTACAATTGAACAGAATATATATAGCACATTTGGCATTTACTGTAATGAGAAAAAGGGCCATTTTTCATGACTGCCAGTTTGGAAAAAAGCAAATACACCTTTGCTACTTTCTATGGATTTAGGGAAAATAGCAGCTAAGTGATGCCAATCAAATGAACTTAATTATTAATTTTTATCAAGTGTGATCACCTCTGTAATAGCATATTACACCATGCCTAAATGGAAAGACATCAGCAATGACTATTAGAGAAGCAGCTATGCCTTCTGATCAATCCAGGCAGGGTTATGAGGCCATTTATGAACAATTTGAAGCCTGTTTTTCTGCAGTGAGAAAGGTCATTGGAGTGGTGGGGAGGAAGAGTTAAAGGAGGAAGCTTCTTCTCTCTCTGAAAACAATATGACACTATGATTTAGTTTTGAATCTTAACAAACCAGATAAGCTTGTGTCATTTTACTGATGGATACGATCAAAATAGAGCTGCTTGGCTGTGAGGTTATTATGCGTCACGAACACCGTAGTGCTGTCTGTTATGTAAAGCAGGTGTGAAATGCGAGGCCATCTTTTTGACCACTGAAGCTCGCTTGATAACAGCTCATCAATAGGGGAACGACCCCCAAACACAGCATTAAATCTACAGCAAAATGTCTAAAAACAAACAAAAACCTCCATGATATCAAGCAGTTTTGCAGAGAATAGTGAATCAAAGTTTCCCCACAACAAGGTGAGAGATTTAATAAATCATACAGAAAAAAAACAAAAAACAAAAAAAACAATTTGGAGTGATTTCTACAAAGCTGCAAGCTATGGCATCATGATTTGTTTTGCCCAGGACTGTAGATAAATTGAAATATTTTTCATCCAGCAATCTTTTCATCTGCACAATACGACAGCAGTTTCTGTTTTTCAATAGTAACTTTGAGGACTATAACTGATGTGCTTCATTCTATTAATTTCTTAAATGAAAATATTTTCGATTGACTTTGTGCTTGTTTTCATTGCTCACAAAGATAAATGGGAAGGCACACTTCTTTTAAACGCATAAACTGGAAACTTAAAAGATAAAAAACCTGTTTTCTCCACAAAAGATAGATGAAGTATGTCAAATGTTCGAGACGCAGTAAACTATAAAATCTATACTTATTGCAGAAATATGATACTAACTCCTGAAAAAATGTGTTTGATAACATTTGCACCATTACAAACAAAACAGACTTTATTTTTTCTGTCCACAAGCTACTTTATGCTATTAAAAAGTTAATTTCCAGTCCATTTAAAGAGACTTCTTCTCCCCAGCTTTAATTCACTTTCATATTTTGTTAGAATGACACATTGTGATAAGAAAAAAAATAGTCAAATTCAGAGCTGTGGAATAAACTGAACTGTTTAAAAAGATTGGTTTTTCTCTGCCTGCAGAAAAATGGCCACACAGAGGACATCCTTTGTGTGGTGCAGTGTCCTCCCTCTCTTCTGGCGACCGGCAGCTACAACGGAGAGATCATAGTTTGGAACGCAGATTCCGGGTCTATAAACTGTCGGTTTGTTGGACCTCTTTCAGCTGAAGATCACAACACTAAAGGTGATTTAGAAGCTATAAAGAGAATAAGTTGCACAATAAAATGGGATTAAACCTCTGAAATATATTTTTTAACAATAGGGCTGGACTCAAGTGTTCCAAGCATGGCTTTTATAAGAAATTTAAGATTGGTGCCGCCGTCTCCAACTACTGGTCTCCTGACATCTGGAGTCAGAGGTTAGCCTTGGAAGGAGCGGTAATAATACATGACTTCATTTTACAACTTTCCACGGTTTATTTCATCACAGCGTTATTTATTCGTTTGGTTTCTTAAAGGGTGGGTGAATCTCTGGGATGTGCTCAGTGGACGGAAGCTTGTGAGCAGCTTCAAAGTTGTGAGACATTTCAAATTTATCTTCTGTTTTTTTTTGTCATCAATTTTTCTTATTTAATTTTATCTCCCAAATGGCAGAAAAAAGATGTAGAAAATACATTATAGACCACTTTGCTTAGAATTACTATTTTTTGTTGAGAAGAACATGTAGATATCTTTCCTGCAGGTAAATATTGTACATCTCCTATTCTCTCTGGGTTTTGTGAGATGGGTGGAGTATGAGGCACAGAGAGTTGCTAAAGCTGAAATAAAAAAATGGTGCTATGAGAAATTCCACAGATGAAAGAAACATTGCAAAAATATGTAAAATTAAAACTAATGCCGCTGCTTAGTTTCCCACCAGGGTAAAAAAAACTCAACTTTTAGATTTAAAATCTTTATCAGGACTTAGTAAGGATTGTTACAGCTTAATTCGATTTTAAATCTAGCTAAATACAACCTTTATATGAACAATAGTAAATTCCATGTTATATATTGCATTGTCACTATTTTATATAAGTCTAGCTAAAAGATAGTCAGTGTGCAATTATCCTTTTAAATCACTTCTTCAGTCTTTCATTGCAGTGGTCAAATTTGACCCACTTTTCTTTGTGCAGCTTCAGTTCATTGAACTCTTGAACTTTGTTCCGTTGCAACACTTTGCCTTTTTATTTATTTATTTTTTATTTTTTGCCATACCCCAGTAGATTTTCAGATAGCTTCCTGCCATTTGTGCTGACTGGCTGTGTTTAATCTTTATTGTATGTGAAACACTGTGTTATTATGTCTGAACAATTTCTTATTTGTCTTGTCTTTTCAAAAGAAATTGTTCCAGAACTCATTTTATGTGTTCAGCTGTGACCTTTTAGAGAGAGGGATCTTTTGCCATACTTTTTTTTTTTTTTCCATGATCGGTTCAGAGTTCTGTCCTATCTTTCTCTCTTCTTACTCATAATGTTTTCTTTAATTTGAAAGAGATTGAGCTGGAAAATAACTATCTTTTATTCTGTTAATCTTTGTTTTATAAAACTTAAATGACAGTTACAGTTTGCATTAACGGACTCGTATGTAACGCTTTTTGTTTTGGGTCTGACATTACATGTGTGCCACATAGTCGAAATATCAACAAAAGATAACAAGACTTTACATCACTGATGAGAAGACACTGCTGTACGCTGCTGACAGGATGGGTTACATCTATATTTACAACATGGAGACGTTTGACCCAGAGCAAAGGTCACCCAGAGGTTGGCTTCCCGTCTTCCCTCACTTTTGACTTTAATTAGACCTGCAGTGAAACTGTGAGGATAGATATTGTTTATGAGACATTTTTCTCAGACTTTGTGTCTCTCCCTGTTGTTGTTGTTTTTTTTTTTTAAATTCACTCAGCTGAACATTTCTGGCGTGCCCACACCAGCTCAATTACCAGGTATGTAAAGTCCAAAAATACACAGAGTGCCCTAATCTTTGTTACAAAATCATCATGTCAGGTGACTGGTTATGTTTTTTTAACACCTAACTTTTAACTAATTCCTCCAAATTGAGCTAATTATTTCCAGTTCACGGTGTCAGTAGCAGCAGCAGGGTAATGTTGTTCTGCAGCTGTGGGCACAGTGTGGAACAGTGTGTGGGAAGGTCTTCAGCTGACAACATGAGCATCCTGTGACGCTGCCTTTAAATGCTAACTAGACTTGTCAGGTTTTCGCGCTTTCTGAGAGTATTGCAAAAATCTGACCTTGTTGTTGAACTTTGTGTGGATGATTGAGTTTTCAGTAAGAAAACTGCCATCTGGTGTTTTATCATGTTTTTATGTTGTTGTTTTTTTTCGGATCCAGCTTACAGATTGTCACCAGTGATCAAGTGGTGCTTACCTCATCCACTGACCACACTGTGAGGCTCTGGAGTGCAAGAGGAGAATTCATCGGTGGGTGTCAACAGTTGCAATTCAGCCACTTATTCTAATCTGTTGTATTATTAACAATGACTCCCTAGCTGGACCTTTACCCCTTTGACCTCAACTATTTATAGTGCAAATCACTCACAGCATGTATCACACATTTTCTGTCAAAGGTATTCCTACTGCAGAGCCTTTCTGTGTCTTGTAATGCTACAGCCACAAACATGGCTGTATTTTTGGGGGATTTTATGCATGGAAAGAATAATGGTTTTTGAAACTTCAACATAAACCCCTGAAAAGACCTGCATTTGCACTCAGGCCCTTTAATCTTATGGCTCTTAAAATACAATCCACAACATGGTGGTGACGACATTATCCTTCAGTCAGGATGGAGAACCTGGTTAGAGTTCATAGGAAGATGGATGATGGAGCTAAAATACAGAAAAATCTTGGAGGCTACAAAATAATTGAAATTTGGGATATTGAAGGGGGGATAACTGCAAACACACAGAGCTTAAATGTGATGGTGTAGGTCAAAAGATATGTGTGAGTTAGAATGACCTAGTCAAAGTAAAGACTTTAATCCAATTTAGACGCTCTGGTAAAAGCTGAAAATTGATGCTCAAATATAGTGTTGATTCAATCTGACCAAGCTTTAATTGTTTTGCACAAACAAATGGGCTAAAATGTCAGTGTCTAGATTTTCAAAGGTAGTAGGAATCTTCATTAAAATACATTCAACTGTAATGCAGTAAGTTGGACCTTTAAAGTATTGACTGTATGCTTAAATTGGCAGCTTCAAGGTGGTTGTACTATGAAAAAAATGTCAAATAAAACAAAGGTATGAATACTTTTCCAGATGCAGAACATGTTAACCTGCCTTGCCTTGAATCTATTTTCAGTATTTACATTTTGAGCAAAAGATATAAAACTTACACCTGAGTGAGCCTCAAGAGCTTGAGGCTGAATAAAAGCAGCCAATAACAAACCTCTGACTTTGTCACACTAGAGAAAGATCTGCTCTACACCTCTCAGCCAAACACGAAATCAGTCATCAAGTATATAAATTAGGTGTCAAAAGCGTGAGAACATGAGCCGTGTTATCTCCTCTGGCAAGCCAGGAATGTGGCCGATAGGGAGAAGATTGACTGATCTCTCCAGATAGTGAGTTTAACAACTCTTGAAAGATGAATCCATACACGTTTAAAAAGAGCACAGCTGTTTATGATGCATGTTGTGATCCCACTTTGAACCATTTGTCAACTAAACACCACTCTATTGATTTTTGCATGACAACCAGGCAGACGCAGACATTCTGCATTCAAAGAAATCAAACCCTTAGCATTGTTATTTTTTAAATGAAGCTTCAGAAGTAAGTCAGAAAAAAATGAATTAACCTTTAGCAGATTTATGAATGCATAGAAAAGTTACATTTTTATCTAGGACGGCACAAAATGTTCTGCACGTCGTGACACATTGCATGGAAAGTCATTTAGAAATATGACATTTCAATAAGCTGCAGTTTTACAGTCAAATTTGTTCAGCACCATTAAATGCAATTTATTAGAACATACGTTAAAATGTGATTTTCCATATGCAGGGACATTTGGCCAGCCTGAGATGTGGAGCGTCCAGATTCCCTCATCCTGGGCTCATCCAGGTGTCCCCTATGAGGTTCTGATTGATCCTCTCAGTGTGCCACATCATGATGTTCTGAAAAGAAAGTCTCATCTCTCCGAAGCCATCACTTCTGACGTGACTGTGACTGATAGAGGGGAACTAAAGGTGAGCTGCAATATTTCAAAAATGATTATCTGAGCTCTTCCTTTTTTTCGTCTCTTTTTTTACTGTCACACTGCACCGATGATCCTTTGAATTTCATCAGTTACGCTGACAATGAGGGAGATTTAGGAGCACATTTCACCCAGCAGAATAGGAGTCCGGCCCGGATTATAACCATTTCAATAGAACAGACCGCTCCACACATGTACTGCCTGTTTAACACCTGGCTCAGATTAAAAGCATGGATTGGTATGTGAAGGGACTGCATTTTCTGCTTTATTTCAGACTGTGTGAAGAAATTGACTGGAATACCAGCATATCATCAAACAACTTGGCCCTGAATGGCTTCTGGACCTTGGAGCCACTGAATACTTGTGAACCACCCAGACTCTCTCTCTGGTATTGATCCATTTATCAGCCTGATGAGGGAACTGGAATTAACTGACTGAGACGAAAACATGTATATCCAAACTGAGAAAGTGGGTCATTTGCAATGTTATGAATCAACGTATGTTTTGTTGTTTAACACAACTCGGATGTGGTGGAATAAAGCTGTGAGCGGAGAAACCCAAACCATGGTGACCTCTGACCTGAGGAAATACATTTCCACAGATGTGCAGTTCAAACTCAGCTTAATGACTTTCAAGAAAGCTTATTTGATTTCGGTGTAAACAACTTTTCTGTGTTTTTTTCCATTTGGCTTGTGTGCTTGTTAGTATGCATTGCTCCAACTTCCTCCCAAAGTCCAAAGACATTGTTGTTGGGTTAATTAATCTCTCTAAATTACATTTAAGTTTGTGAGTGTGTGTGTGTGTGCATGGTTCTCTGTCCTGTGAGTCTTCGGGTTGTGAAGTACTGGGCACCAATGCCGCTTTCAAATCACCTTCAGGCCCCTAAGATTCCCTATAACTCAGCATGGAAGCAGCTACAGTTAATAGATGGATGAATGGATGAAAACCCTAACATATAAAATTTGAATAAAATACACGTACGTATGTGACTTTAATGTTAAAATGCATATTGACTCAAGTTATATGAATATCTTTTCAAGGCATTGTAATACAGTATACATGATTTAATTATTGTTCTATAACAGTTGCATGACATGTAATGTATTTTATTAGAAGTGAATCAGTATTGTCATTATTCATGTCATTATGAAAATGGATAATTAATAAATGTCTTCATTCTTTCAAAACAGCCAGCCTTTTAATTTCTAAGTAAGACATGGTAGTTCAATTGGTCTGCCCTTGGTTTAGGTTTTTGCAGTGACAGTAAGAAATGTATTAAGTGGATTCAGAAGATTTACCCATGCAGATAGAAATCTATACTTGAGCATGTCAGTGGTGAATATAATAATTCCAGAAGGATATAAAGGTAACAAGCATGCAGGGTAGGTGTCATCATCTTGGAAAAAAAAAGAAATCCCCCACAAAGTTTGTCATGGAATAAGAATGGAGGGAGTCTGGTGTGGTATATAATGTGGGAACCTAACTAGATTCTGCACAGTCCATCAAGTAAATTGTCAGCATGGTATTTATTTTTTGCTGGTCCGATCGTTCATGGAAACGATATCCATGGAGATCCTGAAGCCTGCAATTTATCATCCCCTGCCCACCCACACAAACACAGAGATGCACACACCTGAACTCCCATCATCAATCTATTACATGGGAAGTATGGAGGGTGTGCAACTTCATGAAAGCAAGCATTAATTACTTGAAGGGAGGCTCTACACATCTAATTTGTTTTTTGATTACAATAACTATTAGCACTTTGCTCCACTCTAAAACATAATTACTCTCACACTCACAACTCGGGCTGCATGGGGACTGAATTATTCAGGGAAAGCTCGGTAAATACGAGCATCTACAAGGGAAGAAGAGAAAGGTCATCTTGAAATTGGTAGACAGAGATATAATACAACTCTTTGTTTTTACTAACATTAAACGTGTAGTGGGCTGCACAGTGCCACAGTTGGTAGAACTTTAGCCTTGCAACAAAAAGGTCTTTCTGCGTGGAGTTTGCATGTTCTCCCTGTGCATGCGTGGGTTCTCTCCGGGAACCCCGGCTGCCTCCCGCAGTACAAAAACATGACTGTCAGCTTAACCGGTCTCTTCTATGTTCTCCTTCGGTGTGGCTGAGTGCATGCATGATTGTTTGTCCTGTCTGTCTCTGTGTTGAGCTGCAATGGACTGGCAACCTGCCCAGGCCGGGGTGACCCCGCCTCTCTCCTGTTGACTGCTGGAGATAGGCACCAGCACCCCGCGAAACCTCAAGCGTGTAAGACAATGGATGGATGTTAACTACACTGTTATAAAAAACATTATTAAAACAACTTAGCTGCTCTAGAAAAACTGAATTTTTAGAAGGTACAGTATAGTTAGGTATGAATCATATACACTGGCAGACTGTAAGCATAAAAGTATGTAATTAACCATATATTTATTTGACTGATGTTTCCTTTAATTGTGTTCAGATGTTGAATGCATAAAAATCCCCATTCAAGAGGAAAACACGGACAACAAAGTAGAATATTCATGAAGGAGGAGGAGGAAATCTTGAGCCCATTCAATATTAAGTCTCACTCTAGTTGGTTGATGTCTGGTTCAGTTCTAACCAAGTTGTGCTGCAACAGTGCTTTTCACTGGATGGATTATTACACAGTAATAATCCATATTGTACATAGCTGTTCTTAGGAGCATAGCACTGAGAAGTAGTTCATATGATAAACTCAGCAGACTTGCAGTTACACCAGGTGTTTGCTAATTGCTGCTGCCACTAGTCTGAAGGAGCTGAGGGGAGGTCATGGGTAGGGGATGCACTGTGAGATGGAAGCTCGGCTTGGAGACTGCAACTCCGAGGAGGAGCTGTGTGGAGAAGGCGGCGCTCAGCGACAGCAAGTGCTTAGGAACCTCGAATGGCTGCCGGGGGAGATTAAAGGATTTCTCAAACATGCATGAAAGAATCAAAGCAACACTCTGGGGATGTTTTTATGTGGGAATAACATTATAACATGATATGAAGCTCAAAAAAGTCGATTTTACATCATACCTCCCCTTTAAGGTTTTTAGGTTATGTCCTGTCTTTGTCTGTTAATTAGCTCTAGAATCCAGTGTGATGCGGTTTCGATCCCATTGTTTCCTGCTGTGCCATGAAGCTGCTCTGATCTGCCGGAGCTTATCTGAATGATTTTTTATTTTTTTTTAATTATGTGGAAGTTGGCCTAAATGTTCCTGAATCAAACATGAGAAGATAAACCAACTTGCACTGATTGTGAAACAACAGTGCTTCTCCGGATGTGGTTATTCTGTCATCTGAAGAAAAAAAAAATCATGCCTCATGTTCCTGTGACACTTCAGCTCATTTCTCAAGGATCATTACTTTCTCAGCTTCATTACAATGCTAAGAGAGGATCCTCATGAATATTGTGCAACCCACAACTGTGAAAGCATAAAAAAAAAACACAATGCAACTTTTATAGTGAATCTTAATCCCTCTGAAGAAAAGGCACTCACATGAAAGAGCACGATCAGAAAGGGCCTTCACAATGTGCAAGGACTACACAGCTCTTATTTCGGTTAATTAGACTAATTGCTATATTTGTGTTTAACAGTGGAGAAACATGCACTTGGCTTTCAGATATATTCACAAAACGCTTTTTTACAGTTGTACAAAGCAAATTAAAACTAAGAATTTTTTTTTCTTTTTTGAATGGTAGAATAACAAAGATGTCATACACATTAGTAGGAAGGACATAGAAACCTGGCAAGATCTGGGGAACTCTCACATGTTTTGCTTGCCTTGTTCTGAATATGACTGATGTTTATCCCCAAAAGTTTAAATGAACTCAAGCAGTGTGAACTCAAGTTCAAAGTCATAAAAATGACTCATTTAGAGAAATATGTTCAGTAATGACGTAGCTTTAACTTTATATTTATAAAAAGACATTAAAGATAGAAGTAATATTGAACTGAGGCAGAATCACAGCTCCAAGACTTCAACAGTAAATGGCAGTCAATTATTAGAACAGCTAAAAAAACAACTTAAGAACTTTGAATTTTCAGCATTTATTCTTTCTTTTATTGTTTCTCCGTATCCTAGCACCATAATGGACTCACCTATCCCTCTACTGCTTCTTTTTATTGTCTTCACTCTATGCCTGCACTCTGTTTTAACACTGTCACCTCTGAATGAGCCTGGCTAGTGGTTTATTATTAGCTTTGATATTCACTGCATTGTTATATGCTCATTTGTAAGTCGCTCAGGATGAAACGTCTGCCAAATGCACGCACAGCATCCTATTTCTATTTTTGGTATCCCCATGTTCAGGGTCCAGCTATTACAGCAGCATGCTGACTAAGTGGTGAGGTTAGACCACTTACCTGAAATCACACATGTGCTTTATTCTGCTTGATCTCTTTAGCTACCTCCTGGTCTGAATAAGGAGGCTGGTTTGAAAATGCAGAAAAGCCTGCACTTTTTATGCAGGGAGCCACTTGCATCTGTAGGGGATTTCATTCTCAATCTTTCTAGATTCCCTTTTGAAAAGGTTAAATTCCTTCTTTTCTTTAAATGGGGCAATTTCAAAATAATTTAGTAGTTAAAATTCCCCAAACCAAAGCAGGGATTTTTGAATTCAAGTATGAACACTTTTGTGTTACTCCTGTCAAACTGCAACATACAATTTTGAGAAATTTGTTGGTTTCGGCTTTTAAACACCATAGGGAGGCACATGTCAAGTAACTGAATGCACAGTGCTTTGTTTTCCGAAACCATTCATATCCAGTTCACATTTTGCTATGCTGCAGTCACAATTTCAGCGTATTTTCCTTAGAGCTCATATGACAGATCAGCAAAATATGAGTCATGATTGCGAAAATGAAGGCAAAGAACAAATGGTTTTGAATTGTCTTCACAAATAAAAATGTTAAGAATTTAAAGTGTATTTGTCCTTAAGAGTCAATACTCTGTAAAGGCTCTTTTGCTGCATTTACGTATGCTTTGTCTCTTCAAGCATCTCATACCTAAGCAGTGAAAGTTGCACTCATTATTTATTTCAAAATAGATCAAGTTCAGTCAGATTGGATAGAACTTCAATTTTTAAATCTTGCTACAGATTTTTAAGTCTTTTTAAGTCTTGCTACAGATTTAAGGTCTGAGCTTAAGGTCTGAGTTTTAAATAGTGAATTCCAGCACACAAACAAAGTTTGATCTAAACCTCAAGTCTCAAAGTCCAGCCATCGAGAGCTCGTGTCTTACAAATTCTAGATGTGTTTCTGCTTCAACACACCTAATCTAAACCAATGATTGTAGCTCTGCAGTTAGAATGTGACATTTTCTGCAGCCTCCAACAAGTTTTCTTCCAAGATTGTCCTGTATTTAGCTTCCTTACCACTACTGAAGAAAAGCACATCCCTAGTATGTTTCACTGTAGAGATGGTGTTTTCAGGATCATGTGCATCATTAGGTTTTCAATGTGTTTTGCATGTACCAGTAGTTAGATTTTAGTCACCAAGCCATAACTGTAAATTGTCCCTTATGGTTTCCTTTCAGCAGTGGCTTTCCATTGTTTGATCATAAAGCCACACTTGGGGACTGCATGACTTAACGTTTTCCTGCTCACATGTTCTCTCACCTGGGAATGTCTGGAGCTCCTACCATGTGACTTGCGACTACTTCACTGATTAAAGCTGTTGTTTGTCTGTCATGTCATGTTGTGCTATAATCTTTCTCTTTTTGGAAAGTAGATTGAACAACACTTCTGCAGTTTGGTTTATTGTTTTCTAATCTAACCCTGCTTCAAACTTCACCCCGAGTTTCTCTCTGATGTGTCTCACCAAAGTTCACAAACAAACCTCTGAGTCTTTACCAGAACATCTACGTTCTGTTAAAGATTCGACTCTTTACGAATTAGCTGATATAGAAAGGCAGATGCTTGCTCTAGATTTTATTTGGGTTGTCAGATTTATAGGGGTCTGGATAAAATGCACATCACACATCTCAGGTTCCAAATTGTAAAAAAAAAAGTTCATTTTTTTTCTTTTCACATCACAGCTAAAAATTAAATTATTCATTCTCCCCGCTAGTTTTAGGAATAAAGTCACTTTTTTACTTTACAAGTTTCTTCTGACTGTAAGTAATATTAACGTTTTGTAATGGCCAAGCCACAGTCGTGTCTTCAAACTTAATTGAAGACAATCAGTGTAGAGACCTAAACATTATTGTGATGGGACCAGGGGCCCTTCCCCTGGTGCCATGACTCAAATGAGTGGAGTTCAACAAAATTACAGTAGAAACGTGGTTTTATCTTGGTTTAAAAAAAAAAGAAGGAAAATCCTAATTGGCTCTATGACTGAAAAATAATGTTAAATGTAAATCTACCAGGAGTAAACAATTTTGGGGTCTAACTGTACATGCTAGTATCATGCAAAATATAATAAATAAAGTTTGAAGCTGTAAAGTGATCAAATGTCAACAACACTAAGGGGTATGGCTTTTTCTGTCAGGCCACATAGTTTCATTACTTAATACACGGTTGATTGTGTGTGTTTTTGTTTTGTTTTGAAAAAACAACTCTCAACATGTACAAAATTCAAAAGCCCGAGGTAAATTAGTGTCTGTAATACTAAAAACAGCTTCGATTTTCACAAGAGCACCTGAAGTCAGCAGCAGAAAGTGTGGGTGTTTTTTTTTTTTTCTGATTTTCTCCGTCTGCTCAGACCTTCTGTCAGCTGAATTCATCCCGCCAGCAGAGCGCGTCCCTGCGCCTTGGACAGAAGCTTGGGGATGCCTGCTAGCTGAGCACAAACCCACTCCCCGTTTGCCGTGAAACTGTGACAAGGAATAACCCTGTCTTTTTTTTTTATTGGGAAAAAAAAAAATCCACCGCCAGTAAGCCCATGCTCTGTGAGCTTTCTCCACCGCCTACACCAGTCACAGGACTCTCTCAGGATGCTGTCGAGCAGCCCACACATCGGGCACAAAGTGGCAGTCTGTGGGATTTTTCTCTCCTTCCGTAAGTGCTCACTTTACTTTCTAATCCTTGTGTCAGGAGGTTCGGAGCAGGCAGCTGCGAGGAGCGTGCTGGCGGGTCCAAACAGCGAACAGTTCGTGTTGTTTAGTTTCAAAAGGCGAAGCTTGTGTTTTGACAGAAGCCGAACAGAGCATGAGCAGGGCAGGAGGACGAGAGCCGAGCGCATTAGTACAACTGTTTGAGAAGTGCGGAGCCATGATCCGCCTCAACTTCCTGAGGAGTTTCCAGGCGATTCGCTCTGCTCGGCAAGCATGCGGCTCTCAGAGTGCTCTAAGTTTGTTCTGGAGTTAATTACAGGGTGAAGGTTGAAAGCTCTAGCACTTTAAATCACAGACTTTTTTTTTTCGGAATGTGACCCTCTTCTCGCTCTGCTTCTTCCTGACATCGACGTTCCGCTGGCAGGACTCATGCCCGGGGATCAGTGCACCTCCGCTGGTGCCTCCCTCCCCTTACCCCTCCCCCCGGGTCTTCAAGTGGGTTTTAATTTGTCAGTCGAGATCTGAGCTCTTCATTTGGTCATACAAATCTACAGTCGAACCCGTTTTTATCTTATTTTGAATAGGCGTGCACAGACTTGACCAATGACTTGCAAAAGTGACTTTCTGCTTTATTGAGACATTGAGGCTCGCTTATTGCATTAAATATTATCAAGAAGTAATTTTTCATTAATTCAATGAGATAAGTAAAACTAATAAACTATATTGGACACTGTGATCATGTTAAATGTCATGGCTTGCAGCTATAGAAAACCAAAATGCAGTTTCTCAAATATCACATTAGGCTAAAAGTAAAAATAGATCTTTATTGAGATATTATGACCTAAATGTTAATGACTTTATAGTTGCCCATCAGACCATCACTGACACGAAGCTTGACATGAGCAGCTGGCTCTTCCACATGCTCCGCATGCATGTTAATAGAAGATTAAGTGGAAGGAAAAAGTCTGGTCGAAAGAGGTGCACATGAAACAGGAAGATGATTCTAAAGCAGACTATTCCAGAGTTTGATATTCGAATGGCAAGTGTGATGTTTCCACAGCCACTGAGGATTTGCTGGTTTTTGTGCGCTCTCTTTTATACATTACAAAGTCAATGCAGCAAGATAAGGAGATTTTAGAGCACTATGCTTTCTTCTGCTTAAACGCACCGATACAAACTCTGGCTTATCAGTCAGCAAACTGGCCTGATGTAAACCCCAAACTGAATCCATGGGTATCTTTAGGCTGAGGATGAGCTGGAGGCCTCTATTAAAGCAACATGAGATTCTTTTTTACTCCACAGGTCGATCGCCTCCATGCAACACTGCATTGAAGTAATTAATACAAAAGAAACGACAACCAAGAAATTAAGTGCATGTACTGTACAATGCATGCACATTCTGAGAGGGTCAATATTGTGGTATTAACCTTTTTTATTAGTTTAATGTAATGTTATTATTCCCATTAGCTGTAAGTCATAATCAACCAAATTAGCAGGAATAAATGTTTCAGATAAATTACTACATTTGACTTGTGTTACCAAAATAATGTATATGGTAGTCAAATTTTTTATGCAGTTTCTAAGCTGTAGAACTGACGAAAATGTAAAACATCAAACTTACAATACAAGTACGGTGTTTTACTCACAAACAAATGTTTCCTGCGAATTCAAAATGCTATGCACTGCTACAATATATAGTGCAGAATATAGTCTGTGATGAGCCCAGTCAATCAAACTGAAGGGGTTACTGCAAAATATGTTGCTGCAATTGGAAAATGGTTTGTACAGAGTGACTCGAGCGCAGTGTGGAGGTCCATTAAAGCACGAGAAAAGAGCAGGAGGAGAGTGAGCCAGGGTGGTGGGGGAAAAATGTAGTTATGACCAAAAAAAAAAAAAAAAAAAAAAAGACAACAACAAAGATCTGCAGATGTTGATTCAGGGCAAGACGGTAATACTTTAACGTAGAGGTATCTGGACTGTTTTATTCGTGAGCTAATTTTGTGATTTCCGCTGATAAATTTCAATTGTCTTAAACTTTCCAATATTAGAGTGCAAAATATGCCTTTTGTGAACAACGCTTTCGCTTCTATTCTAATTTCATAATAAATAAGACCACATACATTTAGCAACTTGTATTCAACACCGACTTGGGTGCACTCATGAATTAAAGTTTGCTAAATACAGGAGTTGCTTTTTGAAGAAAGAGTGACCCATATCTTCATCTTAGGTCTGAAAATGGACCTAAGAAAATAGTTTTTTATTATAACTTTTTTTTTTATCCCTGATAATAAGCTTTATTTAATACCAGATTCTCACTCTGGTGCTATCTATAATTTAACCAATGTCATGGTTAAAAAACCCATTAGTAGACCCTTTTCAGACATGCATATAACACATTATCGCAATCAAATTCAATATTAAATCAACAATTTTATTGTTTTCTCGCTCAAATTATGCCCACAACTCTTTCTGAAATGTTGATCTCCTTAAAATTCAAGAGATTTTGTACGGATCATGATCACCCCACTTTTTGCTCTGCTGTAAAAATAACTGAAGGCTCTTCATTACAAACTTTAATGATGCAATAGGTTTCCACTTGCATGAGGAGCATATCAGTTCAAACATTTATTGAAGAATGGGGTTGAAAACGAAATCACTGCGTTCACTGTGTGCAGCAGTGGTATTATGTCTCAATCGAGCATGTGTACAAACAGAAGCTGTGTTTACTTGCTTGGCACTGCACCAAGGATGTTTAGCTGGACGTCACACTCTGACAAGTCCGTCGCGACTCGCCCAGAACGCAACGTTTATGGACTTGACCGTCGCAGCTCTCCTGAGGTTCCGGAGAGTGAGTCGTTTGGTGACATCAGGGTACCACGTCTGCTGCTTTTCAATGATGTTGTCCGAGAAGTTTCCACCCACTGTCATTTCTGATGTGCACTGAAGCAGTTTGCAGCTGAGTGTGACTCAGTCTGGATGGGGAACAGCACCTCCCAGTCTCAGGCCACAGCACTCTGCCTCTGTTCGCTCAGAGCGCATTTCAATTGTGGTTGCTGGGGTGGCTCTGCAACGGTCGCATATGTTTGTTTATTCAGGCGGGAAATCATTCAGTAAACAAAGTGTAGATCCAACCTGTATCAAATGCAGTTTTTTTTTCTTTTTCTTTAATGATATGTTGTTTTATGTAAATGTTACAAAATCCTAAATGGTCGTTGATGGTTGGTGGAGAAGCAGTAATGAGAAATATTAATTGCAGCAGGTTTCTTGCCAGATGTCATTTCCATTTCAAACATGTCCAACACGGTTGCTGCTTCAGCCTCCCTGGTTGAGTTGCAAATCGCCCGTTTTCTTTGAAGCCTTCCCTCATCTCTTTGCTATATGACAGATGAATTCGGCAACAGAAAACAAGACTGGGAGATCGATGTAAGAGATGGCGGTGAAAGCTGAGCTGCAAAGCACAGCTTTCAGACAGAGCTCTTTCGTCTGACCCTCTGCTGTGGCCACAAGTTGTTGGACTTTTAAAAATTAGATCTGAGACAGAAAGCTGACAAGCAGTTTGGTGTCAAATAATGCTGCACAATATAATGGAAACACTTAATTTAATTAAAATGTACTTAGGAATGAAGACATATTTTATACAAATATGTATAAAGTGACTTGACATGCACCCATCGGGCCTTTTCAGGCTGATGCTGGTCTACTTTGAGGTCTGACGTGCTGAATCTGATTTGGGGAATGTTGCATGAATGAGAATAAAATGTGTTGCAAGTTCATTAATAGAGGTAGTATTTTTTTCAGTTCTAGGGTAATTACAGGATTACCCTAGATTATTCATCAGATCCTTTGTCTCTAATGTAGCAGACTGATGCTGTTTTAAATCATATCAATACATCAATACTTTGTCAGTCTTATTAAATATTGACGAGTCTCAAAATATCCCATGACTGTCTATTGTAAAATCCTTCTGATAGATAAAACCTCCCAGCTGTTATCTTCTACGTGAACAAAGTGTGGATGAGGAGATTTTATATACAAATATGATTTACTTGTAATCATGTGATCAAGGACTGTATTTACTATTAGTTGCTCAGAGGTCAACCTTATAGTAAATCATTACACAAAGAACATCACAAACATACAATAACAAAGAGAAAATCTTAACAACTATTTGAAGATTTTAGGACTGGAAATGAGCATTTCCAATGAATTATGAGGGGAGATGGCCACCAGCACCCCTCCCGATCCCGCTAGGGACAAGGATGTACAGAAAATGGATGGATGGAAGGATGGAATGAATGAATGAAGCCACATTTGATCCTTCAGTTCCTTAGACCAGAACACTGCGTTATCAGAACAGTCAGAATGCCATACATTAAGATCCAGATCTCATTGTTTCACCTCTCAGTGAACCTGACTGGGTCTCCTGATCTTTTTTTTTCTTTCTTTGCGCAGTAGAGAAAGGAATCTCTGCCCAACTGCTGTTCAAACGAGCTTCAAGGTTGTCTTGTGGAAGAAAGGTAGCGGATCGGCTTTTTGATCAAAGTTTCTGAATGGCTTCCTGCTTTGGATCATTCTGAAGCTTAATTGGACACAGAAAAAAATGGTTGGAAAGAATATCAGGCGGTGAAGTAAAGTGCATTTTCACTAGTCTTTGTTGTGACTGTAAGTGGCATTGACAAAGAGTCAATCAGTCTGTCATTCAGAAATCCAGCAGAAACATGCAAAGAATCGTTCAGGAATTAGAAGAAGGATCTGAGTGCTGTAAGGTCAAAAATATTTTCCTAGTGAGTATTGAGAAGGGTTTCATTATTTTCAGCATTAATGTTGAGGTTAAAAGATTGTAAATAAGCTCATATTTCCTCTGCTATATTTTGATAATCTTTTAAAGATCTCTGTTTCAGTTTTATCAGGTAGAAACCAGAAGCTAAATCTACCAAGGGAATTAAGAAGTTTGTGGCTAGCTCTACACAGAAAGGAGATTCTTTATAGTAAAAAAAAACATTATTCTTCAATACTGCACACAATAAAAACAACTAAATAATGTTTCAGTCAACAGTGTATGCAGTCTTATCATTGACATGATAAAAATATATATATTTTTTTACTTCAGCCGAGAAGATTTCTGGACCTTTTTTTGCAATTTAAGAGGAAAAGTAAGTAAAGTTTTCTCTGCAGGCCAGATGGAGTCACTCTGGGTGATGAAATTTGGAGGACCAAAGCTCAAAATAAATTTGCTCTCCAGCTGTTACTTCCCTGAGCTTACCCAGGCAGCACAGCCCTGAGTGAGCAGTTATTAACTAAAGAACAAATGGGTTTACATGCCATAGTTTGATTATTCTTTTCTCTAAAATGTTATAGATTTTTTTTTTCACACCTGCCATATCTTGAATGAAGATCTCTTTATAAAAGCAAATTATTTGAAACAGCTCCCCCAGTTAAAGATATGTGCCTGTAGGTATTAGACCTGCTAGTTTTAAAATAAGATTAGCTAGAACTGCCAGTAATAGTTCATATTAGTTTCATCAGTTTCTCCCAATATACTAATCATTTTCAGGCAAGGCATTGTGGGCTCCTTACATTAGTGAAAGCACATTAAGTTTCCCAGCAAGTCATGAAAGCAAATCAGGCTGTACAACAGCAGGACTGCTCCTCGGTGGAATGCAGGACTCATTATTACACCTGTGCTGTTCCTACGGTGACTCACAATGTCTGCAGGGAGGAAAGGTCTACACAGGTTCAGAATGTCTGCCTAAAAAAGAGAGAACTTCATGTAAAATTTACTTTATTTGCTTATTTCTAAGTTGGTGCCTTGCATAGTCAGAGGAGTGCATGTTTATATTGTGATGTTCAAAAAGCAGAGAGTAGATTTTATCCACAGGAGACTTCAGAAGTGAAATTAAGGTCTATTCTTTCCATAAAAATCATTTTCCCAAGCAGCTGCATGTATAAACAGATTTTAGTTGAATGCATAATTGCTCACAATTAAATGAGTCAGTTGTATTTTTGGAAAATGAGATCATTTGTACATATCTGTTTAAGATCAAATATCTTACATACTCTGCTTTTTTTGTACATAAGGCATTGCTTTTGAAATTTTCCTTTCAGTGCAATTCTCAAAAGGCTTAGGATCATACTTTAGTGAAAAAATATGCTTTTCATGTTGCACAGAAAGCATGCATTTATGCTGTGTAGATCTCAGTCATTTATCTTTTGAGAGACACCAAGGCATGAGCCTGAGCTACACAGATGTCTGACTGGTCTGTAAGAAACTCAGAAATCTGATCTTGATGTGATCAGTGATTGGATCATCTGTGAATGGAGAAACCAACACTTTTCAGTGTGGAAGTCGCTTCTGTGGGAAGAAGACTGAAAGTTAGTTATTTGCAGTATCAGAAAGCAGTTTAAAAATGAAGCAGCAGTGAACAGTGAAGTTGCAGTAATGCAAGTTTTTAATTTTTTTATGTTGCAGAACATGCTATATTTTGAAATGTCCAATGTTTTATTGGAAATCTCAGTTAGGGTTAGTGTCTGTTTTTGTTAGAAAATGCACACGAGAGATGCTTAGTGAGCCGTGATAAGATGCAGATTCAAATAATTTTATCTAGTAAAAAGCTTTACTGCTCTTTCACACATGGTGAAACATTCCCTTTGTTCCTAATGTAAATTATTAACGACCACTGACAGCAGGAAGGGTAGAAAAAATACTTTGAATTTCATTTTATAAATGTTCTTAAAAGATCCTGCCTTTAGTCGTACGACTGCTGGAGGTAGACACCGATCCCTCTCGCGACCCTGCAAGCATAAGTATGTTCAGATAACAGTCGAATGTCCTTAAAGAGAATAGAAATCGGCTAAAGTCAGCGTTGACAGGCCAAGGCTCAGCTAAAACTGTGAAATTTTCTACAGATCTCTGATTGGCTAATTACTTTTTTCTAAAATTGTGGCCTTGTCGAGCATTTTTTTAAAGGATTTCATGTTGATGCTTCAAAGTGAGAAGCAGCACCCTGTTGGACCACGGGCCATGAAGGACCGAAAGCAAAAGGCTGGGATAACTATTGATTCAACAATGCACTGCATTAACCTACTTTCAGCTTCAAGAGGAAGAGGAGGAGTTGCAGGAAGGAAGCTCTGTGATGTCATGTGAACCTTTAATACTCCATAACTAGGACAAAGACACCCACTTCTGCAGCATCGCTGCATCAAGAGAGGTTTCGTCTTCCTCCAAAGGCAAAGTATTCAAACCAACCCTGCCTTCCCGCGAGAAGGCCTGCTCCTTCAACTCCAGGAACTCTGGATCCAAAATGATCTATAGTTTGCTGTTCTATGTATCCACTACCTATACTATCTGGCTGGAGGAATAAACCTTGATCCTGGTTTATTCATAATTCTGCAGAAGGAACCTTGTAATTACAGCTTCCCAAAGATTGCTGTTGGCAAACAACGCTGGCTGCTCCTTCCCTAAGGGAGAAGAGGTGAGATTCGCAGCTTTACTGCACACCATAGCTTAGAAAACGCCCCTATTCCCAAGCGGACGTGTTCTAGCCATGCATAGACACTGATAACCATTCTGTGTGTTTCTAGGATCTGAGATGACAAGGCAATTCTTGGTGGAGTTGTTTTCACCACCTGCCTCCAATAGGAAGCAAACGCCTGACCAGTTACTGATGCTTTGGAGCATCAGCGTTTTAAGCTAACGTGTGCTAACCAACAACACTGCAAGCTGTTGGCCTAGCTTTCCCCCTGGCTCCCAACACCGGCTTAGCTGGTGTTATTTTTAAAAACAAACTGTGGTCTTTAAAAATGTGTATTCATACTGAATTGTGACATTGTTGCATATTTCTTTGTTGTATTTTTTAAAATATATTTTTATATTTTACTGTTTTTACTTTTAGTAGTTTTATTTAATCATTTCCTATTTTTGTACTCGTTTCAGTTGACTGTTACTAGTTTAGTGACAGTGACTGAAGAGTTGAATTCTTTCTTGTTTTGTCTTGTACTTTGGAGAGAAGTTGTCTTCATTTAAATCCATGCCTGCTGTTCATATATCAGATATGGACTCATGACTTCAGCTATTATTTTTAATCATAAGCATCATCAAGCAGACATAAACAATAACTGAGACTGAACTATTTGGCTTTTATTTCCTTGATAATCAAGTGGTGACCCGACTTAGTCATTTTGATCTAAATTTGTATTTAGTATTCCCCCTTTTTGCATTGGAAGCCATGTTACTTAGACTCCACAGAGTTAAGTGTGGTTCCCATGGCTGATGGAGAAGCTTGAGCTTTAAAGTTTAACATGGCATATCTCCAGATGAGGCTTATGCGTTTTGCATACATAACAGTTTTGAACACAGTTTAAGACGGTGGAAATCAATAGCATTATAACTACTGTCTGTGAGACTCAAACTGTGTGCCATCTGTGCCAACCTCTTGATAAAGTGCTTTGTAATAGATTTTTCTGTTTGTCAACTCAAAGTGTGTCTGCGGAGAAATTACTGGCATTTTTTAAGCGGCCAAACAAGAGTCAGGCTTACAGGTTTCATAAAATTCAAATCATGCTTTTAAGAATTTTTGTTCATCATAGAATTGTGTATCTGAGGTTTGATCAGCTCAACACTCGGGTCACATTGTTGTGTATCTAGCATGTCTGGCAGACGGGCATTGAATGTCTTAGTAGATTAATATTAGCTTGTGACCTCACTACACTGTTGACACTATAAAAACACACTGTACCATCAGCCAAGCCAGGTAGCTGCAACATTTTGGGACATGGTTAAAACTTCAGAAGCAACACACAACTCAGATGTTGCATAACTGACACAATATTGTTTTTCCATATAATATTCTTTTTAAATACATGTGCCAGTTTGAGATTCTCATAATATGTTAGACTTGGGGAAAAATACCATGGTTTTACCGTCATAATAATAACAAAATAATCATCTTGATTTAGGATTTAGGGCAATAATCTTGTGACATTAATTATGACATTCTAAAGTTTCAATGACATTTGTTACTAAATATTGCTAAAAATTTCCATACATTTGTTTTTGCTGCAAGCAAAGTGTTAAAGCCTTCTCTACACTAGCTGACTGGAAATGTGAACAACAGGTGGTCCATGGACATCATTGTGTTACTCTGTGTCCCATTTGATTGAATTTAAAACCCTAATTTTAAAACCTTTATAAACTTTTATGCTAGTAATCAGCACAGGCCTCATCCAACTTTATTTTATAAGGAAACAGCAGGCTGAAGTTGTGTTACTTTTACAGCACTTTTAATAACTGGAACCTAACCGACTGAGAAATGAAGCCTTTAATATTTTGATTGGTGCACCACAACTTTTAATTTTTTTTCCCTGCCTCTAAATTGTGCTGTATTGTGCCACTGCGCGGGTTCATTTCTGTAAACTTGAGGGCGGCAGGTGCTCCCTGTGATTCTGGCGGAGATGAGTATGAGCTGAATCGAGGTTTAATGGCCCTCAGCTATTTGTTTATTGGTCCCAGAAGTGATTTGTGGATGTGGCACTTCTGCGGCAAACTGTACATAGGCGTGGTGTTGCTAAAATTATTTTAGAGATGTTATTGTTTTCACCAGATGATGTTTTTTTTTTTGTTTTTTTTTTCCCAGAACAGTTGCAGCTGCAATTTTAGTTTTCTCTTCCCAGCCTGTTTGGCAGCCTCTGGGTGTCTCATTTAGCTTTGTGTACCCCACGTAGACAAAGTGATCATAGGATTTTTAATGCTGCTGCTGTCCTACTCATTTGCATATTGCACACCTACATCACAGCCTTTGTGAATAGGATTGAGTGACTTCAAAGGATTAACGTGATTTCTCCTTTTCTTCTGTACTCATTAAATTCTGACAGAAAAAGAACTCTGAATGAGAAACTTGACACATTTTAAACAAGCAAACTAAAATTTTATTTTGAAAAAAAAAATCAATAGAAAAAGAAATGGCTTTAGAGGTTGACATATCTTTTTAAATCCTTTCTTTTCACATTTAATTCATTCAGAGGTGGTCTGTATGAAGTGGAACTGCAATGCTTTGGTCTGAACTCCTCGTTATTTAACTTCACTGTGGGAACAAATTCCTGTCATAAATATTATGTACAGTACTTATGAAATTGTGGTGTGGCAAATTTCAGTTTGTATCTTGGTAGCACAGAATGGCAAATATATCTGATTTCACCATGGATAGGTGGAAATGTGTGCATGTAAAAAGTTCATGGTATATACATTTGGGCTTGTAAACCAGAATATGTAGTTGTAAATCAATTTTGTCACATTGTAAGCTAAAATGTCTGAGAATTTTATGCTTGAACATCCATAGATGATAATTTGTTTTGATAGCATGAAGCTACTGCTATCAAAACAATGGCCGGGCCATCATATAAACACAATAAATGAATATCTAAAGTAAGGTTTGCTATCATTTTAATATCAGTTGCAGCTTGCTGCTTTGCTGTGTCTGTCATTTTCATAGACAGAAGGAACTAGCCTCTTAATCAGACAAAGTCTTTTGGCAAATCCTTTCTGATATTGATGAAGGTTGCTGATGAACTCATCCTTGAAGGCCTTTGCCCAAACAAAGAGAATTATAGCATTTTCTTCCCCATGTTCTGATATTGGGAGATGGTGTAATGAGTTATGTGGGTTTCTACACCCAACAACCAAACGTTTTGACTTCTAGCTTGAGGATACTTGAAGTTGGACTACAAAATTGTTGCGAGAAATAAAAATATCAGATATGGGAAATTAGTCTGTTGGGCGTCCATAACATTGTTTAACAATTCAGCAGCAAATACCATGATGAAATTGTTAAAAAAAATGAAATGGGGAATAGAAAAAAACTGGAAAGATTGAAAAACATGTCACAAACAGAATAAAAATATTTACTCAGCACCAGGAGAGACTAAATTAAACTTTTACGCACTACTAGGGACTCCAAGTACACAACTAAATGTATTTAAGTTATAAAAAAAAGTGGACTGTGCATTTAATGTTCCCTTTAAATAAAACCTAACATTATAATTTTTATCAGTATGGATTGTTTCTTTTTGCAAGATCTTTATAATTTCCCATTGTTAATTACCCGGACATCTGCTTTTACAGTGCCAGTAATACGAATTAAGCTTTTTGTTGAAAAGTATTCAGCAACAGCAGTGATAGCTTCTATCCTTTAACATAACTTCTAAAATTTCTGAATGCCAGAAAGATCCAACCATCAAGCCCCTCGGCGTGGTTTGCTGGTTGGAAACAACCACTCTGATTATGCAGCATGAGGAGGCGATGAAATGGAGGTGCTCCCTAGTGCTCAGCATTATGTATGGAGTTACTCCCCCCTCTCGCTCACTGGGATAAGCCATGAAATGATGGAAACTCGGAACCATTGTCACAGAATATATTATTTTGAATGTGGTTGTATTCCTGTAGGAAGCCTGGATTTGCAGCAAATGCTGCATTTTTAATGATATGGGAAAACTGGGAAACTGTGATATCAAGATGACAAGATTTGGATGTAGCGCACTCTATTTTCTTTCAGAGCAAAAGTGAAGACCTATTTGACCCAAAGTAAAATTTAGAGCTTATGAACAACTTATGATCTTTCTTTCACAACTGGCACACTTTTGTCTTTTAGAAGCCAACACTCCCGGCGCTATGTGTAGGAGGACCCTACTCACCTTACCAATGATCACACTTAGCATTTTTTTCTTTATCAGGAATTTGGTGTCTCTTCATCAGTATGCAGCTTGTGATTTCAGGCTTTGGATGGATTCATATTCCCATTTTATATGCAGACATCACCATTTTACCTAAAACTGTTTCTATTTCACATTTCACATAATGCCGTGCTGATTTATTTAACCACTTCACAGTCATTTATCTTTGTTGGTAAGTTGACTATTTTGATGACTTTTGGAGAAACAAAACAACAACAAAAAATCCTTTTGTTTAATTTTATGTCCGCCTCTTTGTCTGCTAGATGTGGATCTGATTCTCTCTTTGCTTTCTGATGAAAATAAAGTAATCATGAGCAACTATGTGTCCACAGCGACATTTAATGAAATCCAATATAAGTGTTTCCTTTTCTAATCAAAAAATAGAACTTATTCTATATAGATACTTGTAGTGCTCAAGCCACAAACATAACATTGCAGAGATGACACTAGTTCTGACCCACATAGATCTAATTAATGAGTAAAGCTCAGTGCACTGAGCTCTTATTTTGCAAAATGTGTCAACAATTGACTCATATTCCTCCCCTCTTCCTCACAATGAATCTGCATTCATGGCATCCATAATAGGCATCAGCACCAGTCACATAATCACCTATTTACAATAAGTTTCTCCAACACAGTCTGTTTTATGGTGTAGGAGCAAAATGTTCAGCACAATCATTGAAAAGTATCCACACTCTTGTTAAAATTCTGAGTTTTTCAGACGTTTAAAAAATATAGAACATGATACTTAATGATTTTTAATATAACATTCAATTATTCAGCCCACACAGACATTTGTTTGATGAAAAAAAACTTACAATTAAAGGCATAATATTGTTGCATAATGGTGCACTTTTTGTTGCATTTAATAATTAAATACAACATATTTTGAACCAATTTCAGCATTTCTGCATAAGTACTTGTTTAAAAAAGACATTACATCATCATACTGTATGTTGCATTGGCTAAGCTTAAGTGGTTAAATGGAAATCTGCAGGATTTTTTTTTAAATCAGATTACTCAATGGTTAGAATAATTGACACTGGTATGTATGTATATATGCCGTATTTTTGTGCTTTCTTGACTGAAATAATTAAATGCATTACTTTTAATGCACTGATTGAATTGAAGGTGCTTTGAGCTTAGAAGATTGTTTAAAAAATCGACAATGCTAGGAAATGGTTGGCTTTTAATTGACAGAGTTATTAATTGGCTCATAAAAATCATGGATTGCATTCATTGCATAAAGCGGGGAGATCATATTGAACTTTTTTGAGTACATGTTATAGTTTTGTTTTTGTGACATTAATAATACCAGCCAACTTTTCTCTTTAAAAACTAAACCACTGTGTTTACATCAGCAACTGTGCAATCATTTCTCTGCTGAGTCCAAAGAAAAAAATTGAACCATTCCCTTCTTTAAATTAATTATCATTTTTAATTGTCAGGTGGTGCCTGAGAATGTTATTGATGTATTGATTTGTAATCACTCTGCAAATTTGTCTGCAAAGGATTTTCTGCCTCCTCATCAGCAGCAATGTAATTACATAGACACTCTCTGGGCACTAATTGCAAATTATGATGGATGAATGATGTATCATACTCTGCAATCCAACTCTGACTCTTTTGGATGTCACATTTTATGGTTTAGTTCCATCTTGAAATGGATAATTTGAAAGCATATTTTTTTCTTTTTCTCTGCAGTTTTCGCCAGTGTCGTTGCAGCTGAATCAGCTGAACAGGTAAGAGAAATACTTTCATTAAAAAATTCATCTGAATTTTGTTGTGTTACAACCTTATGAAGTTGTCATTTACTTTTTTTTTATATTCACACCGATAAGCTGATCACTGTTTTTCAGATTTGTCATTTGCTCAGCAGAACAAGCCTATTTTCTTTTGATGTTTTTTTTTTCTGCTTTCACATTTTCTTGTAGTCTGCAGTTGTTCCCTGATAAAAAATTAAAATGTTCAGTTGCTCTGCTTCTTATTGGTGTGAGAGCATGTTGACAGTAAGCCTCTTGGCAGATGTGCTTACTATAACAGAAATAGGAAATTACTGTCTTGCCTTTTTACTGATGTCAACTAATTCTCTTCTCGGTGAGGAAGTTTTGCTGCTTGTTCGCTTTGCAACTGATGTGGTGTAAAATAAGGAAAATAATACCTAAAGATAAAACTCCAGTGTGGCCTCCGCAGATGGGAAGAAACCTGACTGACTGAGCTTATGGAAATCAAGCAAAACCCCTGGTCACTAATATAAACAACAACAACAACAACAACAAAATACAGTTTCTCTGCTTCCCATTTGATTAGTCTACTGTACATCTGAAAACTCAAGTTTTGTAGAACAACTTATTTTATATATTTTATATAAGTTATATGCAACTTCATTGAAACTTTTGCAAGGTTATACACTGTGGAGTGATCTTAAAAAGAATTAAGTCTAAAACTCTTTCCTTGCAAAAGACAACAGTTTTCATTCCAGTGTGTTCAAACAGCAGATTTGCTTTCCCACTGACAAGTAAATCAAACATTGCTGGACCTTATGGTTGTGTCAAACAGAGCTCTGCAAAGCTTATCTGACCATGAAATATCCAAGACAAAATACTCTCTAGTTGAGGGAGAAATGAGTCAACAGAAGCACCTCTGCAATGACCCTGGAGACACTACTGTTAGGAACAAGAAGATAGCAGGTAGCAAGTAGCACGGAACATGCAAACAACTCCTCTAGACGCCCCTGCTTGGTTTGTTTTTTAACAACCTCAACTATCAAAGAGTTGACAGAAATCTATACAAGTGGATTTGATGTACTGGATTTATGTCACTACATATAGATTTCCAATTATTTTCATCCAACCTAAAAGCTGGAAAGGAAACCAGAGAGGCATCTTTTAAAAATAATAATAATAATAATAAAATAGAGTGTCAATTTAGAAAAGTCTGTTTTTAGTTGTATTTCATTTTGCTTCAATATTTTTTAAATCCTACTCAGTAGTAATTATCAAAATGTTCTTATAATTGCTGACACATTTTTAGGATGTTTCACCTGCCTGTTGTTTGTAGGTTTCACATTGACTTTCAATACTATTCAGCCAATAATTCTATCACAGAAGCTGTTGAATGATTCTTGATAATACCTTGATAAATTCGAACAAAATCCATTTCAAGACTTTTTAACATTGTCTTATTTGTTAAAATAAGACAGAATTGTAGAATTAGGGATTCTACAAAGGTTATTGGTAAAAGTGGCCAGTAAAATATTAGATATTCCAAATTTCCTGTGAAAGAGCAGCCGGTGCGAAAAGCCAGAACCATCATTGGAATCCAAATCCCTCTGCAGTGCTTTATGAGTTTGAAATTCCTCCCTTAGGCAGTAGATACTGAGACACATGAGTCAAGGGGAATAGGAATAAAAAATCTTTTATCGCCCAGGGAGTTGTTTTTTTTTTTTTTACATCAGTAGATGTAGTTTGATTGATTTTTAGTATTTTGCTGACTTGAGATGGTTCTGTTGTGTGGGATGTTGGATGTGAGTTGAGGTTTTAATTGTTGTACTGTATTTCTGGAAAACAAATGAGGTTCTCATGTGGAACAGAAGCATGCTGAAGGATGTAATAATAATATTGATGATGATGGTAATAATGTGTGATATTCAGCCTATTCGACTAGGTAATCAGTAGAGGTGCACCGAGTGCAGTTTTGTGACTGATCTGCCTTTACCGATCTCTTAACAATGACCTGGCAATTTTAATTTTGGCCAATATCGATTTTCTTTTTATCTGAAATATTGGTAAATATAACAAGAAAGCAATTGAGTTGGCAACAGTGGGTGACTATTAACTGCAGACATGCAGACATGACTTGGTGAGCCGGTCTGTCAGTCAAACTTCTTCTACGGCAGACCAAAAGAGTAAAGTGGCTGATTTTTAGACCTTTGCGGAAGTAGAATAGATAAAATCAGTGGATAAAATCGGCTTCACGTGCAAGCATCGGCCGATCACCGACCTCTCAAAATGAAGGAAATCAGGGCCGATTTATCAGCTGGCAGGCTTATCGGTGCGCCCCTAGTAATCAGCTCCAGGTTTTAGTGGCAAAAACATCAACATTAGTTGCAGTCAGATGAAACATATTAGCAGGATTAAAAGTTTGCTTTAAGTCATGCTATGAATAATTTTGTGTTTACTTAGTATGTATGTAGCGAGAGTGCACTTTGCGCTTTACATAGTTGTTTAAATGTCTCATTAAAATTCTCATAAATGATAATCCTCAAGAGCTCAAGAGTTTTTATATTGGTAGATGCTGATGGAATAGATTTTTTTGGGTGAAAACATTCTGACATGTTTTCGCCATATCGACTACCTCTTCTACCAGTGTGCTCTGTTCACTCCCTAAACATTCAAGACTGAAATGCAATTTAGTCTTGAATCAATTACATACCTTGTATTATTTTTAATACATGCCTATTTTCCAGAAATAAAATGTGAATTAAATTGTCTCTTTAGTTTTTCTGAATTGCACCAAAGGGCAACAATAACAAATGAGGAAGGAATACCAATATTTAGGTCAATGAGGCACTTGAATCAGGTTGGAAGGGTGGCTGCTGGGGCCACTGGGAAGGGGTTGTCATTGAAATTGGATCTAGGCCATGCATATAAAAATGTTGTAACAGATGTTTATAAATTTGTGTCCTCTAAAGCAAACCTAATTAATGTATTATTCCAAACACTAAGATGCTTACAAATAAAGCCATTAATTATGGATCATTCCACAGGGTGTTGTTTAATTTCTAAAGGGTCTTTTCAGGGCTGTACTGTTCACCTTGAGTGGCAGTCACATGTTGACGAGATTAAAACAGTCTCAAGAGATTATGTGTTGCCAAGTTTCTAACCATCAACATCTGACAATAAAAAAAATAAAAAAAATCAAATCAATGAGCTGCTTTTAATAGTAATATGAAAAAAAAACACACACACAAAAAAACATTGGTTAACAATTCTTTTTGTGGCATAGATTTGAACTTTTTTTAAAATAAATGGCTGGATTTGTTTTCTAAATAGAACACTTTTTTTTAGTCAATTCAATTTATATTTAAAGTGTTTTTTCTTTTCTCCAGTCTTTTCATAAAAGGTATGCATAGTTACAAATAATTTGGTTAAATGCAGAACATTTTTAAAACCACGTAGCGCATTAAAAAGTTTTGCTCTCTCATTAAAGAAGAGGTCTATTCATAATTATTAGAAAAAAATATAGCAGTAGTAACTATTCAAGTTATACTTACTAAAGTTAATCAAACTAATGTATTAATCTTGTAAGCTTGCAGCATAAATATGCAAATAAATGACAAGATGTCTTGCAATTCACATAATTGCATTTGTAGGGTGATCTCCAAAAATAAGGAAAGGGATTCAAGAAAATAGGTACTACTCTCAATTAAAGGGTTCATTTCTACTTTCAGAAGAATTGTTAATAGGTGTTTGATTGAGAAACCAAATGTTTCTCACAGTTGAGAAGAAAGATGAGACAATGACCAAAAACCATTTGGCCAAATCAGCAATGAAATGGTTGATCAGGCACCTAAATCAACCTTCCTTCATGGTTATCTTAGTCTCAGACATAAAACCTATAGAAAACTTGTAAGATGAGCGTATATGAAAATACAGTATATGAGAGAATAAACAACTGTTGATAAAGAGAGATTGTGCAGAGCACTGATCACAGATCCCACTTTCTGTATGCTCCATTGGAGCAGCAAATTCTTTGCATTTGCTACAAAGAATTGTTTATCAGTAATTTTTTTTTTTTAGTAAACAGCTGTTTATTTTTTTTAAACCCTGTCTGGTTCTTAAGCCAGATTTTTTTTTTTTTGGAGATTATCTCCGTGATCAAACCAAACCCAATCATCAGCATAAAAGGGTTGCTTCTGCACGACAGATGAATTCCCATCATACTTCAAAAGCTGCGCTCCTCTCCCCATCACGTAAAGTACAGTATGTAGTGTGTGATATCTGCTGTGGGGAAAAGTTTTCAGTTTATTGTGCCTTACTGGGAAATGTTTTCATCAGACGCACTGTTTTGATCAGCCCTGCAGCAGGTAAAGAGGTTATGATATGTAAAGCACAGTGTACAATTGCAGCTGTAAACATTGCAGTAGCTTGCATATCAAAAATAGACCCCCGCCCCCTCCTCTCTTTGGAAATAGCCTGAAGGCCTTGATGAATGACAGAAGTTTGAACTGTGAGTGACTTGAAGATTTTAGAAAAGCTCTGCACAGGTACTGTGTGTATCTGTCACTTCAGGGCTTGGTAAAGGGTCTAAACAAGAAGTATATGCTACATTTTTGCTCATGTAAGCAGAAGTGCCTTGATCTTGCGTGCCTGGGGGAATAGTGAGATTATGGATTCAGGAGGACAACACAGTGTAGAAAATTGCTTTCAAACCTCCTGCTGACAGTCCTGCTAAGCCAATAAAAAGCCTTGGTAGTTCTCACCGCTTTGATCCTTTTGAGTTTTTGCAAGGTATATGAGGACACCCTTGAAGGAATTTCAAGGCCCAGGTGGGAGGCTTTATTCTGAAAGGGTACGCCTAACTTTCCTGTGGTTCTGTTTAATAATGATGAAAAGTAAAAGAAAAACAAGATGTTTTTGTTTGAAATACATGAACAGTGTCTTTCCGGATTAACTGGTCTTCATGTGTTTTTGCGAAACTGTGGTTTTTCCTTGAACTCTGAGCATCTTTGTCCTTCTCTAGAGATCATCTCGGTTGAGGCTGCACTTATGTTTAAGTACTAAATGACCAGTATTAATCTTCCAGAGGCAACACTCTCCATTTAAATGATCACATCTGACTCCGCACTGACTTGTTATTGTCACGATGTTTTGCTTCCTGCCAAACATTCATTAATCCGAAACAGCTGTCACTCTGAGGCAGACGAACTTTTTTGAATCTCCCCACATCTTATTACCTCGGGCAGTGGTTTTAAGAAAATTAAGCTCAAGAGGGATGTGCCAGTTTGATGTATGAATCATTGCTGAAACCCTTCTGCAGCAACCTCGACTCAGAAGAGAAAAGTTATTTTGTTGAGCCCACATATCTGTGTAAAAGCTGCCATTAGTAACCTAAAGATCCCATTGTTATAAGTTAAACAATCAGTTCTAGACTTCATGGAGGTACAAATCCATCCATCCATCCATCCATCCATCCATCCATCCATCCATCCATCCATCCAGTCTAATGTTTAATTTGTTTATTGATCAGATCAACATTTTATTATTTTTCTTCTTTTTCTTTCCTTTGGTGTGTTATTTTATTTGTATTTCCTTTTAATTCATGTGAAGCACTTTGAATTGCCTTGTTGCTGAAAATGTGCTACATAAATAAAATTACCTTAAAATGACCTTACCTTAGATGTGTCTGGAGTGGAAGTACCAAATACAGGAAGTAGATGCTCCCTTAAACCACTGGGCATGATTTTGGGTACCATTTCAGACAAAAATAATTGAAAAGCATACCAAATGATTTTGAGATGACGTCGCATTGGGTTTTATGCTTTACGAAACAGACTTTGTTTACTATAATCGTTATGGAAATGAGTTTGGCTTAAGCTTGCGGTGCACACCTGGTGTTATGTGGTATTGATGTTGGATCACATTAACGCCATGAACGAACTATACCAGAGTTAATGTGGAACTGCACCTGGATGGTTGTATTGCTCTGCAGTGCAGAGCTCATGGTAGAAAAATACCTCATGCATTAAACCTCTGGAGGAGTGTATGTTTGCTTAAACACACAGATGGAACAGGTAGCAGTGATGGTTTGATACAATCACCATGCTTCACAACACACTGCTCTGTGATATCCATGCACACTGGGCAGGTCAGCGTCACAGCGTGTCACTCTGCAGAGGGGTGGATATACATTAGAGAGACTGGAAGTGGGAGGCATGGAGTTCTCTTATGTTGCAGCGGCAGAGATGAGCTGCTTTTGTTACATGATTATACTGGAGGGGTTTTCAGATGGTTTGGTTAAAAGTAATGGGAGTTGTTTTCATTTTTTTTTTTTACTTTTTAATCTCTACAACTTTACAAGATAGATAAAAACAGGTGTTTTCTTGTGGATTTATCTTTTGTTATTAAGTAAATGGAAAATGGAATATAGAGTTTTGTGGAAAAGTTCCTAGAGGTAATTTCTATGTATGTTCCTTCTTAACACAAAGACATTTTAGTAATCCTTGAAGAACGTCTGGATCAGTTCCTTTCCTGACTTTCTGAAGCTCTTTCAGTATCAGGAGGTGATTATCCCAGCGCCATGACTTTAAGGAATGGGAGGAAATCTAGAAAATATTTGACACAGGATGCGGGAGATGAGCAATTTATCATCTTCTGGATGCAATTTTTGTTTTTAGAAAAAAAAATTGAAGCTAAAATATTATGCTGGGTTTGTCAAACTTTCATTTTTGGTGTGTTGTAAGAAATAGGTATTAATTGTAACCAATTTCTAATTTAGTTTTAGATAACTTTTTGCCTTTATTGATTTATAGGTCAGATTTAAGCCTAAATAATAATAATAATAATAATAATAAAAGCTCTGCCAAGTTTGGAAACTTGGCAGAGTTCTGTACTTTGAACTGTGATGTGCACAGACCTTTACAGATTTCTCTTTCTGAAAAACAAAACAAAAACTCAGCTACTAACCTTTTTCAGCTTACATTTGAACTTCAGTGAAAACACAGTGAGAATAATGTGAGACAGACGTCAAGTAATCAATATAAACCTTTCTCTGCTGAGGCAAAGTTCTGAATCTAAGATTCTAGGGTCCTGTTCACTTTTACACTTTCTGTCTACGTGTAAAAATGATTTTGCTGTAGAAACGGTACACCAGACTATGTTCCATAGTCGCTGTTTCTTTAACAGCAACTAAAGAAAACTCCATTTGTATGTGGATGGGAGGTGTAGATGTAGAAATAAATCTCGAATTTGCAAAGGATGTGTAAAAGTGTGAACAGGGCTAGACTAGACTTTTAGATTCAGAACTTTAGATGGTCAGATGCAGTTCAGAGTTTTTAAGAACCTTGTACTTTGTACCCTTTTGTGTTGTTAGCAGCTAACCTTTAGCCACTCACTACTGTTATAAATTCTTTGTATTTTGTGTGACTCTGTCACAGTTTGTTTTTTCCTACCCATTAACCAAAGTGCTGCCTCGCAAGTGGCTTAAAAGTGCTGGGAGCCACCTCAGTGCTTTTGCAACATTGTGTTGCCAGCCAGCTTTATGTCATCTTTATTGGCTAACTTGGTCAACACAAGAGGGTGACAGCTCAATGACTACTTCCTTTCTTTCTTCAAGTGAGGAGTCTCAAACATAGATCTAGGCTATCAATTTTTAAAGTACTCGCCTTCAGATCTGGGGCTCAGGATAACTGCTGACATCAAATGTTATCAAAGTCGCATAGTCGCAGAAACTGAACAGTGTTTTTTTTTTTTTTAGATAGCTTTAACTTTGAGAAATATTGTCAGACCTTGACATACACTGTTTTAGAACCACTCAGAACTTCAACTGGACTTGAACTGATCTTTCTTGCAGTGAATTCTAGACAATGCTGGACGATCATGTCTGGACTTTATCAGAAATGTCAGAAACTGCACCTACTCAAATCCTGCCACTGGTAAACATACAACTTGTTCCAGCTTCAAACACAATTGAGGGCATAGCTGCAAATACACTACCTACTTCCACTTACATGTCTGTATCATCAATCATTTAATGACTTGACATCCAAATTGATTGGATTTCTTGGTACAGTTGGTATTTTATCCTTTATTTCAGCTGCTGCTAGTATTTGAGAAGCTAATCTTGATACTGAAAACCACAGAGTGATTGGCTCATCAAGCTGTGGATTCAACCCATATTGATTTTTGAATAAGTGCATAAAAGGTGTTACTGACACACTTATACATTTTATTTCAGGGTTGGGGAATAATGAAAAAACATAAAAATAAATCCCAGAACAATTCCACCCAGACATGTAGTTTATTGTTGGAACTTTTTTTTCTCAGAAGCAATTATGGATCAACCTTCTGTTATCATGACTTGAGTATAACATGACCATATAGTACTTGCACAGCAGGGTCGGGTAGGGACAGTTGTATTTTCCTCCAGATAGTCAGATTTGGATAACTGTCAATGATTTTGAACAGCTGGTTATCTCAGCTGGCAAGAGCTCTCCAGGGTGTAGAAGAACAAAGTCGAATGCCTCCCATTGTGGCCATCTGCAGAACTTCAGCAAGACGGAGAAATTGAAGCAGTTTATTTTTTATAGCAGTCCAATAAAGTATTTATTTGAGAAAATAAAACATTTAGTTTTTGTTTGTTCATACTTCACCGCAACATTTAGAGGCCCACGTGGGGTAAATAAGAGAGGACAATCAGAAAACTCTGCAGGAATCCAGTGAGACACTTGAGCACCTTTTACACAACAGAGAGCTTTCTAACATATATAAATCAGAGATTACATATTTTACAAGCTGCTCTTTTCAACATAAAGGAAAAAGATTTACTAGTAAGCCAATTTATGATCTTGTATTGATGTAAAACATTCATCTCTTTCTAGAATAAATTATGTTGATCACATTATCTTTCAAATTTTAAACTTAAATACCTTCAGCCACGCCCCTAACTCCTCCCAAACTCCAGCGGACTGACTACTGACCAGCTCTCCATCTCACGGGTCCGAAAAGCCTCTAATTCCTGGGTATTACCGCAAATAAGAATGTAGAGAACTTTTGTTTAAGCTGGGCGCGAGAAAGATTCGTCTAAGCTCTAACTACCTTCATCCAAGACGTTATGACCCGCTTCAATCTATGATTCAGACATCGGAGTAGCCCCGCCGGTGTCCGAGCTCATAAACCACATCTGTTCACGGCAGCTCTTTCTCTGTTATTAACGTGCACTTGTTACAGCTTAGATAATTTTAGCGACTTGGAATAAGTCCCAGGGTCATTATTTATCTGAACTAAAGAACGTACGAAGCCACCCTAATTTATTAGGACCTTCAACATTGATTTCACATTAATCAGAAGAACTAATTTTTAGTTGACTCAATTAATTTAACTGTCCACAGCATCAATTAGACTTTAGTGTTTTTATTAGCAAGCTTTAGCAAGGGAAAAAGACATACAGCATATCAATAAAAGATTAAGAATTTAATATTTTTAAGAATTTTTAGAAATTACTCCTACGTCTAACCCTACACTGTGTCCTGATCTAAATAGAAACTTTGGGGAGGCAGTTGTCACTCGAACCCAGATCCAGAGACAATCTTGGCAGTAGAGAACTTTAATGTCCATGGATGGAGTCCTGTCTTTGTCTTGGCAGAATCCTTTTAGAATAGATCCAAAGTTGAACTGGTGAGAATCCTCAATGAACACAGTTCTCTATCAATATGCGATCTTTGTCTATTCCCCATGTCCACTGCAGCATCGTTGGAATCCTTTGCGTTGAGTGTTGGGCCGCAATCGAATCAGAATCCCGGGTTGTGGGTAAACGGATCTTGTTCCTTTCTTGTGCAGCGAGTAGTCGTCCCGGGGTATCATCACACAGCCCTCCGTTGATTCTGCATCTCCGTGCGTACTCGACTTGAACGCTGCGGAACAAAGAACCCCAATCCTTTTGTCTGGTGTCTTTTTATTTCTTGTCAGCAGCCACACAACTTTCCTCACATACGTTTTTCCTTGACGTCAATTGCCTTTTGGTTGGCCTCAACCTTCAGATGAACTTCCTTGTTCCCTTGGAGCTGTACTTTCTGAGGTTCTCTGTCTGCCTTCTGCACCTGTTTCCTTCATGCATCTCAAAAATCTCACTTCCTGTTTCTTCCGTACTGACTGCTTGGACAGATGATCTCATATCTATCACCGTCTTGGTGACATGATGTCTGTTCTAATGACCTAATGTCTTGGTCACCTCTACTCTCCTATCAGTTCCTCTTTCTCCCTGACCTTTCACCTACCATCTACCTCCAACACAACATCAGTGACCTTTAGTTACAGTTACACACTTTACACCATTTCAAGTTCAATGTTAAAATCACATTTATAACCCCTTAGTTTCTCTGATTTAGCATTCACTTATACTATTATAATAACCTTTACTTCTTAATAACTCACATTATAATCATAATGTGAGTTATTACAGACATTTATGGAAAGAAACCAAGAATAATCCATTATTCCAATTATTTGATACCATGTTACAGTTACTTGTTTCACCAGTAAGTACTTCCATAAGTATAAGAGTAAGTGTAAATATTCTTACAATCAAACCAGCATCAACCACTGGTTAAACCAATATTAATTATGGGTTTAATTATAAGTTATCATTATTAATTTAAGTATTTACTCTGCGTTTTATCCAATTACTCAAAATGTTTAGATTTTATTCTTTAAACCTTTAATGCTCAAAATGAGCACTCTGAACTATTTTTATTCACTGCAAGCTGGAAACTTCCTCTTTCTTCAGGAAACCTGCTCTTCCTGTTCCATGACTCTCTTTCTGCCGGCCTATGATTTTTTATGATTAAATAGAAAAAAAGTAGAATTAAAGCAAAGTTTGCAGGACACAATAACAACACACACAACCAGATTAATTTTATTAGCGTCTGACTCTACTGTTGGGTCTTGATGTCACCTGTGCAATTAGTTTTAAAGATAACTTTATTTATTGTTACTTAAAAGTGCTGGGAGCCACCTCAGTGCTTTTGCAACATTGTGTTGCCAGCCAGCTTTATGTCATCTTTATTGGCTAACTTGGTCAACACAAGAGGGTGACAGCTCAATGACTACTTCCTTTCTTTCTTCAAGTGAGGAGTCTCAAACATAGATCTAGGCTATCAATTTTTAAAGTACTCGCCTTCAGATCTGGGGCTCAGGATAACTGCTGACATTAAATGTTATCAAAGTCGCATAGTCGCAGAAACTGAACATTTTTTTTTTTTTTAATAGATAGTTTTAACTTTGAGAAATATTGTCAGACCTTGACATACGCTGTTTTAGAACCACTCAGAACTTCAACTGGACTTGAACTGATCTTTCTTGCAGTGAATTCTAGACAATGCTGGACGATCATGTCTGGACTTTATCAGAAATGTCAGAAACTGCACCTACTCAAATCCTGCCACTGGTAAACATACAACTTGTTCCAGCTTCAAACACAATTGAGGGCATAGCTGCAAATACACTACCTACTTCCACTTACATGTCTGTATCATCAATCATTTAATGACTTGACATCCAAATTGATTGGATTTCTTGGTACAGTTGGTATTTTATCCTTTATTTCAGCTGCTGCTAGTATTTGAGAAGCTAATCTTGATACTGAAAACCACAGAGTGATTGGCTCATCAAGCTGTGGATTCAACCCATATTGATTTTTGAATAAGTGTATAAAAGGTGTTACTGACACACTTATACATTTTATTTCAGGGTTGGGGAATAATGAAAAAACATAAAAATAAATCCCAGAACAATTCCACCCAGACATGTAGTTTATTGTTGGAACTTTTTTTTCTCAGAAGCAATTATGGATCAACCTTCTGTTATCATGACTTGAGTATAACATGACCATATAGTACTTGCACAGCAGGGTCGGGTAGGGACAGTTGTATTTTCCTCCAGATAGTCAGATTTGGATAACTGTCAATGATTTTGAACAGCTGGTTATCTCAGCTGGCAAGAGCTCTCCAGGGTGTAGAAGAACAAAGTCGAATGCCTCCCATTGTGGCCGTCTGCAGAAATTCAGCAAGACGGAGAAATTGAAGCAGTTTATTTTTATAGCAGTCCAATAAAGTATTTATTTGAGAAAATAAAACATTTAGTTTTTGTTTGTTCATACTTCACCGCAACATTTAGAGGCCCACGTGGGGTAAATAAGAGAGGACAATCAGAAAACTCTGCAGGAATCCAGTGAGACACTTGAGCACCTTTTACACAACAGAGAGCTTTCTAACATATATAAATCAGAGATTACATATTTTACAAGCTGCTCTTTTCAACATAAAGGAAAAAGATTTACTAGTAAGCCAATTTATGATCTTGTATTGATGTAAAACATTCATCTCTTTCTAATGACAAGTTGTCATAACAAAGACATTTTGAATAATGTCAACTTTGTATTAAAAGTGTCATGATATACCGAATGACACTTTATGACAACAGTCATAGATATTCATGAAGGCTTATTCATGTTCATGACATGTGTTATGTCATGTTTATGAAAGTGTCATGACAGTCTTATAAATAAAGTGTTACCTTGTTTTTAAAGATTTTGTGGTATTAGCAGCGTTTGTTGACAGTTTTCAGGTAGTAGACCTGATGATGATGTGCAGCAGAAAGTCAGACATCTGTTTCAAGGACTAATAGCCTCCAAATGGAGCCCTGCTCCACCACAATATCAAAAGCTGCCTCAAAACACTCCTTTGGCACTTTCTGTTTTGGAGTGGTGTAGTCACAGCAGGTTTTACAGATCATCATTTATTCACTTATTTACATTATTTATTGTCTTTCTTTTGTAGCTGTGCATATATTGAATATAATGCATATTCTCAGGGGGCTTGTTTTTTGTTTTTTCAAGAGATCATATACTGAAATGAACTGGTAGTTGGAAGTTGGGCATCTTAAACAGTGATTAATGTGTCAACTTGAAATAATCCGCAATTTTTGCAGCAATTTAAGTTTGAAGAACATGATTTTACTTTTTAAAAAAATAACTCCTCAAGATTTTTTGTTATGTTACCAGACAGAGCAAACGCTACTGTTCCTGCTCTCTCTGTTAAGTGTGGACTAAGAATCTCTTGACAATAGAAACAGTAGGGCAAGATGACCTTCCTAAAAGGAGCCTGCTGGTTGAGACGGAATAAAATTCTATTTATCTGGTTAAAAAAGAACCTGCAGGCGGTCCGAAGGCAAGCACTTGTGACTTGAATTTGATTTTGCCTTTCTAAAAGTTGCAAATGGACATTAATAATATTGACGATATACGGTGGAGTCAAACCTAGCACTTTTCATTGCTGTGCTTCTTTTGCACCATAAAAATATATGGTGCCTGGAATATTCTAGCCCATCAAATGGATCTACTAAATATTGTGTAATGACTATATTTGCAATATTTTAGTCTCCAGCGGTTCCCAGTTTATTCCTATCATAACTCCTGCTTTGACATCTGTTCAACCCTTAATATTACACTTACTCATGTTGCGATGGTGACAACATTCCAGTAAATTGGGCAAATTTGTAAGTGAGCTATTTTCTTAACAGATTTTCTTATATTTCAGACTACAAGCAAACATTAGACAGAAGGAACATGGTTAGAGAAGGACAACTGGTCACCACTTACGACAACCTGATTAGTTGCAACTTTTGCTCGGTGTATGACAGAGGAGTCAGTGTTATGTCACATAATAGACTGCTTGGCAAGAAATGATGTCTTTGTTGTCGTCATAAGGAAGTGACTTTGAAGAGGCTAGTTCTTTCATTTTAATATCTTGGAGAGGCTAGCTGCACTTTCTGACAGGGGCATGTGTCAGTCATCCATACAGAATATTATGTTATTCTGGTGGATGAAAAAGAAAGTGTCCTATAGCTGTGCCCTGGAGGACCCGTGTGAAAAGATACTTAACAGCTTAATGTTATACCTTGGACTTTTTACCTTGGATTTCATCCAGTGACAAATGCACCGTGTCTGTTACGCCTGTCTCTGAGAGAAGGTAGTTTATGTCGTATATAGAGAAGTCACATAAGACGGTACCAAGGACACTGGTGTTTGAGAGCCTCTGTGAGACAGAAAAAACTGCTTTGTCAGAGTGGTTTCTATTGAAGTCTTTCTAATTCAGATAAAGGAGTTTTTGCTCCATCATTGAAAAGAAAGCATTTAAGTAAGACTGATGTGTGTCGTCAGTGTTGATGAGTTTGCTCTCATTAAAGGCAAGAAACGGTTAAAATCAATCCATAATAGAAAGGGGAATGTTGACAAGGCTGAAGTATAATTGTCTTATGAATCTCCTTTTCTCTGAGCAGAAATTTGCATCTGGAGGGAGATGCATGTGTATCACTGGATGAATCAGAAAGTTGACTGATGGTGATTATCTTCTTTGTAAAGACATTGATTAAAGAGAGAAGCAGAAAGGTTACTTGGCTGTGAAATGCATAGGACTAGAGTTGTTTTTCTGAGCTGAGGTGAAGAGCAATGTGAGAGTTAAGTGATATTTACAACTAATGTTGTAAATATCACTTTTAAAAGAAGTCATGCAGGATGTGAAAGAGAAATTCAGTTGTTTCTCAGTCTGTGTTATTTATAGTAATTCTTTTAACTGTCAAAAGTAGATTTTCATCTTTCTAGAGATTTTTTTTTTCTTAGTCAATTGGTTGTTCCCCAGAAACTTTCTTCTTTTGGGGAATTTTCTAATCAAAACCTTGCCATAGGAATGTGGCATGGCTGTTTGGAGTTGGTTTGTTCTCTCTGTGCCTGCGTGGGTTTTAGTTCAGCTTCTGCAATTCTCTCTCCCACACTCCTAACACAGGCATGTTTGAGTAATTGGTTATTTTTGCCTTGACTCTAGTATTAATGCAAACATGTATGTTTGTACTTTGTGTTCGGTCTTCGGTGCATCAAAAACCATAAGAGATGGCAGACTCCACTGATGTGTCTCTGTTTTAGAGAGAGGAAAAAAATGATGTTTTCCCTCCAAACACACTGTGAATTCCTCTGTACAATTCCTGCCCTCGCAAGAGGATAGGTGTTAGTTTTAATAATTGCATGTACATGCATAATTTTAGCTCAGAAAAACGTATTTAAAGTAATATAACACGAGGAGTTTTGTGACAGTTTAGTTGTGGACAGACAATATTCCCAGTGATTGGCCAAAATTAATGTTAGTAATACATATTTTATAAGTTATGCCATTCAGTTTATTTTCTTAAATTTGTTGCATCATGTTTAAAGAAAAACACGTCTTTAGCTCTCGCAATACTGCCTGTGTTGTAAACTGAACATCTCACGGCACTAAGGAGGTTGAGTTTTTAATGCTAAAAACATATTTTAATAAGAGTGTAATTTGCATTTCAAGTTGTTCTCATTAGACGCGTTAACCAGTCAGCTTTCAGTCATGTTGTTAAGTGAGCAAATTGGACTGTGCACACGTGATTTCCAAATGAAACTCGCAGAGTGCAGGAAAATATGTACGATGAAAACTTGACAAATCTACATTCTGCTGCTGTTCGCAAGGGGGAAAAAAATTCTAGGTTTCAAAGTCGGTCGTTACACATTAAGAGGCTTGGTGAGTGCAACGTGCTTACCGAATAAAATTTGAATCCATCAGTTTTCCAGTCACTCTACTGCGGAGGAGGGGTTTCTTTTAATAGCTCAATATGTCTTCAAGCTGCAAAATTAAGATGACCTTTCAGGTACTTAGCCTGCTCAAAGTCCTCTTCTGTGTCAAAATTCAGAAAATCCTGCAACCTTCAATAATTCTTGCCATCAGTGAATAGGAAGCTAATGTGAACTGATGGGTCATTCACATCAGTGCAGCACTTGTGCTCTCTGGGGCTCAGAGATAGAGCGAAGCAGAGTATGTGAAGAGGTTCTAAATCAAAGGCAGGGATTAAGGGGCTGTCACTGTGGGTGCCCTTGATTACATAACAATCATATTAAGTAGGCTGAACATCTTTCTTGTAGATCAAGACTTTTAGCAATGTATTTTTTTTACTTTTTTTTACTTTAGGTGAGGTTCAATCTTAAAGTTTGAGTTCAACTCTGTTGTTAAGCATTAGATTAAAAAGATGGAAGTTAATCTTAAAAAAAAAAAAAAAACTCTTGCTCATGTAACTATTTCGACTCAGATAAATTTCTTTTTAACACCAAAGGGAGTTGGAGTCTCATTGGAAATAGCTGGCAGCTTGCTGTAAAAATGAGATTGAGGGAGGGTGTTACATGAGTGCAGAGCCACAGATGGCAAAAAAAAGAGTCAGGTTGTAAGCCAAGACATTGATCTCCACTTTATAATGAAAAGCAATGTATGGGGCGTGATCTAGGATCGCCCAGCTGCAGAATGAGATCATTTATCAGAGAAGGATGTGTGCCTCCTACATTTCCCAACCCACTAGACTTAATAACTGAACTTTGGTTTAAATATAAAAAAAAAAACAAAAGAACAAAATAAAATTATTTTTTACCATTTGAATGTGATATTGCTTTAACTTGTTCCCTAATAGATTGTAGGTTTTTAATAAAAAATGTATCTCATAAAATATTAACATAACTTGTGCTTTCATCCAATACTCCTTGAGTTTTGAATAGATGAATACTTGAATAGTAAATGCAAATGAATACCGTCTTATCCATTAATGCCTGTCAGTTGTCATGAATACATAGTGAAAGTGAATGTAATTAAATAAAAATTTTATTTTTAAAACGTGTTTTCAGTTAAAGAATGCTGCTAAGGTTTTTCACTAATGTGGATGTTTCCTGCTGGTTTTGTAGCTGTTGAGATTTTTTTCTTCATTCTGTTATTCCTCTTAATTTATGCAAAAACATTTTCATAATTGTTTTGGCATTGCCTTTAACTGAAATCACATATTTTATCAATTTTTCTTAATATGCCCCAATAAACAGTGATTTTTTTTTATTTTTTATTTTTTAATAACATTAATATATGAGGCGGTCCAAGGCATAAGCAAAGTATGCAGCTACTTAGGACCCCCCAGACTTTGAGGGGTCCTAATTGTTAGTACCATTTATTTTCTAAGAATTATGAGGGATGCCAATAACTTATCAGTTATGCGACTGAGTAATATAAGTTTAACTTTTTAAAAATTTCTAGAAATTATGTTCCGGCAATTAAGAAGATAATTGTATTTTAAGACTTTTAGTACATTGTGGTGTACTTTTCTTCTAATTAATAATATATCAAAGTCAAAAACGTCAATTTTGTCAACCAAGTTGTTCATATTTCAACACTTGCATCTTTATTCATTAAAATTAAAGTTTAAAGAGTTCAGAAAGATGTTTCTTGAAAAATAGAACTAAGAGATGAACAAACTGACATAGCAGTTGAAATAAAAAACATTTATTGTTTTTAGGGGAAACGTTGAGATTAAAGAAAAAAACTCAGATTCACTGAGTCTGGACTGAAAAATGGATCTGTGAATTTGACGGATAAAAGAAGATAAAAACACTTCACAGACAGTTGTCACATCGTAACAAACAGTTCTGGAAAATGATCACAGCAACTTTTGTTTTCCTTCATCACAACATTGCTGCAAGGAATTTGCCAAAAATGAACACATGCTTGACTAAGCACTGTCTCACTGGATGATGTTGCATTGCAGAAGTCTGTGCCAGGTTCAGTTTATTTACCTGATGACCCACTGCTTTTATTTGCCTGGGGTTCCCCACGGCTGCATCCAGGCTGTGCCAAAGTAGTATTCAAATTAAAATAAACACAGGGGCTTTTTATGACTCGATAATCTGACAGAAAGGTCTCAGACAAAGGTCATACATCACTACTGTATGACATAACTGCAAATGATTTGGAAGTCAAATGCAGCTCATATAAAATACAGATTTGACCATCAATGTAGCATTCGATTTTCACTTAAAGAATGAATCCTGCTGTGTATCCTGGCAAATTCTTGGCATGTTTTCAAAGAAGTGTATTAAAAAGTGATATGCCATTTTTTTAAAGAAGAAATTAAATTTGTTGAATTGATGTTCTAGAAGAAATTCAGAGCCCCCCAGACTTCTCTTTGCTCAAGCAAAGAAGTGTTTTTACTTGTGGTCATAATGAAACCTTAGGCAAGTCAAACTACTGCTACTGAGTGGTGCCTATCTCCAGTGGTCATTGGGCGTGATTACAGGTTACCAGTCCATCACAGGACAACAATGAGACACACAGAACATCCAACTATGCACCCACTCATGTCCACGGGCAACTTGGACCTAACAGTCATGATTTTTGATCTATGGAAGGAAGCCGGAGTACCTGGAGAGATCCCACTGTGAGAACATGCAAACTTCATGCTGGCATCAGTGTCACTAACTTCACCACTGTGCAGCTCTTCTCTATGGTTATGCTTTCCATTAATAATATTTTATGTTTTTAAGTGTATATCTTTTGCACGTACAAGATTTGTGTCGCAATTGCAGCTGTATCGACGCACTGTAACGTCTCAAGGTTTTATGCGTTTCTTGACTGCAACGTACGCAGTTCAGTTTCTTAAATAATTTTGCCACCTGTCACCAAGGTCTGTTAAAGACTGTTGTGTTTTGCACAGTTGAGTTTTAGCAAATCACCGCCACTGTGTGACTCATTCAGTGAGATCAAATGTGCTGAAGCAGGCAAACATGAAAAGCATGCAGGTCGATGTGTTCTTGCAACGATAGGGGGATTCTTTCCCCTCTGTGAGTGTCTGCCTTTGCTTATCTGTGCGTTTGTGAGCTATTAATTAATTAAAACATTTGTAAGCTTTTAAGTTACTGCAGGTTATTTGAAGTGCAGTGATGTTAAGAAGGAGGAGAAAAATTGTGGGTCCACACTTTTACCTTTTCATATGGATCTTCGCTACAGAGCAACATCAGTCTTTCATTCCATTTGTCTCCCCTTTTTTTAAACGTTCAAGACTTTTTAGCGAATCTGGAGGCATTATTTCAGCTTTTTTCCACCAAAGACATATTCAACTTAAGTAAAAGTTAAAGCAGTCGGCCTACAGCCCCTATTAATTCGATCCAGACTTTTTCTCCACCGCTGTAGCTCTTACAAAACCAAAAAAGGAAATACTTTTGTTCATGAACACAAAATGAGAAAGTTATTTTAACAGTTTTCCTGTAAGTTGTTATGCAAAGTCTGCATATAGTAGCTACAACTACCTTTAAACTGTGCTACCTATATAGAAAAGGCTCACCTCCTTTTACAAAATAGTTTTTTTTCCTCTTGTAATAGAAGATTAATTTTGTCTTAAAAGCTGAAAATAGAAATACATTTTAGTTTCATATTGCTTTTGTCCATAACAAAACATTTGATGTAGAACACATTTAGAAAATCATTTTTTGCGGGTCAGGGAAAGTTTTATTTTGTAGGCAAAAGTGGCTCTTTGCTGACCCGTGGCCCAGATGGATCCTCAGACCACATCTTGAATTGCATCACCTGAATGACTTCAACACTCTAAACACTGCTTGTCCTGAAACATCACTAGCAATACATCCATCTCACAATTTGATAAAAAAAATATATATATATACAGTTTTTAAAATAATTATTCCTATTTTGATATGTGTGCAGAAAACCCTAACGTGTTGTTCTACACCCACTGTACAGTCAGGTTAATTAGTGATGTTTGACAGAGCAGTAAATTGAGTGTTACATGGCTGTCACAACACTGTGGTTTACTGTTACCCTCATTTTGAAAGAGATATGATGAACAACAACTGCCTGTCCTCTTCCTGAATTACCATGTACATCATATTCCAGGCTGCTTAATTGGTTTTATCAGTACATGCCTTCAGTTTTTGAGAAATTTCCACCTCAATAATAATAACCTGCAAAGTGGGATGTATTTTCTAGTTGAAAGGATCTTATACGGGTAATTATCTGATAAAGTGTCATGTTCTCACATTTTCAGAGCAGAAAAAAAAAACACTCAGTATTTCTTTCTTTCTTTTTTTTTCTGGAGGCATCTTCTTTCTCCAGCTTAAATCGTGATTTCATACGAGGAGTGTCTGATGAGATGAGACAGAAACCTTGTGGCCATGACTAATGCTACTGAGTCCAATTAAGCTGATGTACCCTCTGAATCAAATCACCCCGATATGATCTTGTCTGCCCATGCATAAATTTCCTTGTATCTCTGATTACTTGAGGGGGGGTGGAGTGAAGACGCGAGGCCTCACACAAATCACTGCAATGAATACGTCTGCATAGGTGGTGAACTTATTGTTTCTTCATCTCACTTGAAGCCTGTCAAAACATCCAAGATTTAAATTAGAGGAGAGATAAAAAAAAATAAAATAAAAATAAACGTGTCTGGGAATAAATTATGGAGGACAGCCATAAGAGCCAAGTGGACAAAATACAAAGTTGTTGTTTTTTTTTTTAGTTGGAAAATGAATAATCTTTCCAAATTAAGTGGTGCTTTACAAGCTGATTGGTGCTGCTGTCATCAAACTGTTGGGATTCCCTGTCACTACCGCACCACATCCTATGAGGCAGAATTTATGACTTAGTTAGGCTCTCGGAAGCCTGCAACAGCTCGCCAGTGAAATGATTGTTAGTCTAGAGGAAGTCATAAATCAAACCCAGTTTATCATTATCTATTAATACTGTGCCGCTCTCGCTCTGCCGCCCGTGCTTTCTCGCCTTCTCCCAGGACTGAACGATCTTATCTGAAAAGCGAAGGTGAAAGCGGTTCGTCAAAAGTTGCGATGGCCTGTGATTGATTTAGTCATCGCTCCGTGGTCTGCAGCTTGTGCTGACAGCTCTGAAGGTGGAACAGTGCCTTAATTGAGCTGAATACTTGGAGCTTAAATGCTGCAGGCACAAAACCCACACAATTAGGAAGGACTAATGACATGGGGTATTGCCCATTATTTCTGCAAATAAGCCATAGGGGATTCAATACTTTGTATCATTAATTCTTCATTAGTGATTAGGAAGAGGAGCTTCAGTACTGGGCTGAACACCAGCATCTTCACATAACCTAGTTACGTGTTGTGAAACTGGATGTATAGAGATTATTTGAAGAGTGTTGCCTGAATTATTAATTTCTTTTTCTTTTGCCTTTTCAGAACCACAGCGGCATGCGTGTCCCTCACAACAATAAGCTGGGTGAGTCTTATTTTTCAAATACTAACACTGTGTGCTCACTTTGTTAATTAGTAGTTTATGCTGCACTGTAAGACAGATGGAACTGTATTGTTTTTTGCAAGTTGGGTGCCAGTACTTAAAGAAGCAAAAAGAAAAAAAGGGGTAACACGTTTGTGTTTTTTTGGCGGAAATCTGTCTTGGGCTAATGTGAAAAGCAGGATAATAGGATAATGTGAGAACTACAGCATCCAGTTAGAGAACTGCAGACTTAGCCTTTTTGTTTTGAGAGCAATGGCTGTGGTAGCTGTAACTTTTGGCTTCAATCCCTTCATTAAGTCCTCTCAGATGTCTTTTTGGAACAGCCTGGGTACACTTTGAGCTTTCTGCTTCTCACAATAATACTCTGTCAAGCCTACAACTAAAGACGTCTGTTTGGAACTTTTTTCATCCTCACACCAGCCCCAGTCATTTCAATTTAGACACATCACGTCTCCTTCAGACACTAAGTTAATAAAATCAGTGCCATGTATTTGTCTGAAAACTCAGTATCGTTAAAGTGTAGTTAAATATATCATGAAACACTGAATTTCATCAGGATTACACGTACTCACCAATGACATTCAGAATGATGCAGTCTGTTCGATGTGGATATTTTTTGTTTGAATGAGAAAGATATTTCTGCAGGATAGTCATGAAGTGCTCCAAATCAGGGTTAGTTGTGGACTATGATTTGAATGTAAATAATACCCCATAGCACAGTTGTATAAGCCTCAAATTTAAAAAAGCATAGGCTGAGACTTTCTAAAACCAAACTGTGCAAACCCCGGTTGGGTGGCTTGCGAACTGGTAAATCACACACAGCAGATCAGCAATGTGTATCGATAATTTTGCTTCATCTGTGACTCTGATACTGATCAATTAAAAATGTATAGGTCTGGAACTCCCTATTTAAAACCATTTAAATAATTGTCATTAACAAATGATGGCGTATACTCCAATCGATTAACTTCACCTTTTTTGTCAAAGGCATTCTTAAACTTGGGTGTCTGATGTTTGCTACATTCTGTTAATATCAGGCACAGTTTTCAAAACGGGAAAAAAAACAACAACAAAAAAAAAGAAAAACATGAAGTATTTGGAAAAATTATTTGAAATGTACATAATTACTAATACATATCTGCTCTAAAGAATAGTGGTGTATTTGTAGGCAGTATATCTGCCACTTATTACCTGACATGTATAATGTACAATGTCTGAGAGCACTGTAACAGACAGAAAGGGGTAGAGAGTGTGCACTGACTGCAGAGATGTCATTTTTAGTGACTGGTGGCAGATAGAGTAACAATGAAAGATTAATTTTCAGGGTAAAAATGGATATGGGGAGGGGCAGTGAGGCAAGAGGTGGGGTTCTCTCTGCTGAAGTAACAACAAATCAGTCATGACAACAGAGTGCCACTGAGTCTTTATGAGCAGAGGCCGGTGATAAATATGGTATCACATGTTTGAAAGGAACTGAGGCATTTTATTACATATTTTATGTGTCAACCCATGGCACTGTAGTATAATGTCAGATGGATTGAAACAGAACTAAAGCTGAAATGAATTAAAATAGCACGAGACAAAAAGATTACAATTTGTACTTCAAATCAAAATAGATGACAATCAACTGACAAACAAAAACCTATAAATAAATAAAAGTCAACTGCAGTTTACATATGTAAGGCATCAGCACATCTGCAGGAGGCAAGTACCTGTAAATCAAAACAGAAATCTTCTCATCAAACACATGGAGACTCATTTTTAAAGAAAAAAGAAAGAAGTTGACTTGAGTTGCCCTGTTGTGTTGAAACTTCACTAGTTCACATTGGATTACAGTTAAACTATACAGAAATAAAAACAGCAGTGTACAATATGCACTAAAAAAAGCTAACATTTCATTTTATTTTGTGCTCATGAATCCAGTACTGTAATATGTATAATTTTGTGTTGTGGCCTGGTTGTATGATTACAAAACTTCATGTATATGTTTTTGTTTGGCTTCTTGCAATGTGTCTTAGGGCAATGGTACATAATTGGAAAAAAAAAAAAAAAAAAAAGAAGATAATTGGCTACAGATGAGTACATTTCCACCCAAAATCTCCAAAACTTTAAATAAATTTAATTTCACATATTCACAAAAAAAAAACAATACCCAGAAATTGTGAGAAATCATAATTTACCGTCATTAAAAGACTTAAATATTAAAACTCAAATATTCTCTGTCAATATAAAACTATTTTCAACAAGACACGCAAGAAGACCTCCGAGACTGACGTGGTGAAAATAGGGGATGCACATCTCGATATTTTCCAAAGTGTAAGTGAAACATCCTGGGTCTTTCCCGGTATCAGAACATCTCCCAGATGCAGCCATGCCACAGCTTCTTCCTCTCCGTCTCAGGCATGTATTCTGGATCTAGTTTGAAGTTTGATGGCATGTCTGCACCTGGGAGATGTTGTTCTGAAACAGGAAAATAGTCTGAGTGTACCATTTACCCTTTGGAAGATATCCAGGTGTGCGTCTCATAAATCTAACCACTTATACATTAGAGCACATCTGTAACCTTCTAAAACTTATGAATTTTTAATTCATGCCAGTTTCTGACTTTAGAATGTCAGAGAATGTCAAAGTTCCATAATTGCAAAATTATGCATTGAGTCATGAAAAATTATATATATATTTTTTCTTTCATATTTACATCTTTTCAACATCAAAGGATATCTGCATCCACAACCAAAATCGACTTGCTTCACCTAATTATTACAAATCAGAAAAGAAAACAATAGTAGTTTCTGGATGTTGGTATCTTTGATTATGTGCTTTGAATTCACCATAGTGGCATCTCTACTGTATTGTCTCTGATTGTCATTATTGTATTCAATGTTTGACCTGTATTTCCTGGTAGAAGGAATTTTGCTATAGAAGTAATATTTAAAGAAACAATTATTTCTGACAATTTCTTATCAGAACATTATGCTTGTAGATATTCAGTACAACATTTTAGCATTAACTGGACAGCAAGAACGACATTTATAAGGGAATAAGACGATCTCAGTTCGTACCAGTTATGTTTCAGGAAGCTCATAGAATCACCAGAAAAAGAAAACTTTTGTTGCCCATTTTTTCTGGACCTCTGCCCTTCCCCTCAACTAGGTCACAACAAACACAAAAGCAACTTCTTAAGTCTCTCATTTGGCACCTCAGCACAGAGAGGAAATACAAACAGCCATCTGAGAACTGGAGCTGCATTCTCTAACACCCTCATCGTTGCTCCCTTTGTTATAGCTCAAAAGAATCCTGCTGAGAATGTTGTTTGTGTGGTAGGAATAAAATAAAGGCAGAGTTCCCCTTGACTTATCAGTATCAAATGGAATACCCAGCTTGTTTGCTTTTAAAAGAGGTTATGTCTAACAAGGCTCCTGGGCTGGCCACATCCTTCCAATAATTTGACTTCAGCGGGAGGACAATGCTTGATTTATTTTTTTACATGCATAAGTGCTAATTTACACAAAGGAAATGGATATCAAGTTAAAGGTCTCAAGATTTTTTTTAACTTCTTAAGATAACATTTGCCTTTGATTTTTTTTTTTTTTTACTTCATAGTGTTAAAAATGTAAAATATGTATGTACACTATTCCTCCATTTACAGTTTATTAGATGTCGGTAGTTTATACTCTTTTCAATAATGGACTGAAAAATCTTTTTTGCCTCCTCAGCAATCAAACCCTAATACTCTGATAATTACTGAGCAGCTTTTTACATGATTACTCTGGTATTTAGAATTTTTATTTTTTACAATAAACCTTCAAGTCTTTGAAGTTGGATGGCCTCCTTGCCATCTCCCTAATCTTTTAGCTCCCTTCCCAGATTTTCTTTCCGATTTAAATTGATATTCCTGTTGGAATGATCAAAAATGTTAATGTTACTTCCAGACAGACAAAACTTTTTTGAAAATGAAAATATTACTTTAGAACCTAAATCTGTTGTTAAAAATATTTTTGTTTTGGCTTTAATTCATGTATACCAAACATCAGTCATACTACACTCAGCTTTAACATTATTGATAGTGTTTTACATATAATTAGCAAAAATAACAAGCTTTCTATTGCCCCACATAAATTGATTTCAGGCACAGCTTATAGTACAATCTGAGCACACAATGCACTTAGCATTTAGTGTTTTGTGACTACTAAGATGCTTTAAGTTGTTTTAATTGGCTTTAAAATATGCTACTTGGAGGTCAGAGGTAAGTATACATGCCTCAGGCTCTTGTCTCGAATGTTGTGTCCCAGTTATTTGTCAAACGTCTTCAGGCATAAAGTCCCTGTGTTGTTTATTTGGCACTCTTTGCAATTAGAAGCAGAATCTCAGCTTATTATAACAGTGCTTCAAGACATCTGTGAAGCTTGTAAGAAGTTAAAGAGTCAAACCAGAGCTTTGTAGAGAACAAAGCCTTAAAGTTGACATATTGGCAATGAGGTATTAACAGGTATTTAGCCATGCTGGCAGGAAGCTATAGTGGGGACTGGAGACAGAGGACTCATTAACTCCTTCTGCATGTTTTAATGAAAAAAAATTAAAAAAAAACAATCATAGGCTGGATTTTGCCTAATTGTAGAGTTAAAAATAAAGCCACATGTTTTGGTTTTACTGGCTGAAATATTCCTGCTGTCTTCCTCTGCTTGTGTCCTCTGTGACACGTCTGAAACAATTCATCTTTAATCATGTGATTTTAATGATTATTTTGATTTTCAATGGTAGCCCAAAGGAAAATTTACCACAGTGGCAAATAAAACGGGTGAATTTTCTTTCCCTTGGCTAAAAGAAATGTTGTCAGATTCATTTTAAACAATTTTCTTTAGAAGTAAATTTTACTTGCTGTTTTCAGGTATAAAGATGCAGGAATGATTTCTTTCTCTCTTTTTTAAATGGAGCTTTGTGAATGTTGCAGCTGGGCTGACCTCATTCTTCTTAAAGGTCAATGAAAAATGTTTCAGTAGGAGTTCTCCTTGAAAGCTAACAAAGCCATGTCTGGTTTCTGTGTACATCAATTATTTCATCAATGGTTTCAGATTGCTTCTTTGCCGTTTACATGACCCCGATGACTGTGGATTGGGACTACTTTAAGAAACCATTGAAATATAAGTGATGCAGTCTTTGCAACAATTGTTTAAAAGAGATTCTTTGTACAACCAACTAAATAGTGTCTTTACTGGATCACTGTCAGTAAACTAAGATTAAGTATTTTCCAAATATGGACAAAAAATAGAATATGGGAAGAAATGTCTATATTGCATTTTTTTTTCATGTCTGTCCATCCATCCATCCTTTTATAGCTGTCCTATCAAAAAATGTCTTTCGACTTTCAGAATTTTTTAATTTTGAGTCTGGGAAAGTATAAAACTTGGAACTTAAAAAGATGTCGATCTGTACCCATGTTATAATGGCAAATTAATTTACTTTCACATAAAACGTATTATGAATTAATTTGCAATATTGAACATGTTAGGCAGACAATAATCAATATATTTGTTTTTTGTTCATTTTCACTAAACTTCATGGTACACAACATGCGACACAGTGCCCATTTTCTGCTATGCTGCTGAATGTTGGGCACAAACTAAAAAGGAACAGTATTCATCTATTCATATTCAGCTGCATAGTCTTATTAAAAATGCAGCACGGTTCATCTCAGCAAATCTGGGAGAAAGAGAAAAACCTTGGAGAGCATATTCTACCTGAATGCCTGGGGAGAAGAAATCATTCACCCAGCTGCAATAAAATAAAAAGGCTTTTTTTCAAATATAAGTGTTAAAACCTGCTGAGATGCATATCCTTTCCAATTGTGCCAAAGGCCTTATAGAATATAACCTTCTCACAGCACTGTCAATAAATTGAATCAGAAATTATATTTTATATTTTTATACAACGGCTGGTGTGTGGACATGGATTGTAGCAAAACAGCAAAACCTGTGAATCTTCTATTAAATATCCAGACCACACTTTTTTAGCTTATTGAACTTCTTCTATTTTAAAATGTGATATTAATATTATTGGACTATGTACATGGCAATAAAAAAAACAGTGATTTTACTAAATGAACACTAATTGCCCTCAGACATCATTGAGTTATGACCTGTGTCAGTAATTTGTAGCATAAACAGCTGCTTCATGGAAGTTTCAGAGGTTTAATAGTCAACAAACAAACATCATCACTAGACAGTAGAGGTGTACAATACTGCATATTTTGGTATTGATCCAATACCTCGTAAACATAGCACCAGTATCGCCGATGCTGATTCTTATATCAATACTTTTTAGTGAAGATGGAGATGGAGGTGCAATAAAAGGAGGCTACAAAGTCTTCAACGGAAAGCCGATGCACACAGCAACTTTTCCCTGTTTGTAAAAAAAAAAACAAAAAAAAAAACAGTCATAAACCATGACTGTTGTTTTTGTCCCACTTTATGTGCTACTTTATTTTTGATCTAGTCAGAAAAGGATTTTTAATAACTGGAACCCATTTGTTTTTGCGATTATAAAATAATGTCAAAAGAGGTGGTAATAGTTTTTGTAAGAAACTGGTTGAACTTGTGAGAGTCATTGACTGCGTGTCACTCACTCACTCACTCACTCACCAACCCTGTGATTCATGTGAGTCACGGACCCTGAATGCATTTAGCATGTTTCAAGGTTTAAATAGCCATAAAACTTTCTAAGTCAAGGTTTCAAGCCCTGATTGTAAATATAGAAATAAATACTTGCTGAAGCCGCTGAGTGTTGTTTTTGCCACTTAGCATACTCGACTCAACATTGATTCCTTTATTACTGCTGCTTGTCTTCTTTTTTATACACTTTATCTTAAAGTCCGTATTAGTCTTGAACTAATAAGGACTTTATTATCTTCTGTAATCTGCAACATGCTTTTTGAATTGAATCAGTTTTCTTATACTGTGGTCTGTGCACTCCTCACCTCACTAGGCTGCATATACTACACTTGTCCCTGGGTGTTTTTTCATGTGGACAAGCTCCAAGGATGCTGAAAGAGTTAATGTCCCTGCAAAGGCTTATGAGCCTGAAACTCTTCAGTCAGTCAGAAGTGAAGAAGCCCTTCAGATGAGGGGTGAAAAGCCTTTAAGAACCAGGAAAAGGAATTGCAGCTACCTTCTATTCAGGCACTTAAAAGTAAACTCGTGCTATTTGAATTTATGGAGTGTGGCACCAAATAGATGTTTAGAGTTGCTGGCGTGGGAAAATAAATGACTGGGAGATTTCTTTATCCTGGAGATAAAAAGAAATGCACATAGGCGAGCAGATTGAACTGAAGTTTTAAGAGGATTTTTGTAAGAGTTTATATTTTTGCGATTTTATATTTTCATAGTTTTTTTTTTTTTTTTTTACTTTCTAAAGCCCCTCAAGTTTTAAGCTCTCCTTTCTCATTTTGGTTTTATTTTATTTAGAGATGTTCCCAAAAACTCGACACAGTCTCAAATTTGCCTATTTTCAGCTTGAGTGAATCCGCCATATTACTGGCTTTAATAAAATCTGCATTCCAAGCCAAACTCAGCCAGCCGTCGTGAGAAATACCAGAAGCCCTGGCTACATATAGCATAAGAAGCATTAAATCATGCATTCTATTGAATTCTTCTTTTTAAAGAAAATAGTTATCATTTAAACCATGTTCCATACTCTTTCAACTAATCCACGAGTTTTAGGAGTGATAAATGGACTTCATAGGCAAAAACTGGAATCTGTTAAGAATTAATTGCTTGGACTCCCTGAATTATTGATGCTAAGTGAGGTTCCGGGGTTGAGTTCAGCATTCATTAGTCTAGAGAATATTCAGGCAAAAAGTCTTGAACTCTAAAGAACCTCAAATAAATGTAATTATCGTGGGCTGGAGGCAGCTTTATGTCCGTTTAGCCACTGCAGTGCTTTCACACAACACACATATACACGCAGACACATATATACGTGTGTGTGTATTTTGTCGCTCTCCCTGCTGATTCTTTTTCTTCATTTTACTCAATTTCAGTTTGCTTCCTCCTTGATATTTTGTTCTCTGTGTTTTATTGGTTGATATTTGTGTTATTGATTTTTATTTTTCTGCAGCATGCTGAAACTTAAATACACTATGCTCTGTATTGATCTTTTGCAAGGCAATTAAAAGTATGTATTAACAGAAGAAGGCGGCTGATAGAAAATCATTGCACTTACTGCTTGATCCATTGGCTTGTGCCACATGAGATGAGTGTCGGTGGGAGGGAAATAAATCGTTTTTATATCTACATCAAACTTTCAACAATTCCCCAAAAATGTAATGTGCTAAATATAAGCTTTAGACTTTAACTTCCTAAATCTTTTATTCTCAATAATATGATTTTACTGTCTTTCTCCCCTGTACTGTCTTGAACATGATGTGGGGGAAAAATAGAAGCTGACTTTTATGGTGAGAGATAATTCTGGACCATCTTGTCTCCAGGAGTCCAATCATATGAGGCATTGGAGTGGATCAGGTTTTCACACCAGCACAATCGCCTACTGGATTGGGAATAGTATGGAAATAAGCTATTGACATCCTTTCACTTCTCTGCCTGTGTGCATGCAAAGACATGCTGTGGACCTGATTTGCTCCCACAACATCCTAATGGCCCCATCCACTGAATCTTATCCATCAGGCTTTCTGCAGACATTTATCATGAAAATTGTTCTACTTATCCACTTTTTGCACCGAGACTCCTCATTACTCTTGCAGAATTGTGAGCCGGAGTTGAACGAGTTTTGCATGTTTACAGTTCCTTCTCATATAGCATTTTCGGGCTGTGTGGATGCTATTACTCTAAGCTAAAATAAACCATTCCCATGACTACACACACCTACTTTTTGAGTCCCTGGAGGTCGGTGCAGCCTCATCTCTTCTACCACTTGGCGACATCTGGAATCTGCTCTAAGGAAGTGTCACTATCAATTTGCGTCAGAGGTGACAACACTGCATCACAAGTGGCCTGGAAAATATAATCTTTCTTTACATATGATCACTTAGAAAAACAGATATTTAGTAGACGATTAGTCCCGGTTCACTCTTCAGTCTGATTGTGTAACTTCTGATATGTAAAATTATGAGGCAGTATCTGCGCACCCGAAATGTTTGTTGAGCTCACTGTGAGCCAGATGGCGATGGCCTTTAGAGAATAGCTCTGCACCTTAAGAAGAGCATCAGATAATAACAACGTCAGGGAGGGAGCGTTCACTTCTTTCTTATTTCATCCAGTATATTTCAAGGCTGATGCAGACTTCTATTTTTTTCATGAAGTGGCCCCTGAGCAATGCTGAACTGGTAGACATAATTGAACTCCGGTCTCATGCTTTCTAGTTCCATCAACCTGGCAAAATAACATCATTTGCACTGAGGAGCCCAGGGATTTAACTGCATTTCCCACAAAACCTCCAATCTTCTTTTCCCCTCCCCTCTCTCTTACCTGTTCCATGTATGAAAGAACTGATTTTCCAGTTCTAAGGGTTCACTTGCTAGCAAAGAAAACACGTTTTCATAGCAACTTAATTATTTTATTATCATATCTATCAAAAGCATTCATAATCCTTGAACTCTTTTCTGTTTTGTCTGTTTAAACTGTGCTTTTGAGAAGCTTTATGACAGATAAATGTGGGAAGACTATACAGTTACTTATTTAAGTAAATCTCTAAAAGTTCTAATTTCTATTTAGCCCCACTTACTCTGACGCCTGTATTTAAAATGTTAATGCTAATAATTACATTCGGGATAATTCAGATAATCCAACTTTGTGTAATTTAGTCTCACTAGCTCCATCTGGTTTGTTAGAGAACATCAGTGAACAAACAGAATCATGAAGTGCAAGGGACACAGCAGGAAATTTGAACTTCTGAAACTATGACAGGCCATAAGCTTTTCAAAGTTGATAGGAAGATGGGTGGAATTCTTTGAGGCTGCAAACCATTTGAGACTGAGGAGGATGTCGACTTTCCTGCAGGACAACAACCTTAAGCTTACAGAACAGCCAGACCTGCAGTGCATGGTTTAGTTGAAATTATATTCATGTTGTGGAATCATTCAGACCTAGCTCCAATTGGGAGTTTGTAGCACGAGTCAACAAAGTAATGGCTCAGAAGCACTGAATACTAATGTTCCCTTCATTTTAGCCATTTTCATTTGCAATTTTTTTGCAAACTGGTAATCCTTTTCCTTCCTCTTAACAATTATGCTCCACTCTGTTTTAATCCACCACATTAAATCCCAACAAAATTCACTGAAGCTTGAGTATGAGCAACCCTTTTTAATATATGCATGTTAAAGAGGTGCTCATACTTTTCCAAGGTACTGTAAACTCTGTTGAATTGTAGGACACAATATTTGTAATAATTAGGAAATGTTTCTAAATTTTACCGTCTTCGGTGTTTTCACATGTGGAATTCAATTAAAATAAAATGTGTTCATTCTGCAATGAAATGCTAAATTTCAGAAAACTTGCATATTTTGTGTAACCAGAATGTGCTAAATCACAGAGAACATGTATGTATCAGTATTTGATACCAGGAAAATGTATGACTATATTATTGGATTATATAATAACTGTATTAGACTTAGCATAGTGTGGCAAGAAGAATTATAATTGTTTTTTATAGGTGACTCATGCTGAAAGATTTGTGGGTTTAAATGCACTGGTGGCTTCATTTAAAGTTTGCAGCATGCTGTCAGAAATCAAATAGAGCAAAGGCATGCCACCACTGGGAGTTATTTTTGCCCTTGGTGCAGTTCTGGCTCAGAGAATCTTAAATATAAACTGTTTGTCAGATTGCAAAACAAACATCTCACAGTGAACAACCCTAGTTCAACTCTAGTGCCACACTCTTTTCCGCAACAGTACAGTAATAAGCAAAGTCTCATAACATTCATCCCAGCACTGATCCCTGTCACTTAAACCACATCATCAGTCCAAACTGAACCATTAAGTCCCAACATTTTTTATTCATTTATTTATTTATTTATTTTTGCTGTAGTGTTTCAAATAACTTTCTTCCTTCAACCTTTTAAATATTTACAGTGTATTTATTTTTCATTAAAAATAACCTGAGGCATATTTGCCTCCGAAGGCATTGCTATAAGTCCTGTTTGTCCTCCTTTTAAGACAGGTAGCTGTATTGACTGGACGGTTGCACTGCCATGATTATCAACATGGTGCACAAAGGTGATTTTGAACAAGCGGAAGGACACAGGAATGATAGAGATGGAGGAAGAAGGGCACAACAACAGGATTTTTTCCTTTCCCCTTTTTTCGCCTCGTAGTTGGATGATTAATCGAAAGCCATTAGTGTGGAGTCAAGGCCAGTGAATTCAGCTTTAATTAGTTTCTTTTTTTTGCCTCTCATTCCCCTTTGCTTTGACACAACGTATGCATTATCTACACAATGAGAAATTGGCAAACTGCTTATCTGATTTTGCCTTCAGTGTCTTTTATCTGCTGTTGCTGTACAGTGGAGTATCAGGAGGTTGATGCCCCACCTGGGATCTCAAGAATGGCTGCTTTAGGACTAGTTCAATGCACACACACGCTCACAAACACTCACTCATTTAGCACCAACTGCAGAAGGACGTTTAGAGGTGGCGTGGTGGTGTTCTCGCTGACATCAACTCTTGAGACTGGATGTGTTTTGGAGATGGACATGCAGAGATTTAGAGAGTAATTTCTCGCCTCGCCAGACCTCAAGGTTCAAGACGATATTTGTCATTAGCTAGATAAGGGAGTTATAGTCCTACCTGTCTTTTAATATATATTTAAAAAAGATATAGCATAGATACTATACTGTGACTTATCTGTCTGTAACCTTGGCCTCTGATAACTGAACCTGTAGTGTTAGGGGGACAAGTAATTGAAGTAGAGCTAATCCATCTCATCTTGCCATTGTTAATCCTTGCACTGAACAATTCTTCCACATGCATTTTAGACCATCTGTATCCTAGGTGCTTTGGCACCTAACACAAAATAATTCTTAAATAAGGCCAAAATTGAACAGTTTTAGTCAATTTAACAAATGTTGTGAGGGAAAATCAACTGTGCTTATCATCCTGAACACACATCCCCACTGTTTAACAGGTCCGCTAGCATCATGACTGCTGGGATGCCGTTTATCAGTAGGGGCATGGGAACTGTTAAGAGTTGATGTCAAGATGGATATAATAAATTAAATCCCTGAAGAAAACCTGTTGGAGGTTGAGGGTGGAGTAGAGGTTCAACTTCCAACATAATGACCCTAAGCAACAGGCAGAGTTACAGAAGAATGGCATAGATCAAAGAATGGTCATGTGTTAAAACGGTCCAGTCAAAGTCCAGAACTCAATCCAGCTTAGATTCTGTGGCAAAACTTGATAATCACAATATATTGAAGCCATCTTCTTCCATATGATTGCTGTGTCCTCTTCTTGGTTTGCGAAAAGCAGGAGGTTTTTATGGATTTCTGTTTCTTGGCTGTTGCGTGAATGCCTGATTTAATGTCGACTACATCCTCCCATCTAAAGGTCGAGTCTCTGCGGCTCCTCCAGAGTTGCTCCCCTGACTGGCGTACATCTCTTGGCGTCCCAAACATGGCTGTCCGCCATGCTTACAGTTGTGTCAAAGTGCTTGGCGATTAGCATTGCTGCATCCTATTAAGGTGCATCAGGGTAAAGTGCATGGATTGAGTGCAGGCTACACTTTATAGGTTTGAATTTATTCACATTTATGTTATTTATTTGTTCAGTTACAGTCAAAATACAGTGAAAATACAGTTGCAAAATATAGTGAAGTTTGCACATTATAAATTATGTAAACGTATAAGGGATGTGATCAGTTTTGCAAGTCACTGTTCCTATTTAACTTTTGAAATGTTAGAATTATGTTGGTAATCAAATTTGGTGGCCTACAATGAGATCATTCTGTAAGGTAATTAAACTTTATTACACTGTACACACTTTATGACCATATGCTGTGCAAAATACTCAACTAACCAATGAATTTTGCTGAGGTATGTGGGGTCATTTTTCACCACGCTGGCTGTTTTCATTATTCTGGCCTTATATTGCGCCCCACCTCCGAGCTCTAAATTACTGTGCAGCTTTTTTTTTGTTGTAGCACTCATTTTTGTCAGGGTCTGCAGATTTTAAATTGACATAAAGGACAGCTTGTGGGATTGAAGAGTCGTCCAATGTAATTGCACAGAGCCAAAGACAAAATGACAGACTTTTTTTTTATCCCTTCCCTCTGGTCTTTTGTTTTTGTTTCTTGTTGTCATGAGAGCTACAGGGTTTATCTGGACTTGTTTGTGAAGATAACAGGATTCCACCCTGAGCCGTTTTCTGTTTACAGTCCTGCGAATATATTTCACACTGAGGCGACCCGCAGCTAGTTGATTCAATGACAAAAATAGAATCCAGGCGTGATGTCAGAGCCGCCTTTATTATCAATTCATAAGCAGATTTTATTATCCTTAAAGTCTAAACATTTCATTTTCATGGCTGACTTTTACTGATGCTGAAACCACTTTAATTACAGCAGAAGTGGACAGCTGGGCTTTGTCAACCTTTTGGGTATTACTGAACCTCACCCCATCTGACTGCTAATCTTTTATTTAATAAAACAGTCTTTGCTGTGGCATTTACATACTCTCTCCCAAGTCAATTATACTCTTGGAGTTGTGGTTATTATCATCAGGCCAATAACAGAGATTAGCCAAAGTCACCTCAGCTATTCAGGCTGCGACTCTTGTGTTGTCTTACTTTCAGAAGGTCATCGATTGCCATGATCCATTTTCACAGTACGCCAGCCGTCCCACATCTCTGTCCTTTGTGTTGCTCCAGACCTGCGGGAGATGGTGTTTGTCATCCAGAGTCAAAGGAACTCCTTCCACGTGAGGCAGGCGGAAGAGCGGAGAGCAGATTTGCTGAAGCAGGTGCATGATCTGACCGAGGTAAGAGTGAAGTCTCCGTTACAGTTAGTCTGGCACGGAAAACGGCACACATAAACTCAGAGAGCGTTATAATGTGTTGAAATTAACCTTTGATGTCATAAAAATAAACACATCCCTGAATCTAAATGTTTATGCCCCATGCTGCCAACTGTGGTTTGTAAAAAAAAATATTTACACACCATATATATTTCCACTGAAAACAAATAAATTTTCCATCTGCGATAACATAAAGAAATACTGCTAGCATTGAGAATTATTTATATCCTCTACAGCTCCTGCGTGTAAAGCACATCTAAGGCTTAAATATGAAAGCACAGTGTAAAATATTTAACACTTTTAGCTTTTTGTGGCATGTGGTTACTTATAATTTGATATAATTAGGAAATCTTGAGCAGCACTCTGAAGGAGACTGAGGACACTGCATCTGAATGTGCTGCACTTGATGGTGCTGCAGAGGTAAAATGATGGCAATGTCCTAAAATGATTTCCACATTTTAGGAACACTGAGGGAGAAATTTACAAAGCAGTTCCATCGGCTATTTTTTTTTTTCTTCCTTTGCTTTGATCCTGCTATTTGCTTCCTTTCTGGATTCACAAAGCAGTTTGCTTTAAATACAGGCAGTAGCAGCTCCACCTATCACGACCGGCAAATGTGAGCAATTTGCACCTGTTGTTGTTTATGATCTCTATCTTCAGCCACAAACACAAAGGGAGCAGAAGCAGCTAAAGTTTCAAATAATTTACCCGTTAATGATTATGTTGATGGACCTTACTGGGTTCATTTAGCAGTTTGATGCAAATGACATAACATTTGTCATTTTTTTCTTCTGATATCTTTAATATATTTCTTTTAAAGAGGAACCTGTTTACCTTCTGTGTTTTTTTCCCTATTGGCTCATATTCAAAATATTGCAATTCAATTTCCATCTTTATTTGTGTTTTCATTTCTTAATATTCAAAATTTCATTTTAGGACAAAAGGCTCTAGGTTACCATTTGTGTAACTTCACAAATTGAATCATTTTTAAAATGCCTCTTCGAATTGCAAATGCTGCAGACCCCTGGCTTAGACAATTTATTTGAATCTTTAGTTAGTTGCTGAAATATCAGACAGATTTCATCAGAAGAAAGGATTAAATATCCTGACATGTTTTGCCTCATTTTAACAAACCGCATCAACAAAGTGACGTTCTTCTTGGTGATGCAATTTTGGGAACAGATCTGCCTTTGCATCTAGATTCAGAATTAGAAACATGTGCAGACTAAGATTTGCAAACTTCTAGCATCATTTAATTGCTGTGTGAATCGAACCGTGAGTGTTGCTCACCTGGACATATTTAGTGCCTTACTGGAAAGTAAAATTTGTCAAACATTGAGATTTGGGTATCTATCTTCACCAAACATTTCTTTGGGGGAAAGATCCCAGTGCAGTAAGTGGCCGTGATTGACCCATCTTTTTAGAATTATGTCAACAGAATAGTGCTTCCAGGTTTGGTAGATGGTGTTTTATTATTATTATTATTATTATTATTATTATTATTATTATTACACTTTAGATGTGTGCTATAATTTGAGCTTTGATTTAGGTTTTTCAGAGTTTAGGACCCTAATACAAACCCATCTCACACTTTTAAGATTGGGATTTGCGAAAATAATGCTTCATTATTAATCCAGTACTTTCATTTTGCTGTCACATAAAATCCCAATTAAATGCACTATTGTTTTAGGCAATAAAGTGACAAAACGTGTAAAAGTTCCTGAATATTTGAATTATTTTTATTCAGAGGTAGTTTGGCAATGAAGCTGTTCATGATGGTGTAATGTAATATCATGCACTGCATTCACACTTTGTACATCAGATTTATTTAACAATATCAAAATTTATTCTACAGGTTGATAATAAAGGAAGATATTCAAAAAAATATCACAAACATAGAAGAAGATATGTGCACACAGACTTGGAATTGATAAATAAAATGTAAACTCTAATAAAATCCTCCTCCCTTTCTTCTTAAACTGATTATAAATTCTACTGACCTGTCCATGACTTCCTCCGCTTCCAAGACACAAAGCAGTTTTGCAGATAATGCTATTGAAGTCTTACGTCGTGCTTCTCGCGCATCAAAAGAGTTAGACTCACACATTCTCATCCTGTGGATTTTGGTGTTTTGCATTATGCATTTAAAATATCTTGAAATTCATGTTGTGATTCAGAAAAAAGAGAGATTACTGGAATAAGAAAATCTGTAATTGCTCGTCTTGTGAAAAAAGAAAAAAAAAGCTGCAGGCAGCAATTAACCAGTCACAAAGAAAATCAAGATCATAGGATTTGTACAACCAAATCACGATGCTGTCTTTTGTCTATAATTAAAGTCGGCCTTATACTGTTGTCACAAAATGTGAAAAATGTCAGGATGGTATTAATAACGTGTTAAATAATTAGACTAACTGATTAGTGACATGAAATTGTTCAGAACTATAAATATTTATATCTCTGGGTTTCTTTTGCCTATAGCAGATGAAGATAATGTGATAGCTGCTTGTTTAAAAAACGGAGACATATGTATGAGTCTGCCCACCTCCTGCGTTTCTGCAGTCCAACATTCTGCCTTCTGGGAAAATTCACATCACATTTATGAAGTATGTTTGTCATTTAGCCAAGGTTGTTATCCACAGAGACACATACCGGGAGCGGGAATGAGATGAAGCAATGTAATTTTTTTTATTTTTTTTTTCCATCAGTGGTGCGAAAAAGATTGTTTTAACATGCATTTAATGCAGCAGTTGGAGCATAGCCATTTGTAGAGTCAAGAAGCAACTAAAATATCATTTAAACAAAAACGAATCGTCCTTTTTTACTTATTTATTTATTTATTTATTTTTTGTTTGTTTTTTGTAGCCAGTAAGGTTCTGTTAACCTTCATTTTCTTGATTGCAAAGCACTTGGTTTGTTGTTCATTGCAACTTTATTCTCACCAAGCTGGCTTTTATAGAGTTGGTGAGAGTAGCCACTTTGTCACAGCCACGTCAACAAAAAAATTTTGAAAAAAAAATCTATAGGTTATCAAAATGTTTCACTCCTTGTATTGCATATTTCGTCATTGCTTTCTTTATAATCTTTAAAGATTAGCAGAGATGGACATTAGAGATCCATTATATTATATAATCATTTAACCCGCTAATATAGATGATTGGATTTGATACAAAACATACCTGACTAACACTAATTAACAAGTGTAAGCAGCAGCATCAGATTCGGTGTTTGAACTGAGCGGCAGTCAGACAGAGTGGGTCAGTCTTTGTACTGGCTTGCTGTCTGACGACTGGACCGTGTTGTAATGAACCACAGGGTCAGACTTTGCTGCTTTTCCCTTCTCTGCCAGCACAAGCTGGCTTTGAAAATCCTCGCATATTTTTCCCGTCTGTACGACAGAAAATTGTGCTCAAACATATTCCTCTCATTTGCAGGCAACTGTGAGCTCTGTATTTTTATTTTTTTTTTTACGAAACATCTTGTTCTTGTTTTCAGATCTTTCTTCGTTTTAGAAGTTCACCCCTTGTTATGAGAGCAAGACGGTAACAGAGCTCAGTGACAAGATGTTACGACAGTGAGCGGTTAATCACTCAATGTCCATCCCAAAAACAAAAAGGAGTAAATGAAATGCTGAATAGTACATGCAAATAATGCTTCATATGTTTTAATAACATGAATAATACACAGTTAAAGATAGTTTTCAAACATGTATGTTTAGCAATTAAGTGAAAGAAAAGATATATCAATGAGCTACGATTCTGTTGATTAATGCAGTTTAGATCATTTTATTATTCATTTTGTAAATTAGATATTTTTTTACTCCATGTTGGGTTTAAAGAAAACAGAAATCCAAACAAAATGCTAATAGCATTAGATGACTATTAGCAGACTGGTTGAGGGTTAACAATACACCAGATATTTTGGTCCCAAGAATTAGTCGAGACCGGATACTTACTATATATTTGCGAAAAACTAATAGCTATATGTTAAATCATGTAATTTTAGTTAGAAATCACTAAGGAAAATCTGAAATCGTGATTATTCCCTCTGAACAATGCAGTTCTTAATCATAACATCTCAGTCTGGCTGTTTGTTTTTATTTCAATCAATCTTCTTCAGGCTCCTGTTTTCCAGGGATCATTTTTAATCACTTTATTTATTTTTTTTTATTTTCATCTCAGGTGGGTACAGATTTGATTTGTACAGTGTTTGCTTTGTTGACATAATTTCTCCTTTTCAGTTCATTAACATGAGGTTCGAAATTGTGTAAAATAAATCTATTCAGTGCTCAATATTACTCAGTGTTTTCAATTAAAGTCTCATATTCAGAATCGTTCAGTTAAATTATTTAACACATTTACTTTCCTTGCTGTGGGTTTGTTTTTCTTTAAGTTTGGTAGGAATGCAAGTCAGTGTCGCAGGCACTATAAGTAATGTAAATAAGAGTTGTTATTAAAGAAATTACAGTACGAGAAAAATATTCAACTGGAGATAATCTCCTTCTGGACTTATTGCATGTATTACATAGCTACATGCACACTCTTCTCAGGGGAAATCCTTTCTACAAAATAAATAGCTCCCATTTCTATTTTCTGCAGTATGCTTGTAGCCAGTGACCCCAACCTAATTGGATGAAGAGTTCTTGTCCTCATAGATTCGCAGATTCATCTTCCTTTTGTTGATCTCATAACTCCTACATGCCCACAAGCAGTCTTTCCACTCAGAGCATGCACTGCTTTCATAAATGGTCTACAAAACAATAGCTGTGAAGAGCAGGAAATGATACTTGTGAAAATATTGACACTAACGCTTGAGAGGTTGATATGCCCAGAAAAACACAGTATAAATTCAGTTCTAAAGCAGGAAAAAACATTCAAAACCACAGGGTTGCACATTTTAAATAAAAGACCTTGGCAAACCTTCACTAGAGTATTGATAAAACTGTTGGCCTTTCAGTTTCTGCATGTCTCTTGTTAGTTCGTCTTGAGCTTTTCAGAGTTATTATGAATTCTCTGGTTTCTCTGTGTGTTTCAGAAGCCACCTGCGGTGTTGCTTCTTCACACTTTGTCAGACAATGAGGGTGATTGGAGCATTCTTCCTCTTCTGCCTTAGTAAGTATCACTGTTCATATTTTATAATCACTTAAAAACCACACTCTCACCCAACTCCACTGACGTTGGGAAAGTTTTAAGATTCTATTAAGGTTTTCGGCTTGCATGTTTAATAATTTTGCTTCGAAGCCCCGCAGTAATTGTTATTGATGGCCTCACATTATGATAAATTCATTTTTAATTTGTTTGTGGGTTTTAAAATGGGCCTATTAGTGCAGTTAATCATCAGTGTTAACAGCAGGATAAAAATTCTCCATTGCTTCACAAGAATCTTGCAACTTCTCTAGTTCTTATTCATAACAAAGATTCATCACTTGGAGCTTTAAAGTAAGATCACACCATGATGCAGCCTGACTGTGTAAACTCAGTTCCCTTTTTTTGATTTTATTTCCTCTTGCATGAAACTGTGACTGCCTTGATCTGATTTGGCTGAGAGGGAGCCCCAGTTGGATTGTTTCTCAGCTTTTTGTCTGTTTGCGTTGTGCATGTCACTGCTCTGTTTATCGCTGCTTTATTATGCAGCTCCAGCTTTGATTAGCCTGTTTTTCTTTTTTTCTTTTCTTCTTTCTATCTGTTCAGTTTGTCCCGCTCTTTTGGGAAAAACTCATCCTGGATTGTATTTCTTGAGGAGGAAACAAATGTGAAGATGGTTACTCTGCTTCAAGTCCTGGCAAAATTTCCCAAAAATAAGGTGAGCATGTTTAATTATGCCAATCGAGAAATGATTCTGTTACACGTTTTAAGCTTTACATCGCAATTCAGAGATACACTTACTTTCAAAATTATTTACATGATTGAGTATGTTATAGGTTATAAGACAAAGCAAATAAATTACATTATGCAGCTAATTACATAATAAATAACTTAAGGCAGCTACAGAATATTTCACAGAGGTTTTATCTAATGATTGCAGGGCAGTTTTATAAAACCTGATTTAAATTGAACAGAAATAATTAGTCTTATTGGAACATGAAAACCTTCCAGAGTGCAGAAGTTTTTAACACCAACGGCAAAATGCATGTTCTATTTTATGAATAACTGAACACAAACTTGTGTTTCAAAGATTTTTCTTTCACAACTTACTGTATCACAACTTATAACACATTCAGTGCTAAACCAGTATCTCTATAATTAGGCAAACTGTAATGATAGTGCGTTACAGCTGGGCAGAGAATTATGTGTTGAGGTACTGAAAGCACCCCCGTCTGTAAGACTGGCTATTTTTAAATAAAGTGCTGACATGTAATTGTCTCTAAATGAGTGGAGGTGTTAGAAAAGAGGATGTGAAAAGAAAAGAAAAATTGTAGCGCCTCACCAGAGACCAATCCAAACCTGAGGCAGGTAAAGCTGGCTCACTAGCAGACCTCCACATTTACAGAACGGCCTTGTCTCAAGTGATTAATAAGGTTAACCACACTAATTTATAGTTGGATGGTTCGTATGTTGCTGAATCCTCCATCATCAGCTGTTCTTGCAGTTGTTTATCCTCCCCATCGTGCCCATTCAAAGCCTTGCTAGAAAATGTCAATAGGAGGAGTCAACTCCTAAATCATAAATTTGAGTGGATAATGCTAAAAATAAAATACATGTGGAGTATCTCGCCAAGTGGATCAAATTTGATAGATGATAGATCGTAAAAACCGATGGATGTAGATCCAATCTCTTCTTTTCACAGCTGCTCTTGTGATGCACTTACATCTTCTACACGCGCACCCACGCATGGATGCACAAAGTTTACCCTAACATCTCTAATTCATACCCTTATGATCTATTCATATTTTGTCACGAAATAGCCACAAACTTCAATGCATGCTATTGGGACTGCATGCAATAGGCCAACACAAAGTGGTGTATGTTTGTGAAGTGGAAGGAATATTACACGTGTGTATTTGTATTCAGTTCCTTTGAGCCAAAACTTAAACAAAGTTTTGCTGTAATAACATGTCCAAGACTTTTAGGGTATGTCTCACCACTTTGAGATTTTTGAAAGGTTTTGCTTGGAAAATTGCTCTTTGGCTACATGTTTCCTGTCATTGTCGTCCAACCTACTTTCAAATCTTATATATGTTACTCCACCTTCTTACTAACTTTGACTAATAAGTGTTTTTATGCAGAAGGAAATGATTCAATATTTCCTTTTTTTTTCTGACAAATATAGCGCTTGGTACTAGACAAAACATAGTAATTTATTTTGTCCCATATGACCAGAATGCTTTCTTTTTAACTTGTTTGTCATATGGACTGTGGCAAAATGCATTTCTGCTTCCTACTCTTAAATAAAACACCTTTTTTTTTTTGCACTGAAAATATTAATTTAAGAGTGTTTGAGAAGAAGGGAGGACATATTTTCAGATTATTTGTAAAAATGAAAAATTTAATCCATTAATCATTTTTCTTTATTTTTAGAAATAATAAGAAGTTTGTGTAGGTCTGACAATAAAAAAGCAAGATTTGTGGTTGCAGCCTGACAAAATGTAGAAAAAAATTAAGGGCTGCAAATACTTAATTAAAGCCTTATATAGCATCTCAATGACCATAGTTCATCTGTGCCTGGTAAAATCCACAGAGCTCCAGCTAATTATATCAACCCTTCAATTAAATGTCTTAGATGCCATCTAAACACTAATTAAATCTTGCATTTAAAAATTAATCTATATTGCTTAATAAAGTTGGCAGATAATAAATTAGTTAATGATGCAAAAAGCCATCAAAGACACTGTAATAAATCATCTGATGCCCCTCCTCTAAGTTGCTTATTTGAGATTTTTCCAAGATAATCCAAACAACTGGAGCACATTTTTTGTTTGATCTGTACCATTAACATTTAATTATTTGCACTTTCATTGCTGGTTGCACACTGTCTGAAACAAGAGTATACCTTTTGTTCTAATTACACGTTGATGTGAAGCCAGCAGGATTTAATAATCACTCATTTCCATCACCAAATCCAGAAGGTTAGCATTGCTCTGCTCCTTTTCTGTCTTGTGCAAATCCTGCCTGGTGTTTTACTTCCAAGGAAAAGATGGTAAATATTGTATGCATATTAACAGCTTTCTCCTGAGGAGGAGGGGAACACAAAGTACAACATCCCGATGACTTGATTCATTACAACATGCCCTACAGCTAAAATATTCTCTCTCAAGTGTTACCAGCTCCGTGTGGTCAGCGTCAGTTTGAGTCGAAGAAGCCAAGCCAAGTTTTCATCTCAGAATATTTAAGGAAATTAGTCACTCTCACAAGAAAAGAAAAAGATTCAGTTTTCTACCAAACCAGTTTGAAACGAACATTTAATAGAAATGAATTCATGCATTGTTTTCTGAAAGATGTGGTTCTTCAAATATAACCAGAGACATGTAGTAATTATGCCAAACTGAGTTAAAATACATTAAAACATGTATACTCAAACGTTTCCATGTGGTTCACATTCATGGCATCAAGTTTTTTCACCTCTGGCTGAGCATGAGAAACTGACTTTTGACTAAAACTCTCTGAAGTAATTTATGGTGTTTTTCTTATCTAAGTGCAAATTGTCCCGCCTAAGAAATGAAATGTTTGTTCCTGTTGATCTTTGCTGCACAGTTTAGGAAAAAGAAATGCACCATTCTTTTATAAAATGCTGCTTTCACACAGATGTTATTAGGTTCCCTAACACAAATGGTTCACCTTAGAAAATGTTTGCCGAAACATTCTTTCACCATTCAGTTGAATGATTTTGGTGCTTAGAGTTTGAGCTAAATTGACATTTTGTTCCATGACCTACTTCACTTCAGAGAGTTGTCATGACATTTTGCTTGAAAACTAATAAATAAATTCATAAAACATCTCCAAAGTTGACAGTTCTGACATAATACACAGATCAAATATTATTTTGTTGACATGCAGTGCCTACTAATTTAAATTCATTAAAAAACTCTTTCCTCTTTCATTTGTTGCTTTTGTAATAAATAATATAGTTGGGCTTACAGCATCTCCTTTAAAGACTTTAATGCCATATATTTTTATCAGGCATAATTATCCAGGAGCAGATAATACTGTAAAGATATTTATTTTCTCTGGAGATACCAAACGTTACACTCAGCATCTTATCAGCTGCAATATGTGACATTATTTCAAGTTTGTTCCCTCAAAAATGCAGGTTATTTCTCCAATGAGATGCAAACCTACTCACTGGAAATAATTTCAAAAGATTTTCTGACAAGTGCGGTATGAACGCTGATTAATTAGGCCAGAAGCTGGAATGTTGCTTTAAATTTTATACCATATTAATGGTAACAGTGGAAAAAAAAAGAATTATTTCCTTCTAGCATAATGAAATTTGTATGTCCTTGAATTTGTCGTTATCAGGAGTGGTTTCTCGGCAAGCCTCTGCATGATGAGGAGTCGACCATCATTCATCACTACGCCTTTGCAGAAAATCCCTCAATCTTTAAATATCCAGACTTTGCTGCTGCTTGGGCCTTAAGCATGCCGCTAGTTGTTCGGTGAGTCGAAAATTTGACAGATTTCACATCAAACAGGAGTCAATAGACAAAATGCTTTGTAGTGAGTATTTCTTTTCATGATTTGGATTTTTTTTTTCTTTAGGCTTGCCAACAAAGTGAGAGATGAGCCACTGAAATCTGACTTCACTATTGACCTAAAACATGAGGTAAGAAGATACAAGGGTTGAAGATTTACCTGCAGACTTTTTCAGTGTTTTAAAACGTTTTTTTTAATTCTCAGACTCAACTCTGTACAGGTCTGCTACTGTATAATCTATTTGCACAGAAAGAGAAAAAGCATGGCAGCCATCTAAGCCTTGAAGTAAATCTTGTTACTTTGGAGAATTATCATAGTGTGGCTTTGAGGCTCTTTTTTTTATCACCCAAATTCAGTCACGGAAGCATTGTGGGATTTTGTGGAGTAAACATGACATTATCAGAAGTCTGTGGTTGAATTTTAGACGGCATGCGTTTTTTTTCCTGCAGATTTAAATAAAATGTGTTGTGCTTTTCTTAGATATGGAAAAAAATAAAAATATGGAAGGCATTAAGTACTATTTTTGCTTAGAAATGGCATATGGGCTTATTTTATGTCTGAAACATGCAACTGCATTACTTCTTACTGTCATTGCAGCTTGTAATTATGTTTTTTTTTCTTGCTCATTCATCTTTTCAAAATAGCTCATCTCTGTCAGATTGAATGGGGAGCGAGCATGCATGAATCAGTTTTCATTTCTTTCCAAAAAATCTCATTTGATTTAAGTCTGAGTCACTCCGACACTCTGGAAGTTTGTTCTGGGTCGTTGTCCTGATGGAAGGTGAACATCGGTCACAGTCTGAAATTATTTGCAGCCTCTAACAGTTTGTTTCGCCCAGGATTGTCCTGCGTTTGGCTTCAACCGTCTTGCCTTTAACTCTCACCAGCTTCCCTGTATATGCTGAAAACATGTGACTGCCACGTTTGCTACACCATGGGGGATAAGGCTGTACATGCTTTGTACTTCTGAAGTTCGAAGTAAATTAAATCCAGTCGGTACCACAGGATTTAATTTAGGCGTCAAAGTAAAGGAGACCAAATACAAATGAATGCTACACTTTTTGGATTGTTTATTATTATTATTATTATTATTGAAACCATGTGGGCTTTTTTCTTTCCATTTCACAGTTCTACACTACCTGGTGCTGACTAACCAAGATTGTGAAAGTAATGTGACAAAATGTGATTATTGTTCAAAGACTGTGAATGGTTGTATAGTTATTAGAGATATAAATTGAAAGAGACATAATAAAAAAACAGCCAAATAAATTAAGAGAAACGAGAAAAAGGTACAAAAATCATCGCAACACAAAATACTAATGAATACACAGAAGAAAAATACTGGCCAATAAAAGCTTTCTGAGCTGATTTGCATAATTTTCTTCAAGATTTAAGAACCTACTATGATTCATTTGCAAGCTGAGCTAATAAAAGAAAGATGAATTAAACTATCAGAGCTTTTAGAAATTGTACATTATCTAGATCTTGATGTGATGATACTTCAATCAGAGTGTTTTGTGCACTAACATTGCAGCCTTTAGAGCTGACTGGTTACTTTTGGACAATCCAGTTTTATTTTAGTCATCTTAAAAACTTAATAGCATTCAGTTTTTTTGTTGTTGTTTTTCTTAATAGGGCCACAGATTATTTTTCAGCCTCTTTTTTTTCCCCTCGTGTCCTTCTGTCAACCTTACTGATATTTATTTTTACTCTGTACATTTGTTGAATTTAATTTTGGTCTGAATACAATTTATTTATAAAACAATACTGAATGTCATGTTGTTGTTTTTAATGTATAATTAATTTAGGTCATTAACCTTAATAAATCTTTTTTTTTTCCTCTTCTCAGATTGCTTTGTACATCTGGGACGGTGGGAACGGCCCCCACCTCACTGCTGTCCCTGAATTGTGCACGGAGCCAGAGGGCTCTCCTAATGCTCAGTATTGTGCAACCACTCTAAGAAAAGACCCTCCACTGTGTGTGAGTATCTGTTCTGTTCAACTGTCCTAAGATCTAAAAAAAAAAAAAAAAGAAATAAAAGTTAAAAATGAAATTACCACCAAACATCAAGAGTAGGGTACTGTTTGTTACTGGTGGACATTGGATTGATTCAACTTTGCTTTTATATGGCATTATAAGTTAAAAGTCTTGGATTTTGTCTTACTAAATTAAATTTAGTTTTGTGCCAAGATTGAAGTCACCCCCTGTTGCTAAGCAACTTCCGCTCATATTTTCTTTTCCTGGTATTTCCTTCGCTTTTATTTTCTTTAATCTAAATCTTTTCAAGTTTATGCTTTCTGTTATCAATTAATTTTATTATAATAAGCCTGCCGAACTGCACTGTAGCTTATCTTCATTATTTAGATTACAGGACTTAAAAAAAGTTTTAATTAAAATGTAAATTTTGCGCAATGAGAGACAATTGAAAGAGGCTTCAATTTCCCGGTCTCTTACGCTCTCCTAACAAGTATTCTTATTTTAGCATTTATTCATCTTTAAGCATCTTTAAATATGAAATTTTCTACATTTGTTGCTATTCTGATTAAACAAAAATCACCATCCATGCTTTATTTATATCCAATCTGTATTTTCTACAGTAACTTTTTTTGCAAAGATGGTCCACATGGTAACTTCCTTGTGTTTGGAAGATCTATGTTTTGTGATCTATGTGGGTAACTTTGTTTCAGTGACAATGGAAGATTCAATGGCTTAACTAAATAATTTTCTATCATTGTGGTCCTAGGCATCTGATGCTTTGGCTTATAAAATGCCACTGCTTTTTTTTTTTTTTAATGTAGAAAAGCTCTATAGCGTTATAGTCACAACTCATAGGTACAATACAAGTTTATCTCAGTAAACTAAAATATAATAAAAAAAGTGGATTTATTTCTGTAATTTATTACAATAATCATCTATTCAATGATTGTCACCTGTGTGGCTTTGTTTACAAATTGTAGTTTGCTTGCTAAAATGCACAATTTGAATGTAAACCGCACCAAACAAAGTAAAATGTTCTATTTTGAACTCGGCCAAACAAGCAGACCAAAGGACTTTCCTGGTGTGAATACACCTTTAGAAAAGCAGAGTAATACATTAGATGACTAATAAAAAGAATTTGAAGCACATAAATTAAAGGGCAGAATTCAGACCTGACAACTGACTTGACTATTAATTGACACCCTACACAAGAAGCATCAGGCACAAAAGGTCACTATTTAAGTGGCTGGCTATTTATAGAGTTCTGTGTCTAAGGATGTAAATGTAAAACTTAGGGAAGCAAAAACACTATGTTAGAAAAATGGTACTAAACAATATTAAGAACTGTAGCCTGGAGAAGATTACACACCAAAATCCATTCAGGAGATGCTGACTTCGGCTTGAACCAGTGATTAAATATCCTCCTCAATGTTAGAAACATCTTATCTGGACTAAAGAGGAAAAGACTGGGACCGTAACTCGGTGGTCCAAAGTTCTTGATTAAGATGAAAATAACATTTTGCATTTAGTCAGTAATCAGGATCCCTGCAACCGGAGCAAAGGTGCGGAGACACAGAATCCACGTTTCTTGAGGTTCACACAGCGATCAACCAGCACTTCATCATGCTGCCTTCTGGTATCATTTTGCTTGATTGGTCAGCAAACTGGCCAGGCCTAAACCCCATAGAGAGGAAGACGAGACACATAAGACACAATGTAGAAGAGATGAATTCCCAGTTTAAAGCAACAGCATCAAAAAAGACAATTTTACATAAAATTCCCACATTAAAGGTGGTGATTTTAGTGTCCACCAAGGAAAACTTGTGAATAAGGCATAATATTGTACAGAGGAAAGATCAGTTTTTTCCTCCAGAGGAAGGACACTTTACACAATTGGTGGAGTAATTCTTGACAACCCTCATAAAAATATCAGTAATGTTGGGAAGAAATTGAAGTTTTGCTTGGATGATGTGTTTGTGTCTCTGGATTTATTGACTGATGAGTTGAGATATATTTGGGCTGCCAAAACAGCAGTGGAGGGTCCTTATTCATTTTTTCTTCCTTCCTTCTAAGACACTTTTGACTGAAACAGAAATCCCTATCTTTAGCATTCAAATGACATACACAGACACACACACGTACGTACGTACGTACGCACGCACACACACACGCACATACACACACACACACACACATACAACCAGTGCAACTTTAGTTTGAATCTGGTTTGTTTGCTGTAACCCATCCTATTTAAAGACATCAAGGTCCTCATAAAGTTTGTGTCTTGTAACAGAAAACACCACTGCAGCACTATCTTCGACATAAAGCAGTAGAGGTCATGAATTTAATAACTATTCAGGGAGAAGTTTCTCTTGGAAACAGAAGGTGACGTGGCATTTTCAGCCTTTTCATAAAATAGTTGTATGGTAAATTGCCAAGTACATTGAGAATGGCATCTGGCTTCACTGTCAGCAAAAATGTCCAGATTCTCGAGAGGCAGATTTTCCAAGATGAAGGGCAACTTTAAGAGGACTGTGCAACGCATCCTTTTTGTTTTTGGCAGTAACTCATCAGGTCCTGTATACTTTTTCTCAGTATGCCAAACATATCAGAAGACTGATATGTCACAGT
>NW_006800013.1:171536-193375 GCF_000485575.1 Poecilia formosa | reverse complement strand
TATATATATATATATATATATTGTCTGAAAGTCCTTAACTTAAGATCAGCAAAGAATAATTATGTGAGTGGTAATCTTTTTCAGATTCTCCTGTATATTTGAGAGATAATAGGTCAGCAATAAATTACTGCATTATGGGCAGATTGGGTTTGGTTTAAAATTAGATTTAATATAGAGATTACAATGCAGGTTATACATTTTTAACATAGCTGTGTTTTTAAAAGTAAAAACACTTTTAGATAAAAGCCAGACCTGAAAGTAAGAAATTTGATGATATATCAGACTTAAATAATAAAAAATATCATTATCAGCGATACCAATACCTCCTGTGTTTACTTGTCATCTGATCAGTATCGAAACATGCAGTATTACACATGTTTGTTGTTCGACTTCTGCACAGCCATGCCTGACCTTGTACAAGTCAAACATTATTTTGTTGATTTCAAGTTCTTTTACTTTTTAAGGTATTAGCATCATCATTAATATTTCTATTGTTTGTTTTATTTTCAGTTTTTGCTCCAGACTTCTAATTGCATGATTTTCTTAGGCATGTAGTACCCCTAAAATTTGCTAAGCAACTTTTAGCTGTTTTCATGTTACTTGACATTTGGATCTTGTAGCAACGTTTCTTTAGGATAAATATCCTCTTGTTATTTTTTAGCCCTATGCTTTTCTCTCTCTCTGTCCAATAATAAACTAATTTAAAAAGCCCTGACTGTAACACAGACACAAACGCAGAACAGGACTTTGTTGAAATGTTATCTTACACTTTACACTTTGATTAAAATTACCCCACCATCTCCAGGACGTCTGCATCTGTTCGAACCAGCCGAATTGGAAAATACAAAAATAATTTGAGTGAGAGGAAAAACAAGAAGCCGCTGCGCTTTCAGAATTGGCCAAATAGGATTTCCCCTGCTGCTTTGCTGTCCATCCCACCACATCTGCGCCAGACTTACCTTAAAACATACAGAATTTCTCAGAATATGTGATGTGTGCTCACCTCCAACCTCAGTTATAGTTCACACCGTGAGATTTGAGCTTTGTTTGCAGCTAACCGCAGCAGGACTCGATGCCCATAGCAACCCTGTCGCCAATACGGTAATTTACTTGGAGCACAGCCAGCATGATTGTGACGAGGTTGCAGCTTTGGCATCAGGCTAGCATGGAGAGCACCACTTCAAATTCTTTCAACTGCGCGTGGGTCGGATGTCATGGATCATCTTCCGCTGCTGCTAACAGGCTACTCCTCACCACATCAGGGACCTCGGTGTACCGAACCACTGATCTCATTACATAAGTTTTTTGGGATGTTCAAAACAGTTGTGGGGGCTCCTGAACTCTTGTTGCACCCTAAAACACCCCTTCCAAAAGCCTGTAATGTCCATCCACACTCATATTAATTTTGGTTTTTCATGTCGTCATACTGTTCTAACCCTGTGTGAAGAAAGTCTTGGGGAGCAATATTTTTCCACATTTCACAACATAAAAAATATAAAAAAATATCCACAGTTATTGACGTGGACTGTTTTATCTGCACTTTTAAATGCTTCCGTTGCTAATTTCTACCTTCTTAATAAGTAATTCAAAGAAAAAAATGTTTCTGTTTTTTTCTGACCAATGTGTTCTTAAAGAAAATGTCTTTATGTGAACCAGCAGCTGTTTATTTCATAAGGCAACTTCACCAATCCATATTTCAAATTGCCAATTTAAATGTATTGAATTAAATTTACACTGATTGCTTGGACATTTAAGATCACCTTAAAGCTGAAATAAGTCATGCTTTACGTCCCACATTATAGACACGATAAGTTTGTTTTAGCACTCATGCGTCATATTTTCCACTCAACTTTGATCTCTTCTTTTCTTCACAAGGAGGAGCCTGTTAAAAAAGAAGACATATTTGTTGCTGTGAAAACCTGCAGAAAGTTTCACAGTGAACGAGGTGAGTCACGCTCTCGCTCTGAGAAAAAACCCACTTAATTTTCATGTAAATATTTCACATTTATGCCCTGCTGTTTTGGGTAATGGATTTGTTTTACCCCTGACATGTGAAACTGTATGAGTGCCTTCTCTTATTATACTAAAATCCTTCACTAAATTACTCTACCATCATGTCTGAAAGGATTTATTTGTACTGAAGTAAAAAAAAACAAAAAAAAAATGTGTGAAATACTTAATGCTGTGTTTCACCCTGGAAAAGCACACTCATCCAACAGCAACTCTTATTGGCACAGTCTGGCCACCATTAAGCTTCTCACAGTAGCTCTGCTGCTATTTTAACCTGATGGAAATGGAGTAGGTTAAGTCAATAGAGCAAATGGCAAATTAATTATAGAGGGATCGGACAAATTGTGTGTTATATTTAAAAGGAGTGCCTGAAATGTGACTTCATTAATTACTGTAATTACTGCTTCCTCTTCCAAGCTGTTAATATTACGTTAAGACATTGGCAGAACGGAAATGATCAGGTTACTAATAACACAAATTAGTTCAGACTTATAAAGCAAACAACATGGACGTGTTTTGTGTTTCATTCAATATCTCACTTGGTTTTAAAAAAAAAAAAAAAAAAAGCCTAATCCTTTTCCCTGCCGGATGCAATCATATGCTTTTATAGCACATTTAGAGAATGACTGCTGCAACAACAGTAAACATCCTCTGTGTGTAACGTGTGTGTGGCATCACATAGCTGCAAAAAGTAATAAAGCTGGCTCGACTGGAGATGCTTGATGATACCTGGATCAGATAATAAAGGCTTCCAAAAAATGATCTAGCTCTGACAGATAAGCTTTGGTGGTTATTACTATTTTCCATATTCTGTATTTCTGAAATATCTAGCCCAGTAGAAGTAGGGTAACGCTACTTTTACTGGGCTATTATTCTTATTCTTATATGAGAGTGTAATGTTCTTATTATACTCTCATATAATAACAACTTTTTTGTTATTAAAAGGCGAAGTAGAATTCTTCTCTATTGTCTCATTTACTAAGAAATGTTTATTTATTTTTTTGGCAATTGAATAGACACATTTTGAAAGTGATTTTTGTGTACATATGCCAGCTGGCATTCGTTAAAGGAGTAAATGTGAGATGTTCATTTGGAAAGAAGCAATTTTCTCTGCAGCTAGATTTTAAAAAGTCAATATTTCAGTGCATTTCATTCAGTCTAACGCTTACCTTTAATTGAAAGGACCCAAAGCACCTTCAGTCATTCACACGCTGAAGGTGGTGAGCTACATTTAGCCACAGCTGCTCTGAGCCAGTTTAAAGAAGCAAGACTGCCATGCGCCGGCATCACTCCTCTAACCACCACCAGTAGGCAAGATATGTGAAATGTCTTGCCCAAGGAAACCGACTGAAACAGATGGAGAGGGGGGTTTGAACTGGCAACCCACCGCTTACATGCCACCATCTTTTAACATTTTAAGAATTTAAGAACATTATGTGGAGATAATGAAGCAACACCACAAGACATCAGTTAACAGTTTGGCACAAATGAATAATGACCCAAAGCATACCACCAAATTAGGTGTGAAGTAGCTTAAATACAACTAAGTCAAAGGTTTGGAGTATCTTTCACAAAGCGCTGATATAATTTCCTGGAAAAAATTAGTAGGCGGTGCTCAAACCTAACTTGGTGACCCCAGATCTGTCTGCAGGAATGAGACAAAATTCCTGCAAACTATTGTGAGAAGCTTTTGGAAGAATAATCAAACTGTTTGGCTCAAGTCACATAATCTGAAAGGTTGTTCAAATACAGATAAATGTATTTGAACATTTATTTGTATAAACTTTTGACTCTAAAAATTCAGTCTTGCATTATTTGGGTATTTATCAGATATACTGAGGTTTTGTAATCCTGGCTTAACTAAAATAGGTCAAGTTTAGCCTTATTTTATGTCAGTCAAGGAGGCTAAAAAACCTGCTTCAGCTGTAACGAATAGATTTAAAGTTTTACCAAATAAAAAAAAAACAAATATTAAATCTAACAGCATTGTGTCTCTGCATTGTTTCCAAATGCGATTTTTCTGATTGGGTTAGGCTTTTCAGTCAATAAGTAAACATTTCACCAACACCAGACAGAAAGATAGGATACTTCTACGTCTGTGCTTTCACTTTATATGAAATAGTAATTACATCAGCTGAAAAATAAATTGTGTTTACCCCTCAGAGACCAAAGACCTGCTTGTTTTATAAACTTTGTGAATATTGTATTGATTTTTCCTCCCCTTTGCTCTAGTTCCAGTAATAAAGAAGACTTGGGAAAAGGATGCCTTATTTTTAGAGTACTACAGCGACCACGCCGAGCCTTCCATACCAACCATTAATTTAGGAGTGCCAAACACTGAGAGAGGTGAGTCCTCCTTTTTCAAGCCTCAACACCCTCAGCCTCTCCACAGTAGATGCAGTTAGTGGCCTTGGCTGACGCTGTCAGCTGCACTGCACACATTGGTAAATGAAAAATGATCCGGCAAACTGAGGCTGAAAGTTACACAGTCTAAGGCCTTGTGAAGGGAATGTAATTCAAACCGAATATTGGAGGAAAATTGGAAGTAAATGAAGTGTCAGCGGGGAATTTCTCCACAGATTGTTTCTAAAATTGTGTTTGTTACCTCTGAAAATGAAAAAATAATAGGCTATTACACTAGCATTTTTTTGGTCCAGTGTGAGCTTTTTGTAGATAGATTCCCAACTACTTTTTCATTAAAAAAAATATATATATATTTCAGAGGAAAACTGCAAGGTGGTGATAAATGCGTCTGTGTGTCCTTTTTACTTTTGAATATTGGGAGGGTCTTTCTGGCAGCTGTGAGCAATAACACGATGAAACACAAGTTGAAACAAGTTGTTAAATTATCATCTGCTATTTTTTACAGATATTTTTACACTTATAATGTGTTTCACTTGGTTCTTCATAGCTGCAGTTTTGTTTTTGTATTAGATGAGGAAAAGGTGAGCCAATCGATCGGCCACCGATCATAATCGACCAATTTCCATGAAAAAGTGGATGATCAGTGATCGCCGATCACGGTCTCTTGTTGCCGATCACACAAACCGATCACCTGCATCTCATTTCGCAGATTTTAAAAATATAAATTTTACATACGTATTAAAACTTTCGCTATCCTAACATGAGACAGATAATCTCTGAAAAAATAATCGATCTCCTCCCGGTTCTGCATAATTACTCCGCTCAGTCAGAAACAGCCAATCAGAGCTAGTGGTAATCAGGTAGCCACCATGCTATCAGGAAGTTTTCATTCAGTAACTCAGGATTGTTTATTGTAATGGATCCTGTATTTGCCTTTGAATGTTAAGTTTTATACTTGAATTTTTTGGCAATGTGGAGAGGTTTTGTTTTGACTTTTTGCATTTTTTAGCCTCTTCAGAGCCTTCATATGTTTTCAGTCTGTTAGCAGTACAATTTGCACAATGTCTGTTTTGTTTTTTTTTCTTAGAAAAAGTTATTAAAAACAAGTTTTTGTCTAAATTAAGGTGAATTCATGGTTCCTTTTTCCACATAATGTAACCGGTAGTGTTTATGATTAAAAAAATAATAATGATGTGATCGGTATCGGTGATCGGCCCTCATGGGTGATCGGACTCGGAATCAGCAGGAAAAAACCTGATTGCCACATCTCTAGTTTTCACCCAAGCCACGTCAGCCCTTTGGCTCTTAACAGATGTTGCTGAATCACTTGTCTTATTCAATAATGAAATAGTACAAATTACCTTACAAGATACCTCACAATTTTTAACTCCAACAGTAAAGATGAACAATCCGTTAATTATTACATGAACTCAAATAAAATGTTTTATTTTTTTAGATTTTAGATGAGGAAAATGTAATTCAACTGTCTAAGAACAAAAATAAACCCAGAGGAAAACATTTGCTTAGTTGTTAGCAACCTCAAGCTGCACCTGGCAACAAAGCCCAAAGGAGGCTCCCTCTGGGAATGCCCTATAGATGACTGACAGGAAGAAGGAGACCATGGGATACAACAAGTGTCCCTGTGGTGTATCTTATACTGATGGATGGTTATATGGATGAAATGGAGGACAAAATGGTGAATATCTTTTTTTTGCCCTCATTTCTAGCTGAATACATTTATTGTCATGCTAATTAGTATTTTAATATGGCAGAGTCAGCCTTTCCTTGTGTAAACCTTTATATAAGCTTCACCCCCAGGCAAGATTTGGAGTGCGAGTCACGTCATTTCTGAATGAACTTGTCAGGAAGGTCTATTTTTTTCCCTGTCTCTGCCATTGAGCCATTTTGACTTGACACCTCACATATTCTAGTCACAAGTCTGCCCAAACATTTTCAAATTTAGAAATTCTTTTCAACATGAAATTAAAGGAGATCAAGAGGGCATTCTCTAATTTGTTGTATAATAGGTGATATTTTGAATTCTCACATAAAACCAGCACAGGCTCTCTCTGCCTCTGTTCTTGCTGGAGGCTGGAGCCAAACTTACTTTACAGTGAGATTGCCCTTGGCACAAGAATTGCTCTATGGACCTGTGATTCATGTTGCAACTTAATGGGATGTGCAATGGCTGTAGACATTTTCAGCCTTCAATAGAGTGGGTAAAGGTTGCACTAAAAAAGTCTAGTCCTTTCATGCCTCTGCTGCTTTCTTCAGGCAGCTTAGCCCCCTAACAAGTACTTGCTTTGCAACCTGTTTTCACAGACTAAAGGAGGTAGGTTACCACTGGCCCCTTGTTGGTAAATGTGGAGTTGCAGTACTGAGATTTAGTGATATGAAGGTGCAGCATCTCTTGTCATGTCAGTCTCTTAATAGCTCTGATTTTTTTTTTATTTAAACCCCTTAACTCAAGATGTTGGTGACGACATACATATTTCTAATCGCATCTTTTATATCTTCCTCCTTATGACAGATCCTTGGATTCATTTAAAAGTAAAACATGTCTCTTTTTTTCATGTTTGCATATTTGTAATTGAAAGTGCTTTCTTCTAACTGCACTTTAACAACAAAAGGACACAAAAGGAAAAATCAGCTTGAGTTTTCTGTATGTTTGTGCATTACATTGCCTTTAATACCAAAAGCCTTGTATTCATTCCACCTCTAAGTTTGATGTTCTTCTCAAGAAAAATCCACACATCCTTCCTGCCAGTAACTGGTGTCAGTATTTTTGGAAGTCAGTGTTGGGCCAAGTCTCTGTAAAAGATCAAGCAGTAGAAAGTGTCTCCTTTATTATCTGTCTTCTAAGGCATGCCAGTTTTTTTTTGTTTTTTTTTGGAAAGCAACAACTTGGTGCTGGCAGCAATCCACATCCCATCATCGACTGGTTTGGTAAAATGCCAGACAATAGAGCTGCTGTCAGAGCATTGTATTAAAACTTAAAATCAATTTTACATCTTAGAGAACAAACAATCCATTGGAATTACAGAGTGATTTTAGATTGGATTCCAAACAGCACAAATATTTGTGTAGGAAACAGCTTAGTCTATACATCCGAGTGATTAATTGGCAGAAACTCAGTAAAGTGCAGCTGAGAATCACCTGAAAATGATAAAAACTATAATTTTCTCTACTTTTATTTGAGTCAATCCTATTTTGAGTAAGAATGTTTGACTTCTCTTCCAAACAATGCACCATGCTGCAAGAAAATATTAAAATATGTCTCCAAGTTGCTTCTGCTTGTTTATAAAGGCAGTCAATAGGGGTGCAACAGTTGTAAGCTGTAATAAGTTATTACAGCTTATTAATAAGCTGTAATTACAGCTTTTTTCTGTAAGTTATTATTTACACCCAAGGCATTTGTTTCATTAAATTGCTCATACTTAAATCACAGGTTTACAACAGTAGCTAACACTCATTCAGATGAAGTGGTATACTGAAAGCAACTGGAAAGCACTTTGCGAAAGGATTTTTATTTATTTTTTTTTTACTTTTTTGTGGTACCAGTAGCATTTATTCACAGTAATCAGACAGGAAAACGGCAAAGAGAGAAAGAATGAAGACATGCAGCAAAGGTCCAAAGGTCTGTCATCAAACCCCAGACAGCTGTTTCAAGGAGTAATAGCAACTGTATATGGGGCACCCGCTCTACCAGTAACGCCACACATGCTTAACTGTGACGAGAAATATTGTGCAGGTTTAATGTCATGAAATTTCACTCTGAGTTCTTGTTGCATCCTTTTTCTTGCTCCTTTAAAACAGGAACACGGCAGCGAAAAAGAACGTATCCATAAACATTCATTGCAGTTAGTCAGTATGTGAAATATAGCCTCTGTCCTCAGCAACAGCCAGAAAAATACTGAATGAAAAAAAATTGCTTTGATTTCCTAAGACTAAGAAAACAGTAGATTTTATATCCTGGAGTTATATATTTATATTTTTTTCCCCTCACATTTGCTGTCAGTCAGTTTTCCTTTAATGCTTCAAAACCTTTCTCAGCTATCACTTGCATTGAGGTGTAAAATGATAAAATCTTGCATCTAATACACGAAACATAACCTGCAGGTTTAATTTTCTCTTTTAGACTAAGAAAGTTCATCGTTGCAGTTAGCATCCATCTATTCAACCTGCCTATATTGACCTCACTAATGCCTTTCAAAAAAAAAAAAGAACTTATTAATTTTGAGATGACATTACAAGTTCTCAGTCTGAAGCCTCATATGACAGGACTGAAAAGGGAGGTGACAGCGTGGTCCCCTGGGCCAGCAGAGTGCCACTCTGCAGCATATAATGCATTTCTAATAGGCTGCTGTTTATAGCCAGACCACATCTGAGTGAAAGGAGCCTGCTCTCTGTTCTTTTGACTTTTTTTTTTTTTTTTTAAATGACCCAACTCTTGGATCTTTATAAAAATAAAACCATCTTTAATTTATTTTCCACTATCTGTTTATGCAATGGGAATACCATTCAGCTGCAACTTGACAGGAAATCTTTGAAAATAAAGAATAAAAACAAGAAAGAGAGATGGGCTTTAAGGCTTTCAAGCATTAATTGGACTGAAAATGTCATGTGGGCCACAAACAAACCATATTACAACAGCTAATTGAATCAATTTCTGCAACTAATGATTTATATTTTTGCACTAATGTCTTGGTATTTTCTAAATTAATGTTTTGGTAATCACATTTTCAAAATACCTTTTTTCTACTTTCTTCTTTGACAATAGCGTTATCGTCTTAGTAAAGATTACAAATGAAGATGCATTTTTTTATCCTTGTATCTGAATGTGTGATGAGACTCATTAAATAACCTGGCCAGTTGACAGATAAAAAAAGTAAAGCAGAAAGTGTATTAAAATGGAAAATCTAGCATCATCTAGCTAAATAGGCTTAGCAGTTGCCACTGCGACACTCATTCTCCTAACACATTTTTTTTTTCTTATTTTAAAAGCCAGATCAATATTATTGTTATATTATGATAAATTAAATCTTTGGTCTTTCAACACCAAACAGATCTAAAGACGTTCTGTCACTTTAAGTTCAATTAGGAATCAATATTCATATTCCAGGACATTTAGTCATTTTAAAACAACTAACTCAATGTATTGAATGGCACGTTTCAGATCAACGCAAACTGATGCATAATTGGGTGAGAGTAGGACAAGTATGTATGTTTTCTAAATAGTTTGTCTAAAGTTGTAAAGTTTATTTGTATGTAGTCCCCCTTAGCATGGAAGATGCCCATTAACTCTGAAAAGAAAATGATCCCTGTTTAAAGCTGCAGCATCTAACTTAAAAAAAATAAATTTTACATACGTATTAAAACTTTCGCTATCCTAACATGAGACAGATAATCTCTGAAAAAATAATCAATCTCCTCCCTGTTCTGCATAATTACACCGCTCAGTCAGAAACAGTCACTCAGAACTAGCCGTAATCAGGTAGCCACCATGCTAACAGGAAGTTTTCATTCAGTAACTCTGGATTGTTTATTGTAATGGATCCTGTATTTGCCTTTTTTTTTTATCCCCACAGCTTGATGCAGCCAGTATACCAGTTTCACTGAAGGGTTACAGTAGATGGGATTATATACTGGTTGTAGTGTCTCAAGCTGTGAACAAGTTCAAGGGGAATAAATACCCTGGCAGGTCACTGTTTTTTCATAACTTGACTATGGGATTGTGTTATATAACAAAAAGGCAACTTAAACATATGCTGGTGCATCCTAAAAAAAAAGTGGACTAATTTACACAATGTCATTTTTAACACAATTTAGGTTATTTGCTTCGAAAGTATAATGAATCACTTTTGTAGAGATCTGTTGTTAAAGTAAAGCACAATGTCCATTCAGAATATCCATTTTACAAATACACCATGAAAGCTCTGGTTTATCCTATCTGAATTGTTTGCTAAATACTGGCAAATTCACACAAAAAAAATCGTATTTCTAAATAATTTTTAGTTAATCTTGAGCTTGCACAAACACACTAAAGATGTGCATAAATAACCAACGCAAAACACCCGACACCAGAAAACACAAAGTCGTTTCATTTCTCATAAACGGAATGAGAGAGAGAGTGCATTACCAAATCTTGTTTGACATCTTGTTCAACAAAAAGCTGCAGCTTTGCTTTTTTTTATCCAAAGATTTATGTCAGTATTTATTCAATGCGATTCCTGGCAAAGTCTCTCTCAAGGATCATCCTGAAGATAGTGTCTCCTTCACAGTATTGACTTGAAATGTATGCCAGACTTTTGCTTTCAGGAGGCATCTATCTAGTGTTGGCAGGAATCGGGGTTTGGTAAACAGCCAGTTTACAAAGCTTCTGTCAGTAAACACTGTCAGTTAAATGTAGCTTATAACAGATTTCATATACTGGAGTACATGTGCATGAGATGGATTTTGAACTCTGATTTTAATTTGCACGCAAAAGCTGGAGACGGGCACAAGGCTCCTAGTGGCTGCAGAAAATGAATTGATGGATTGCAGTTTGAGCTTAAAAACAAATTTTTAAATACAATCAGTCTGCGTAAAAACACACGTTTGTGCTTTTTATAAGAAGATGAGCAAAAAGCAGTTTGCAATTTATCATCATTTCCTCATTGTTTGCCACAAGCCAGGGGAAGTGACAAACATTTGGTACAAGATGCTCTGGTGAGATGACGCCAAAACAAAATGTTTGAGTTTGCATATCTGTAGTAAAAAAGCTAAATTAATAAGAAAACATATTATAATAAACTGAGGTCCTGGGAGAAAACCTGCTAAAAGCTGCAGAAGGCTTTAGACTGGAGTGAAAGTTTTCTTCCAGCAAGACAATAACTCTAAGCACACAGTCAGTAATCTAATGGAGCCAATCAGATTAAAGAATATTCATGTTTCATAGATACAATCAGAACCCAGGCTTAAAACAATACTTGAAAATAGATTTTACTGTTTTTTTATCCAGTGCAGCAGAGCCTGAGCAAAAAGGAATAAAATCAACTGTTGCATATATTTTTTAAAAAATTTAAAACAGTGATATTCCTACAATTTGTCACTGTTGCATCATAAAATGTGAAAAGATTCTAGCTGTGTGAATACTTCAGTAAGACACTGAGTGTTTCTGCAGCACTTGGGGAAATTTCCCAAGTGCTGTAGAAAAGTCATCGCAGTGACCTGAGAGTGAGGTTACTTCATGTAATGATATCCTAATCATAGGCTCTTTCTGCTCTAATGAGGTCTGAGTCATCTCCAAATACCAAATGTTTGAAGTGGCTGATTTGGTAGTGGAGTTGACCATATATTGTTGAGTAATCATACTAATTATCTGACCACAGGAGAGCACTTATAGATTGTGTGTAGCGCATTTTGCTTTGAGCCTGAGCTGGTCAGTGTGGTTTCAAATGCAAAGCTGGAATGTTATTTTTGCTAAAGCTATCCATTTTCACACACCATGGAGATGGAAAACAAATATGCAATAGTGTGACATGAATATGAATAATTATTTGTATTTGTAGTATATCATGTGTTTCCTTAAAATATTTCAAATTACAGCTTACAAAGGAAAACTGTTGGAAAACAGCCTAAATTGTGCTAAAGAGAAAATTAAAGGATTATGTAAAATGAACTTTTTTGAGCTTTACATCATGTTGTGTTTTTTTCCCTCATCAAAACATACCTGGAGTGTTGCTTTAATTCTTTCTTGCATATTTGAGAAATCCTTTAATCTCCCTTGGCAGCTATTCGGGGGGTGCCTGAACACTTGCCCCCTTAAAGTGCCGCCTATTTCCACAAAGCTCCTCCTTGAAGCTGCAATCTCCAGCAGAGCTTCCACCTCACAGAGCAGCACTCCGCAACGCCTTCTCCACTCAGCCCCTCCAGACTAGCGACAGCACTAACTAGCAGTGGAGCTGGGCTTTTCTCACAAGCTACTTTCCCTGCTCCAACACTCCTAAGAACGTTTGGAAATGGCCTAATGGAGGAACATTGTTGTGGTGATGTGCTGAAAGCAGAGTTTCAGAAAGAGTAGGAGCTTCTTATAGCGACAGAGGCCAATTTCAAGGTGTCAAATTGTGGTGTCAAATATACACAATTTTTATAACAACTAAGGTAATACATAATTATGCTTCAAAATGTCTCCATGTGCCTGAAAAATACATAATGCTGCCCCTTTAAGGAAACAACATCCATTTTGCTTCAATGGCCTAATTAAAGACCATCTGTCTAATCCTCCTGCTGTCACAAAGTGATACTAAGTTAGGTGAAAAGCCAACATCTTACAGCAAAATGTGTATTTTGACATCTAGTCTGCGCATGAAAAGAAAGGATCAGACAAGATCCTGAAATTGTGGCAGAACAAGAAAATGCACATTCTTCCCTCTTCACCTCATATTGACTTAAAAAATAAATAACATATAACAACAGCCTAAGAGAAGCTTTAAATTTACCAGATTTTGTTACGTCCAGTGTGTGAATTTTGTGATCATGGAAAGTACAAAAGAAGTTATTTATTTCATCTCTCTGATGTCAGCAGCATTACTCACCACTTCCTGTTTGAAATAGGATTACCAGCCTTGTCAGAAGATCTGCCCTAAAAAGTGGGATTTTGGATTATATCTCTGTCAGTGTCCTTTCTCATTTTATATTCAGCAAAGAAAAAACTAAAAAAATACCTAAGGTTCCCTATAAATAATACAGCGAGGTCTCAGGATTCGTAGTAATGCATGCCACCAGGGATTTCTGTGCCTCCGTTGCTGTGTAGACATCTGAAATCTGGCGAGTGCATTTCTCTTGGCTCTTGGTTTTGTTTTGTTCACAACCACACTATGGGTTTTTGTTTTTAGGAGATGGCGTAGCATTTTGTTCCTTCTAGCCTGCCATGTCAAACGTGTCAGGCTGAACACTTCATCTTTGCGACCCATCCTGCCAAACTCTCATTATTTTCTCCAACACATCAGTAAGTTGACATGTCTACTGCTGGCAAAGTTTAGCTGGAAGTTTTTAAAATAAAAACTCTAACTCTAGGAAATCGCATTGGCTGAAGTGCAAAGCAGGTCTTACAAATATGAATATTTTGAAGCAAAGACAGCGTAAGCCTGAGTTCACGTGTTTGATCTCAGGGAGCAGCTGATGTGTGCACCCGGAGCCAAGTATACAGTACTGTACGGTGTCCTTGAGAAGGCAGAAGTGCTGCATGTTTACGCTTACGATGCACCAGGCTGTCACGCAAAAGCTGCAAACAAAAAGTAATGCATATTCTCAAGCTTTTTTTTTTGTTGTTGCTTTTTTTACATTAGTTCTATTTATTAAATTCCTAAAGGTTTCTGTTATAGAATCTGGTTAAAGTTCCTGCTCTATTTATGTTTTTTCTTCATAAAGTACCTTCCAAAAACAACTTTTTCCATGTTTTGCCAAATTACTGCCGCAAACTTTGACGTATTTTACTAGGATTTTAAGCGACATACAAACATAGTTGTGAATAGAAAGAAAATTATGCTTTTTTAAATTTTATTTATTTTTTTTCTACTTAAAGGTCTGGAATGTTGTGCACATCTATTCAGCCCCTCTCAGTGAAAGGTTAACCTTAATCCTACTGTTTAGAACGACTTTTCGCTGCATTTACAGCTTTGAAAATCTAGAGTTGGAAAATCGTGACCAATTCTTCTCCGTCAGGTTGGATGCAGAATAGCAACAGGTTCACCTTGGTGAGAAGTAAAGGCTCAGGTGCAGTGAAAACCAAGTAATGCTGTGGGATCTTTTAAATGTATTCATTTATCAGACTGAATAGAAATTCATGCCAGACTTCTCGTGTTTATTTGAAAACACTATGCATCTTTCTTCCTCTTCACAGTTATTCATTACTTTGTGCTGATATTTTATTTGACATCCAATAAGGTTTGACTGTCGCATATCAATACATAAAAATCATATCATCAGGTGAAATCAGGTCTTTAGTCTTTTGCTCACATATGTAGCTTCCTGCTTTTTAAACTCTTCAGTGTCAACAGGATTAATTGACATTAATTACGTTCCTCAGTTCTGTGAATTTTGAAAATCAATTAAAACAAATGCAGTTGTGCCTGGCTTTCCAAAGGGGTCATTTCTCTTTGCAAGCCGCAGCTCTGCACATGGTCAATATGTGACTCAGTCATGCTGGCCTCTGTTGATGGTACGTCTCCATTCATAGGTCATTGTGGGAAAACATTTGCAATCCTTCAGCGATTCCTGAGCAGCGCTGTGCCCGACACCAAGTGGCTTGTTATTGTGGATGATGACACACTCATCAGGTAAGATTTCAGCTTAGCCGTTTTTTTTTTTGTTTTTTTTTTGTTTTTTTTACTTTTGCACATGAGGGATATCTTCAATGTATCCCCCCCAGGAGTCGCTGACATTTACTCGTAAATGATTTTTTTTTTTTTTTACAGATTTAGTCCTACCTTTAAAAAAGATTTGCAGAGTGAAAGAGAAAGTCACTTAACATCCTGTCAAAGATTTAAAATCACACCTCCAGCTGGATTCACCTGCAGTTAGGTTTCCTTTCAAGCAGAAGGCTCTGGAGGGAGAAAGATTGTCCCAGCTTCCAAATGGAGCGTTTTATAGTCATTTAGGCACACGCGTGTAAGTGTGATGAGAGTGTGTGTCATGCCTTTGACTTGTGCTTTTCATAGCCTCCCCCGACTACGAGTCCTGCTGAGCTGCTACGACCCCTCCGCGCCAGTGTGCCTCGGAGAGAGATACGGCTATGGACTGAGCCAAGGTGGCTACAGTTACATCACAGGAGGTGGAGGGTAAGTTTGACTGCTCAGATGCTTTGGGAATAACGAGCAGCAGATGCATTCTAAAGCATGCGATAAAAACCCAGCTATCTTTAATTTACAGATTAACCTTTGCAGTTTGATTTGAGTGTGCTCTTAGGAAAGCCTTGTTTACAGGGCTGCTGTCTACGTAGATGAAATATTTTGAAGTGAATCACCACAAAAGAAAGTCGATGAACAGTTTTAATCAGATGATTTAACAGGACAGTTATTCGATGGTTTCCATGGTTCTCTCAGAAGGACTAATTGCTAATCAATGAAAGAAAAATCAGCTTATCAAGAAGTGAATTTGATCAAATTCTTATTTTAATGCCCTGGTTTTACTATTTAAAATTCTTTGATGCAGCGTTCGGCCGTTTGAAAAAGCTTGTACACAAGATGAATTTTGAACTTGAGAGTGAGAGGTGCAGGAAAAATCTATTTAAGGACTGCGCTGTTGCTGTGACACTTCCTCATTCAGGTGTCACCCACAAAAAAAAATAAAAGATCATAGGTGATGAGTGACTTCTCCGGTAGCTTACAGGTTTTCTCTTCCTTTTTCATTTGTAGCTTTTGCTCATTTCTAGCAAGTAACAGCTCAGTTCGCAACTTTGCTCAAAATTCAATGTGAATTTTTTTTTTGTGCCAAGAAATGCAAAGAAATATGATTTTTCACACGTTGCTGTCTGAGAATTTCTATTCAGAAATTCACCATTTCTTTCATGAATCTTTTTCTGGGGAAATATGACGTGACCAGAGAGATGCTTTTTCTTTTAACAGCTGACCACCAGGCCTGAGTAGGATCCCCATATTTATCTTGGCACTACAAAATTGAAGAGGAGGTTTAGATGGGTTAAAAAAAAGAAAAAGAAAACTCCAAAGCTCCCTGTTGGAGAACTCCAGAAAAGAGTGGTTTGTCGGGGTCACCGAGTCTCCATAGCCATTTGACACCAACTCTTGTTTGGGAGTGTATCATTAGTCAGCCTGTGTTATCCTTGGGCAATTTTCAGAAACTGCACCAAAATTGCACTGTTCCCACTAAAACAATAAATTAAAGCACATCACTAGAGCTCTTACACCGGCTTCTTGTAACTCAGAGAATAGACTTTAAATTAAGTTCCCTGATTTGTAAATCTATGAATATACAATTAATATACACTGAAGATGTTTAATTATATTTATTTCTTACTTTTTTTAAATATGAAATACTTAGAACTAAACAAAAGAAAACCTGCAGACCTCTGGAACCTTTTCTTCCATTTATAAAAACTTAAAAAGTTCATTGACTGCCTAGAATGAATCAGTCTAGAGTAGAAATTTGTTTTGGTTTCTGATGCTTCTGGTTAAATTACAGAGTAAGAAGGTTGTGTTTTTTTTTTCTATTGTTTTGAAAAATGGGTTTTCATCAGAGGAGGGGATGTGTGTTTGGCTGTGTATGGGGTGGCAGAAGGAGAGGCGCACCCAGGGCGCAAAAGGTGCCCCTACTGTATCGTCTGTGATGCTGTGAAACTCTTTCTCTTCCAAAGGCTCTGCTGACCTTATTAGAGTCCATAGCATCATAAACTGGTTCAAACAACAAGATAGTTTAAATGCAAATCTGTTGGATTCTATCAGTGAATGTAAAATGAGTCATTTTACATTTGGGTCTTTAAACAGGATAATGAGCCAACATAAATGACCAATTCAGCACAGAATCTTTCAGTGTAAGACACTAATTACAACACTGCCACAACAATCCTTCCTCTTCTCTCTTTGTAAATGATTGCAAATGGATGCACGTAAGGCTCCTTTGTCCTTTATTTCCGCTACAGTTTGTATATATTTGCTGTCTGTTTGCAGCGAGCACTTGCTTGTCCACACGACCTTGGCAAATAAATCTGATTGTGATTCTTCAGGATAAATCTTTTTTATCCTGGCGCCAGTGACAGATCACATTTATTGCATGTAATCTGTCTGTACACTGTTGATCTACTTTGCTGCCACAGTGGCTGGCGTATGTTTGCCTTATTCTGAATGTCTGCTGTGTTGCTGCAGCATGGTGTTCAGCAGGGAGGCTGTGGTCCGACTTCTTAACAGTGGCTGCAAGTGCTACAGCAACGATGCGCCTGATGACATGGTGCTGGGAATGTGCCTCAATGCTCTCGGGCTTCCCATCACGCACAGTCCTCTATTTCACCAGGTTGTATTCAGATTTTTCATGTCAATGTCTCTCCTTTTATCTTTTGTAGCTACGATGTTTTATGAAATGTTATCTTGATAGAATGCTCTAAAACTATTATGATTATTTTTGCCTTGACTTGTGCTTCTTGTATATTAGGTTACTTTATTGCAGCAACTCAATTCACTTAGTGAAACACATATTAATTAATTAATTAATTAATTACACGTGGACTGACACTCTCCAAAGTTTTGAGTAATTTATTTTTACCTGAATATCATGTTGCAGTAAGGACATGAGGAAAAGGATATTAGACTTGTATTTGGAATATTTTATGCACAAGGAGAGTTAAAGGGGGGCAGAATGAAAGAACTTGTACCAGTCAGTCTATGTTCTTAAGTCAATCATGAAGCAATCAGTCATGCAAGGAGGTAAAGGAAATCTTACATAATAAGGGGAAATTTGAATGAGTTCACTGCAGATAGTCGGCTCTACATGTGAGCATGATCATCACCTTATTATTTCAGTGCAGTGAGAATCAGTGGCAGCAAAAAAAAAAAAAAAAGTGGTGAGTTGCTCTTTGTGTAGAAGTGCTGACATCTTTTTAGAATGAGCACAATAACTGTGTGCTGCAGACCTCAAAGAGGGGACGGTTGTTTGCAAGTGAGAATTTCCCCTGACCTGACTCTCCTCTGCACTGTTATGCTGCCTGTTAGGATGAGCTAAGTCCAGTTTGAACCTTAGCTGAAGTGGTTCTAAAAGGTAATTGGTACAAAGAATGTTAAGTCAGAAAGCGGAATAATTCTAAATGGAATCATATTGTTTGATGAATAAAAGCAAAATTACAAAAGCAAAAGTCATAGAGCAAAAGTCCTACGTGCTATGGTGTGTAAACTCCATTGATATTTTGTTGAGCTGTGTATTTGTCTCAGTCATGAATGTGTTAAGAACAATAACAAAAAAATTGCCCAACAATAATATGAGTGTTAATGTAGACCACATTTGCTTTTCAGAACCTTACAGCTGCTGTTTTGTAAAATAATCTGAATAATAATAATAATAATAAATTTTATTCATCATGCCCTTTATATCTTGAGATCTTAAAGGCTGTAAAGGTCTAAAAACAAAACAAGCAATTGCAATTGATGAAAATAAATGTTTGAATAAATGGATAAAAGAAGGATGAAGGATAGTCGCTTTTATGAGATGAATAAAGTTTGCAAAGTGAGCATCTTTAATGCAAATCCCATAATATTAAAACATGTGGTACTAGAGCATTTCTCTAAAAGTTTTTAAATGTCGTCACACTACATCCACAAACATCTTTTAATTTATTCGGGATTTTCATGTGACAAACCAGCAAAAAATAAGCAGAACTATAAAGTGCAAAGAGTTTTTTTTTTTGTTGTTTTGTTTTTTTTGTAGGAAATAAGAATCAGAAAATATCAGCAGTAAGATATGCAGTCTTCATCCTATCTAACATAGTGTGGGATATTTTGCATGGGCATAAACTTGAATCTCTACATGTGCAATACTTAGAAATTTTCTAAAAGACTCGCAGAAATAGGTATGTATGTCATACCATGCATATTTTTTCCCCACTTTAATTATATACTGCATTGTGTCAGTCTGTTATAAAATTATAATAAATTACATTAAAGTTTGTGGTTTTAATGAAACAAAATGTTCAAAAATAATATTACGGTTTTTCCAAGGCACCATATGGCAAGGAGGAATTTATATATCAATCATTTAAGTATTTATACGTGCGCTTTTCTGCTTTAACATTTTATTATTGGAGGTCATAATTACATCAATAATTCCATTGAGGTTTTGTTCATTCAGTGTTGCTGTGGCTACTTTGAAATATAAATAACTGGATGTGTTATTTGCTTTCAGGCGCGCCCAGAGGACTACTCTAAGGACCTCTTAGCTCACCAGGTGCCTATATCCTTCCATAAACACTGGAACTTAGACCCTGTTGCTGTTTTCAATAAGTGGCTGAGGGATGACTGGAGAACAAATACCTCAGATGAACATAATGAGAAGAGTAAAACAGAGTTATGATAAAAAACAAAAACCCTTCTAACCTGTTAAAACATGTATGTATAGAATGTGTTTGTATTATTAAAGGGTACTGGTTCACAGTTGTAAATGTTTTTTCTATTGTTACTGTGAATTATTATTATTACTATTATTATTAAGAAAAAACATGCGAGTGTGAGCGTGTGTGTGTTTGCGGCATCAGGCCCGGGATGGCATGTTGAGGTTATATTTCATTTATAAATGTCTGTGTATAAACACATCTCACTGCTCATACTTTTTTGTTCTCCACAAGATACTGTATCTTAAAAAAGATCTTCAAAATAATCAATGATGCTGTACAATGTCTTCTATTTTGACATAAAAGTATTCATATTTTAAGATGTTTTGCATCTCAATTTCACTAGAGGCCTTTTGTCAGACTTTTGTGTAACTCTGCCTTAATAATTAAGCTGTTGAAAGTTATTGAGTTACTGTATGACTTTAAGGCATCATAGGATTTTGTCCACACCAGATTTCAACCTGTTTCTACGATGCTAAAACCCTCTTTCAGTGTGAAGGCTGTTGCCTAACACATTTTCATTTGCTGCTTTCTTGACCATGTTACCAAAGCGCAGCTGCCTAGGCTTTCACATGCACACCAGGATGTTTCTTTACAGATTAGAAAGTTTCTCCATACACACCATGGAGATTTTTGAACAAAAATCTCCATGGTTTTCTTGCTGGTAAACAGGAGAAATTGTAAGATTTTTTTTGTCAATTTATCAGCAACATGAGAAGAGACACGTTAGATGGTTTTCGTTTGTCGGTGAAATACTCTGCAAGCTGCACAAAATCCAATCTTGTGTTTTTATTAATCACTGTTTGCTGAAACTAGATGCTGAAATGTTCTTTAAAAACCTTATAAGCCTGAAACTGCAGTGAGAAAAACTCAGTTTCCTTCAATGAGTTAATAGGTTTTAATCCCAATGTATTATTTTTCTTCAAAAATAAATGCATATCCATATTCTTACGGGAAACAACTTTTTAAATTGTTTTTCAAAATAATTTACTCCTAACATTTTTTTTAAGTGGTATTAAATGACAAAATGTTGAAGAATGAATGGTGAAAATTTAGCAGTTCAGTTATAGGCAAACTAAATGGCATATATTTGAGTGTGCATGCTCAAAGCAGATGGGGAACTTGCATCCTCCATCAGTCCTGATGGGGAACTCAATCATGATTCACTCCAGAAGACTTCTAAGATCCTGCTGAGACCATTGAAGTTCTGGCTGAATGTTTTTTATGCCATAATGCTACCTCAGCCTGGTACAACTGATCCCTAAAATGTCACCAATGGGAACTTTAAAAAAGTTCTACTTTTTATTGGCAGGAAAACCCAATTATCTTTAATTTAAAGTCTATGCAGTTTTTGCCAAAACACTTTTATTTCAGTCACTTTTCCCTCAAACTGAGGCACAGGTGGGAAAAGTACATAATTTTAGGCTCACTCGTTCTTGTAAAATATTACTGGGAAGAGGGAGAAAGAAATGAAATTTAGCCTAATCAATTTTTCATTTTCCTTTTTTACTTCCTGTGACAATTAATGAGCTGACTCAGTAATTTGCTGACCGTTATTGTAAATCTTTTACAGGCATAGAGCTTCAGTCGGGAAATTAAACATTTCTTCTTCTGGCTCATTGCCACCTTTAAAAAGCAACACAAGCCAGCTGTAATCTCAAAAGAAAAAAACCTGAAGCGACTGCTGTCTTACAATGGTAACAAGAGCTTTTGTAAAGCTGAGTATAATGAGAGGCTTCATAATGCTCCCATCAAATCCAAATATAAAAAGTTAATAAAGTAAAACTCATTACCGAGTAGGAAAATAACATTGTAAAGCAGAATGTGTTCTTCTCCTTTGAGATTGTGTCTCCATTGTGGTTCTAGATTTATGCTGCCCTGATAGTACGGTGCTCTGGCACGGTTTCATGAGAAGTCTAATAGCTTCAGGCGTTTGAAGCAGAGCAGTAACTCAAGTAGACATCCTCTAACACACCTATGAATTGTAAGCTATTTGCAGGAAACAAATTAAATACCTTTTGGGATTTACCCATACAGGAACAGAGAGAGGTGCTGAGGCGGTGTTCTGCAGGTGGAATCACTGTGTAAATTGAAAGAGCAAGGTTCAGCTTTATCACATTAAATCTAGTCTTTAGTATTTGTAGAAAACCAGGGAAAGGGCAGATCAGCAGCTCTATAATTTATCAATAAAGCAGTGTTGTTCTGCTTGTTGCCAGAGTTTTGTAGCGAGTTTGGAAAGTGCAAGGTTGTGAACTTTACTGACAGGGATCTGTGTATTTGTTGATTATTTTTGTTGGCAAAATTCATTGACAGCTACAGTAGTGCCTTGTAAAAGTATGAACACTACTGGAACTTTTTCACATTACAACTGGACAAA
>NW_006800013.1:151642-170989 GCF_000485575.1 Poecilia formosa | reverse complement strand
TGGCAACGAATCTGCGTAGCTTGGCGAATACAGATCACTTTGCTGTGGATCATAGCACGAAATCAATACCTAAATTTATAAATTTCACTGAGTTAACGCGGCTATGGATGACATGTAAATGATTAGTCTTTTTGTCCAGCGTTGTATGCTTGCGCGAAATTTCCGTACGTCCAATAACATGTGTGGTGTCTAAGTCATAAGTCAGTGCCTCACCAGCAATGAACCTCACCGCACATCACTGATATATATATACATCATGATAGACACCTGATCGATAACAATAGATCCAGTATCGCACAGATTCTGGGTGATCAATCCAAACACAGGCTATACATTAACCAATATAGGCATATTGCATATCCATGTAACAGGCAAAAGTTCATCTAAATGACAGAAACAAGATTTTCTACCTCAACAACACTCAGCTTCAGCACTTAAATGAAAAAAAAAACAAAAAAAAAAACATAAATAGACGCTAAAGACGCCTTACGCAGTAAAACACACGGCAGCGCAACACGGTCCTACCCACTGTCCAGTGATACCAGAATCACCACACTACATGCAAAACTCACTGAACCAGCAGCCAAAGACGTTAAAACACGGCTCATTTCATGAAGTCAAAACCATTAATTCAGTCCAACCTTTGCTGTTTCATGGTCATAATCCATGTCAGAGTAAAGATTTCCACTCCGTTTCTAAAATCCATTGTCCTTGTGTCACACTGGTGTGATTCCTCACTATTTTCAACTACAAAAATGAGCACTGGAAGAAGGTGGGGGAACTTGAAACTATAATGTCATGGCTTAGTGACAGTTTAAACAAATATGTAAAAAACATATTTTTCATAAAAGTACATGCGGCAGCTTTAAACTGCACTGCTTAAAAAAATCCCACATTCTGGCATTAAACTTGCATTAAACCTATGTTGGCAGCTCTACTTAACCTAATATTTTTTTTTCCAGTGCAAGCAAATCCTCACAGAGAGAGAGAAAGGGAGCTGGTGGACCATTCTGTGGTACTGGTTTCAAAAGGATTTAAAAGAATCCCCTCATTTTGAATGAGACCAAAATAACAAATAGGATTTTAGATTTAAGACAAACAGTAGTGTGTAAAACTATTTCCATCAGAGGTGAAGAAGTGGACGAATATAAATACCTCAGTGTTTACGCAAACAGGACTGAAGACAGTCAAGTTTGATACAAAAAAAGGCAGCAGACTGTACTTGAGCAATATTAGGTCCATTGTTGTTTGGAGCAAGATGCTGCATATCTTATAAGTCTGTTGTGGAGAGTGTCATTTATTTTGCTGGATAATGTGGTGGAATAGTAACACTGGGGCTTGCGACTTAAGCTCAAGCTGATGAAGAAAGCTGAATATTTTGTGAACTGCACTGGAGTCTCCGGAGATGGCTGTGCAAAAAAGGATGCTTTGTAAAACATAAAGCATAGTACGTAACCCTCAGCATCCTCGTCACAACACTGTAATGGGTTAGTCTTTCGTCATAGTCTTCAGGTTCATTGCAATCCAGTCTGCTACAAGAGGTCCTTCCCGTCCACAGCCATCGTCATCTAAAATAATGACTCTTGAAAAAAGTTTGATACATTTCATTTCTCTTTGGACTACATGACGCATTAATTCAAGTGTTTTTTAAATGAATGAGGATAGAGTTTATGAATAGCAGCAGCCTCAGTTCAGTCGAACAGCAGTGGACCTTGCAAAAACTGCAAGCCAAAAGCCTCAGTGACAAAAAACAACAAACAATTTGAATTGTTCATTCTCTTTTTAATATCTCTAGATCTAAATCTAGTGTCTCCTCGCAACCATCCAGACCCCCAACAGTCTCCACACAGCGCCTAAAGGACGTGTTGCTGGGAGCCTGTTAATAGCAGCCCCAGGGAGCACCCGGATGTTCTTTGTTAATACCCGGGCCTGTGGTGGTAGGAACATTATAGCTGTTTAGCTGCAGTTAGTGTTGACACATACGCCCTCGGGCCTCCCTCACCTCCAAACTTACCATGCTGATGGGAGAAAAATGTGAATTGTAGAATTCAGTTGTTGCTTTAACCCTAAAACTGTTTACATGTTATCCAATGGGTCCATCAAGACACCCTGACCGTCAAGGTGCTTTAAACATTTAAGTCACAAAAAACATGTTCAATAACTTACAACTGTACACTAACACATAGATTCACATACAGAAAAGAAAGGGATTTAAGAGGAGTTGATGGTGAGAGCCATTGGTGTTTGTGCCTTGAAACCTGACTTCCTTTTCTTCTGAGCATTCACTTTGACCAGCAGAACCATCAGAACAGAGCAGATGAGAAGAGCTGCAGGAGTCAAATCTCACTTTTCATTTAAACTACAGTCATGATCGTATAAGAAAAGCTACTAAAATACTCAGAGAGGACATCCTCTATCAACGCTAAAGTATTATGCCGATGTAACGGTTTCTTCTTATTGCTTAGAGTCTACCAGTTCTCTAAGGATCACACTGTCACCTTCCTAAAATCATGATATCAGTCATGACTTTAGGAAGGTGACAAAAAAGTGGATGTAACTCCATACCATAGAGAAGAGGAGCAATTATAATACAAAACTCTTCCCTTTTCTCATGAATAAGCTTTATGAAGCAGCAAAGATCATTTTAGATGGAACAATGTAGTTTCAAAATAGATTTCTTGTGCTTTCTCAGGACCTGGACGATTTGTCATAATGGATAAAAACATGAATTCTGGTCTTAGCATAAAATCCTGATGGGGAATGTCCAGCCTTCATTTTGTAAACACAAGTTCCGTCACACTTGTGTTATGTTGCAGCAAAGTTATCCGAACAACAGCGACGTCACCTTAAAAAACTCAAAAAAAGAGAGAAATGAAGTCCAGACTGGATTGAGATACAGTGAGATTATCTTAAATACTCCCTTTTGTACTAAAGAGTCTTCCATTGTTCCACTGTGGCTGAATCAATACAATTCTTCACAGATGAGTGGGACTAATTTCCTCCAAAGTGATGTAAAAGACTGACAGTTTTACGAATGTCTGATAGCAGTTGTTACTGTCCAGGGTGGCACATCTGATTCTCAGGTTTAGGAGGCATTTACATTTTCACTCAGGGCTTTGTGGATTTGGAGTTCCAAGCTTCCTTTTCTATTTTTTCTGGTTATCTTTGTCTCATATAAATTTGTTTAATGACTTGAAACATTTTAACTGTGACAAAAAGCAAAATAGAACAAATCTTTGAGCAGAATTTTTCCACTCCAACTGTATATATTTAATGCATCAAAAATAACATATGTCCATCATTGCATAATAAATCCTTTGTTGCAAACATCTGACTAATAAGGATCAATATTTGTGCAGATATTTATGAGACCCAATAAGGCGAAGATAATTACTCCCACAGTACCTCTCTAAGTAGCCTACAGAGCTAAATTCACATTATCCTCTGAACACACACACTATCCATGGTATTGTACTCCCTAATTGCTTTCCACATCACATGGAAGTCTAATTCCAGTAATTTAAACAAGCCATTAACCAATGTAGACATCTGACACATTGCTGAAAACAGTCTTTGTAAATTATAAATCTGCAGTGGCGTATATCCTAAACATGATACGCTCCGTCATATTAGAGGATAAACATGGACTGAATGCTTATATTCGGGTCAGATATTGTGTTTTTTTTTTTTTTTGACGTTTTACCATCAATGTCAGCAAACAGTCGAGTACAATGATTAAAGTTTATACATTACCACAGATACAGACCTGGCGTAGCTGTTCCTTTTTAGTCAAACCTATATGTTTAAGTAGCCAAGCACATTGGACTCTGTCGACCACAGGGGCAACACATTTAAAGTTTGTTCTTCAGCAGGAATCATTTCTTTGTTTGTCTATTGAGAATAAGAGCATCCCAAAAACAATGAACATTGTCAAGAATGAAAAATTAATTATGTTCAGAAATAAATTGTTTTTCTCTTCAAGGTTAATTTGATTGATCAAAATGAGTGGCAAATTCAATACCTGAGTTTGAGAAATTTCCAATTTATAAAAATGCAATATGTTACATGTGAGAGCAGCAAAATTCTCAAAGGACAAGCACTGAAAGTCAAAATGTGATCAGCGCTCAACTGTCAACTGGGCAAGACCAGTTTATATCCGGTGTAATAGTAATATAAACAGTGTGCTGTCACAGTGTTGGGACACTGATAGAAATTAAATTATTCTGGATACTCGCTATCTGCCAGCTGCTGATTGCACAAAAAGAATCTGAATGAGAAGTCCAAGTTTCTAGCAGAGATGATGAAACAAATCTCAAAAGTTAACTGTAAAAATTCACAATTTTTGCTAATTTATTGAAAAATAGAAAACCAAGAAATATCAGCTCATCAGACAGGTCAATGATGCAGCAGAATTAATGTCTGAATATCTCACAAAGCTTTATTTAATCCTTTATTCCAGTACAATGAGGCAAGTACACAGCCACCAAGCCACCTACACATAATTGGTTGAACATAGAGAAAATTAATCAGAGAAGTACCTAAGGCTAACCCCTGTAACTCTTCAGGGCCTCAAAGATCCACAACTCAAAAAGAAGAGTTGACAGGAGAACAATTGTAAGAGAAAAGACAGAAATCCAAAAGCACTTCAATAATTACTAAAGAATCATTAAAAATATCAATTTTTATGCGCTCCAACTTGAACACTTGCAGATATGATTGAGGCTAAAGGTGATTCTACAAAATACTGATGCAGGGGGACTAAATACAAATGTAGATTTATATTTGTGAAAAGTTTGAAAACCAATCGGTCTTGATTTGGTCCGTCCCAATAATTAAAGTTTGTGGTTGTAGCATGACAAAATGTGAAAAGGTCAAGAGTTATGAATAGTTTTATAACACATCCAATAAGCGCTGCAGTGATGATCAGTTTAAGAAAGTTTTCATCTTTATTAGGTGTATTGTATTTGGTGGCAGGAGAGTGACGTTTTATTTTTCATTTCCGAAACTGTGCAAACTGCACGTACTGCAGGGCTGTGTGGCATGGCTGAGTTAGTAAGGAAGACTTTTGTATTGCTGTCACACAAGATCAGATTCACACTCTGATTTTTGCCTCAGCAGTGCAACACCTGGCTGTGTCTGTCTCCTTCTATCGTGGTCCAAAGACTGTAACATGTGTTGCAATAATGTTTTCTGCAGAACCGCTGACAACGCCTGCAGCTAATTTTGTCTTCTGAATTTCCTACAATCCTGCTTTTTTACACCCAGAAATCACTACTGCTGTACCAGGTGAGCATCTGCATTTCAAGAAGCCTTGCTCTTTATACTTTTCTGTGTCCATAATTGCGTGTTAGAATCAAACAGTTCCACACAGTTGCTGAGTGATCATCAAGAAAAGCATTTCACTGTGTTGTGGCTTTGCCTCGGTACAGCACCTAGTCCAAATTCCTCACACACTTTTCCCCTCATTTATCTCCGAGACACAGCAAGCAGAGAAAAATGGCCACCTGCTCACATTCATCTCTGCATGAAATGTAATTATTTTGAGAGGTGAGGGCAAGCTCGGGATGAGCTCGGGTTGCATCTGTGGCTTTTTATATGAGAGAAAAACTCTGGATATTGTGCAAGTTAATCTAAATAATAAATGGAGCTTGTTTTAAGAATCAGCAGAATCTTATTAAAGAGAGATGTGGACAAAACTGAGACAAAAGCTTTTTTTATTTTAATCATTAGTAGGCTGTGATGACCACAAAAACTTTTTGTTTTGTACTTTCACAGCTAGCCGTGAGCTCCATGATGAATCTGGTTGCATCAGTTTTCTTTTTTCTTTTTTCTTTTTTTTTTAACTCGGACTCCTGCAATGCTGCAGTCCAATTTCATCATCTTTGTCTTGAGTAAGCTCATCTAAACTTAAGTTTCCTTTTTTTTTTTTTTTTTTTCATTTTTGACATAAAAGTTTACTTTCTATTGATTTTTAAGTAACAAAGCTGCATGATTATGTTTTTTTGGATACCAAAATGGATTTCAGAAGTTATGTAGTTGGTCTTCTTGTAACATGGAAACACAAAATCAGTGCAAATGCTGTATTTCTAGAAAACTACATTTCCCGCTTTACATTGGTGGAAAATATTTTTAAATTACTAATCCCAACTGACATTTTTAATCTGAATCAGATTTATGAATACAATTAAAAGCACATATTTTTTACTGCATGTTTCGCTTTTAACGTATGGAAAAACTTTGGATGAACATATCAGGATAAAATAATAACATCTTGAACTTGTGACCTGTGGTGCTTTAGTAGGAACAATACTCTGCAGTGTTGGAGGGAAAAACAATCAGCATTTTAATTAGGACTCTGACTCAAGATGAAATCAGTAAAACTTCAGATGGGTCTGACTGCAATCAGCAACAATTATGTATTTTCATTCTTTTATCATCCTGCTGTTTTTCAAAAAGCATGGCTGCACGCTTTAAACTTTGGCTAATTAGAGCATAATCACAGTGATGGCAGCAGCAAAAAGAGAATGCAAACATGAACGGTTACTCTCCTTCTCTGCGTGTGCAGGTATTGGGAAATAAAAAGCAGCATGACAACTCCAACTAAACAACAATCACTTTATGTAGTTTTGATTAAAATGATCTTAATCATATTCTAACATAAGGGTTTTTACTGTTGTAAGCTTTTTATGTAAATTCTGTGTCTAGTGTTTAATGGTAAAATTGCTTACAAACTATAAATATATTATATATAAATTTGACCAATTACCTCAAACTAACCCTAAACACCATTGTTACCACAGTTTTTAGGGAATACCTGCTTTTATTTTTCAGGCTCTTTATATCTGATTGCATCTGATTGATTTTGCTCTCAAGCGGCAAAGAACTGTGTTAGTTGGTTAGAAAATTGTGGCTGAAATTGTTTTGAGAAGAAACATTTTTCTCATGAGTGTCTAAAGCCTGAATTTAACTGTGCTAAAATGAGAGGCATGATTTATATTGAATCCTCAAGCGTGTTTGAAATATTAACCAGTGTAATTAAACTGTCAGTGGCTTCAGTGGCTGCGTCAGTGATATCATTTCTGCTCAGGCGTATTGCCAACAAGAAAAACATCGCTAATAGACACATAAGCACTCAAAGTTTTGTCCCCTGTCGGTGTTTAAAAAAGCCAGGCATGCCCAGTGATATAAATGTGCTCAGATCAGTTCAATGGCTCAGTTGCCCTTAATACGACTTAAACTGCTATAATTATTGCATTATCTTGATTGGCTCCTTTATTTTCCCTCTGGCCACATTGAAAGCAGGTCTAATGTACATTCACACAGCAGTAATGGAGTCAGAGTGCAGCAATATTTATCGAAGCGTTGCAGAAAGAATTTAATCAAGTGTGATATTTAAAACAGACTGGGGGTCTTTAAAGGGCAGCAGACAAGAAACAGACATGCTTCACTAAGGTTTTATGAAGTAATTTCACTGTACTCATGAATAACCATTGTTACTTCAGTTTGGTGGTCTGATTTAATCAAAACCATGCTGTTTTAATATTCTAGATACTTTGGCTTTGTAATTTTAGTGCTTTTTTTATGTGATCTTGTGTCTGGTTAAAATTTAAGCACTACACTTGTTCTTTTAAATATAAAGTGGCTCCATGGTTCTGTTGTGAGCAGCAACAGTTCATCTGTAAAAGCTACTATAAGTGTGACCAGTCCAATCTTTAACTCTGCGTTGCATGTTTCTATCCGTGTATCAAATAGAACAGGAGCCAGATCTGGGTCGACCGTCTTTTATTTTGTCTGTTTGAGATATCAAAAGAAACAGCAGTGAACACTCTGCGCAGTCTGGTCCAAAACACCTTCCTCCTGCTAGCCCAGCACACCATTTTTTCCATTTGTGATTGGACATACCAAAACAAAGCTCTTAACAATATTTTTCATATTTTATAAAGCCATACCAGTTTGATATATCAAAATAAACAGCAGTGAGCACTTTGCACAGTCTGGTCCAAAACACCTCCCTTTGCAAGAAAATAACATCCAAAAATTAGTCAAATCAAATAAACAACCAAGAAAATCCCGCCACAATTGCATGAAATCAAGCTAATGCACAGTTACATAACTGTAACACAGGAAGTCGTGTTAGCTTGCTGTACATTTAAATACAATCCAATTTCGGCTTCCATAGGCCATATAACATTCCACGGTCAAGAAAAATAATATTTCCCTCAGACACTGGTATAAATATATAACTTATAAAATGTGAATTAACCAAGAAAAATGTTTTACATCTGAACCAATAATGTAGCACGGCTTACCTCCAGCTAGCCCAGCGCAGCATTTAACCTACTCCGCATGCAACAGGCCACGTGACTACGCTGCATGAGGTGCGTTCAAGTGCAATAGGAAAAACTAACTGCTCACTTCAAACAGGTACTAATAATAAGAAATAACTAATTTACATAACATATAATGACTGATTTGGTGGAATTCGAAGTTTAACTTAAAGTAATATAATTAACTTGTTACATAAACGAGCTCCTGAGGCCCAAAAATAATAATAAAAAAGGTTCCAGCAATATCTTAAGACAGTATGAGAAATGTTTAGATTTTGAACTAGAAATGATCAAATGCAATTCGTATTCCTTTAAAAGAAATAGAATATCACCATATTGGGAGCAGTGAATCAAGAATTGAACTTCTTTATAATTGTCCAGCTGTGGTATTTGGCCATATTTTCTTTCTCTGTGTAGAAAACACCCACTCTTCATTGATGGGGCGTGATGGTAAGCAACAGAGAATAGACAGATAACTGTTTTTTATTTGGGTTGTCCTCAATAAGATGCTGCCTTGAACGGTGAGCCATGTTACCTGTATAAAATGGGTATGAGATACAATAAACTGTGACAAAACTAATCCATCCTAACCCAACACCACTTTGAAACTATCCACCAATAATGCGAGTGTGCTGTAACTCTTAAAATTTGCTAATTAGTCAAACATTCAAAGCAGTGCTCTACCAGAAGGGAGTGTTACTTTCCAGATGTTGATGGAAAAACATTAAAAGTTGCTCATCCAGAAGAACACAGATGTTTGCTTCAAAATCTCAGTAGGATTTAGGTCAGAAGCTCTTTGGATATTTGAAACAAAGTGTCAGCTTCATGGAGCAGTCAGAGAGTCGGGATTTGATGCTGGATCAGATGATCGCTTCTAATAGTAGAGCAGGCATATTGTCTCAAAAAACAATGAATTTAAATTTTAATATGTAAGCAATCCAGGGGACATATAGAAAATTCCAAATTTGGCCCCAAGTGTGTAATTTTAATTGCCCCATGTAAAAGAGCATTTCATTTGTATATCTCTAATGGTGTTAAATACAGTAGTTATCAGCATTTTTGCAGTGAATCAAAAAGCAAAACAACTTGTGGCAGAAAACTATTGACCAAAAATGTGCACATAATTATGCTCAATGCTTCAACAACTGTACTTGACTATGTATGCATTATTCATCCCTCTGTACTGCAAGCAAGTGGTTGATTTGAGTGAAAAATACATTATTTCATTTATTTGAGCTGAAAGAACCGTGCTATACTCACCTATGGTAAATTAGTTGAATTGTCAGTCAGAGCTGGCAGACCTTTCATACCTGCAAATAGGCAAAAACTAAATTCCACAAGACCTGTAAAGACTTTAAAATTGCTCTGCTTTATTCAATTTGCCGAGCTGAATTACATGTCGCGTCATGAGTGATAGCAGCATTATGCGTGCTGTGAGAGATCTCTGGATATATTGTGAATGATATGATTCAATCTCTTTGCATTACTGTCCCAACAAATGTGCTCAGTGCAGAAGACCTCCTGTATATTTTTTTTCCTTTGTTTTCCTCTCGCTGTCTCTCTGAATGGCTGCCTCTGTTGTTGTGCTGCAAATCAGAGCAAAACACAAAAGGTGGATGCATTTTCCATCAAACCTAATTAGGAGATGATCAAAGGACACACTGAGCTGCAAGACAAAAGCATGTTCCAACAGAGATAAATGTTTGAGTACTTTCAGCAGGCTGCGGAGTGACAGCCAGAATTAAGGTTCAATATTATCAGATGTCTTGCGGTGACAGATGGGAATCATTAGTGTTGTCTAGACTGGTCGTTTTCAGCTGTCGGACCAAAACAGGCTTTGTGCACCTTTGCAGATTTGACGGAGCTGAGGATGCACTTGTCAGCGTTAAGTCACCTGATGTGATATGATCTTGTAATTTCTCAAAGAGTTTCCAACTGCAGCCCCATAACTCCACGCTGTTCTGTAACGTGTTATATATTCCCAGAGGGTTTGATAAAATGGAAGATTAAAAAGACACCCTCTTGTGCGTTTTTATGGCAGGCCTGGACCTCCCGTCCTCCTCGGGGGAGATTAACTGGTAGAGTACAGATTAAAATCAGTCAGACAGAAGATGCTGGAGAGACGGGAAAGTGATACACAAATCTCACTTTCCTTTACAGAGAAGTGACATAACCGCAGCTGTTCATATCGATGTGCAGCTGTGTTCTTGCATTTATATCCATGGTTTCTATATCAGTTTGTTCTGGTATTATTTGGTGCCTGCAGTACACACTGAGTCATCAGTAATAATTGTGGCAATGGCAACAACAACAACAACAAAAAAGCCCAGATCAGATTCAGTAATCAAGGATGAGTAATTATACTGAAATGGTTCATTATGCAGGATGAAACAGAAATAATGGAACGAGGACCACAGCAGCTCTTTGAAAATTACAGTAATGTGATGCTTGGTCTCCTTTAGAAAGCACAGTGGCATTGATTCTATGCAAAACAAGGAGGATCAGAAGCTTTTCATAATAACTGTGTTGCTATAAATTCACCCAAAGTTCTACAAAGTGTAAGTTTCTTGACCTATATCTACGAGGGAGACACATTTACATCAGCATGTCAAAGTGGAGCTGAAAGATTAAACATCAAAGCTACTGGTTACTAGCAAATCTCCCCAAGGCTTTGTTGTTGTGTGTAAAATGCTGGCCGTGCGAAAGTCACTGAAACAAGACAACGGAGAGAATACAGATCTCCTGACCAAAAACTGCAAATAAGTGTTGCAAAACTTTAAAGCAGAGAGAAAAGGCCATTATAGTCCTATTAGCTGTTCAAAGACCTTAGGCTGCAGAGCGTCGCACACTGTTTGCCAACTGGCTAGCAGTGCATTAAAGGCAAGGAGTGCCGTGGCAAACACTGCCAGCTAACAAGAAAAAAACAGTCCTAGCAGTGTATATAAATTATGAAATATACTGCTTCTTGCAAAGCTAATCATACCCCATGAAATTCACATTTTGCAAAGTTACAATAAAAATGTGTTTGACATGGACTTTACAGGATTTACCAACATAAGGTGGTGCATGTTTGTGAATGTGAGGGAAAATAGACTTTTTCTAATGTATAAATAAATAAAATCTGAATAAAATCTACTGTAACTAATTGACTTTGGAAGTCACCGTTTTTTTTGGTGGGGGGCGGGGGGTTTAGCTTTTCTATATGTTTCAATCGTGGATTTCAGTTCCAGATGCAGCATTTCATTTAAAAAAATAAGTTTGACTTAAGAACGTTTCAAATTGTGGAGCTAAATCATCACCTGAATTTGATCAAGATACATGTTTTACTGATTTTATGTTTTAGTAATGACTGTACAGCCTAAAATCTTTTGGATATTTTATCAGCAACGATTTCTGTGAGGATGACCACATTGAAATGCAGAAAACACAACCAGAAGTGTTCTTGCCTTCTGGTTCAGGTCTGCGCAGAATAAGAAATCAGTTCCTCCTCCACTCCCCCCAAAAATATTTTTGTTTTGCATTAAACACAATAAAAAGACTCAAAATCCTAACTAATAATGAGATACAAAAGAAATAATGACATCTTGAGGAAAACATTTGTCAGAATTTTAAAAGCCTTTAATTGTTTTTTTTTTTATCTCTGCAGTGTATAAACATAACTACAGTTCATCTACAGTAAGCTGAACGTGACTGCTTGAAAGGTATTATCTCAATTTTGGCATTAATTTGTCTTCTTTGACAAGATAATGGACTCCATAGTGGAGCAATCGTAAGCACTAATGTCTCTCAGCAAGACATTTCTGGGTTTGAATCCAGGCCCTTGGGCCTTTCTGTGTGGAGGTTTTATGTTCACCTTATTAATGTACGGGTTCCTTCTGGGCACTCCGGCTTCCTCCCACAGGCCAAAACTGTGCACGTTAGGTTATTACAGCACACTAAATTCCCCCAGGTGTGACCGAGTGTGTGCATGGTTGTTTAATGCGGTGTGTTTCTGGGTTATGCTGTCTGTCACCATGTTCCAAAGTTCCTTGCACTGCAGCAGATAGGGGCCAGCCGACCCCCAGGTTAAGATTAAGCAAGTAAATGGATCTCTTTCAAAATGTTCCTTTTTGATTTTGAGTTTTAAAAGAGTTGATGCAGCGTCTACCTTTAAAACGATCAAAAAGCAGAAATGTGATTTTCTGGAACTGCAGTCTTACACCTTCCTCTTGTTCTGATGGCTCTGTAGCAAATTACTTTTCTTTGGACAACAATGGACAAGTTGACATTATGATGGAGCCATGAAATCTGCTCTCTACCAGAAAATGCTGAGCGAACGTTTTTGGCCATGCTTTTAGTTATGCAGCAGAAGAACAAACTAAAACTCTGAATGGTTTGGTTTCAAAATCAAAGTTTAGAGCAGCCATACTGTAAGCATGGGTTTAAATCTGAATCCAAAAATTCTTCACTTGATAGCTGTTGCTGCTACCAAAGGTATTGGAACCATTAGATTCAGGCTACAATTACTTTTTCAGTTACAAAAAGGTACGTTTAGAAAGCTAGATTAAAACACCATTTCAAAAAGTGCACGGTCTATTTACTTAGATTATACGTCTTGTGTTAACTTCTTAGATTATCTAAAATATTTAAGTGAGACAAAATCAAAAGCAGAGGAAATCTTTAAGGGGCGGGCAATTATTCTTCATGGAAACGTGAATGTTTGATGTGTGATACGCTGACCTTAATTTATGCAACAGTTTTGACAGTGGCCCAAGGCTGATGTGTTTGGTAAGAAACATTCACCTTTAAGAATCATGAATAATGAATATGAAAAACAGGCTTCTTATCCCGCCAGTGCTCAATGAAATATCGAAAATTTGTCACCATGTATTCACAGAGCTCAGTTTTGTGTCAGAGCTGAGATTTTGCCCCCCTCTTATCTTTAGTGTCTTTCGGCATTAACAGTTGCTGCCTTGTGGAGCTGTCATCCTGCCAACCGAGATTTTGGAGACGATTCAGAAAGTCACAGAATGAGAGCCTTTCTTTGGTATTTAGCATTTAGGATGTAGCGATAAAAACATAAGATGATACTCTGACTAGCTAGACAGTCAATAAAAACTACAGCGACTAAATGTCAAAAATATTTTAATAAACATCAAATTAATAAGACTCAGTCAGTTGTATAATTAATCATGCAAATCTAGCTGCAGAATCAGGCTTTCCTTTTTCCAGGTGGCTTGTTTATCTTAATCAGAACCAAAAACAAAACACAAAAAAAAAATCTTGTGTTTCCGCTCAAGAATTTCAACATCTTCATCCTTCTCTAGTCTGACTGTATCTGATAGAGTCACTGGGAATGGAAGACACATCATGGTGATTTAATTTATTAGTGATCTTGGTGGTTTTTCCACTTTGAAATCAAAAGTGGACTGGATGTGTTGGGGGGGAAAAAAGATTAAAGGAAGTCACACTGCTTCAGAGTCATGGAGGGAAACATGTAAAGCTTTGCAGGAACTTTGCACAGTAATCTTGTGAAAGTAACATGTTTAGTGGATAACAAATAATAAAGAAAAATATTACAACCAAACCTGACACTTTGATCAGCTTTTATTCTGACTTGGGCAGGAAAAGGTTTCTTGCTGGTTCACTCATTTTATTTCTCTACTTTTGGGGGAAGGAGTCATCATGAGGGGTATCTGAACCAATCAGAAGCACTTTTGGTAAACTTTTAGTCACCTCTAGCTAAGAAAAATAAAATATATGGGATATAAAAATATGTATAATTTCAATCTATGTCATTTTATGTTCCAACTTTTAGGACACTGTCAGTGTGGGATATCATGGTATTCTGACTAATCTAAGAGACCCATATTTCATGGTACTTGAGAAAAAGCATCGTTTTTGAGTTTAAGGTCAGAACTTGTGCGCTTGTGAGCACTACAAAAGGTTCTCATGTATCTTTTGCATCTTTCATGTGTCTGAAAACTTTTATCTGTTCTCAGCAGCTGTTTGTCAGCTTTAAATCTCTACATCAAATCCCAGAACTTGTCTTGTAGAGACAAACTCACTGTCAGATCACTGTTACTTCTAATTCTGCTCCTCTTCTGCAGAAAATACCCCCTGCTGTTTTCAAGCTGCTTCTGAAGACATTTCAAAGGTTTTGAGTTTTTCTCGTGCAAAATTTAAAATTGGCTCCACGAACAGCTAAGAAATTTAACAATAAGGTTTTATGTTTTTAATTCTTGACAAACTAAAGACAATTCTGAACAATCAAAAAAAATTTTAACATACCTTTTCCATCAAAACACAGCAGCACCTTAATGACTGTGTCTTTGCTCACACACCCACTAGAGCTAGGAGAGGCTTGCACAACTCATCTGTGGTCACATCAATATTGTTTGCAGAATCACACAGCACAGCCCAAACCTTGCAGCCAGAGCATTCACGCAAGACATTAGATCTTTGATCCACTCTCCCCCTGACCTGCTGCTTTAGTGCTGTCTCCCCCTGCAGCTGCCTCGCTGTGTGGCATCGTACATCATCTGTGTTGTTGTGCAGTGCCTTCGAAAGTAGACCCACATTCCTCATTATCAGAGTCCTGTTTTGACTCAACGGTTTTGACCCTATTTAGGGTCTTGGTATTGATATTAATTTGCTGCAGCTTCAAAACAGAATGCTACTAAAATCTCTAGAGAATGTTGTGAATCCAAAGCAAGCCCTAAAGTGTAATGTCAAGCAGTGCTTATCTCCAAGAAAAAGGGATTTTTCTGCACTGTGCGTCGTTGCTTTCGCAACTTGTTAAGGGAATTCTTTTTAATTGGCTTGCATGCTTTCATCTGAGTATAGAAGTACCTGCATGTGCATCAAAGCACAGCGATGCGACAGCCACACACCTCCTTTATCCCCCCGATTTCTCTGTTCCTCAAAGAAACTCAGGCAGGAGGATTTGGATCAGGTCAGAGCTCCGGTGCAAAGTTATGCAACAGCTCTGACATTTGTCTTTTGTGTTGTGCCACTGACGTGCTATTACATTGCTCAGTTGTTTAACAGAATTACCGCTGCAGCCAATATGTTGCAGGAGAGAACATCTGGCTCCCTACGGATCGGAAAACGAAAACATTTTCCCAGGCACAATCATAAATTGCACTGAAGCGCACATGAACAGCCAGGGTGTTTCAAGGCAAATGCCAGTGATCCAAAGTGAATGTCAACAATCCGTTTCTCCTTTTTTTTTCTTTTTTGTTCTTTTTATTGTTTTTGATTGTATTGCACCTGGTGCTCACCAGCTCAGTTGTGCTCGAGCTGTCATCATGATCAGCTGTGGTGTGTGCACACAGTTGACGGAGCAATTTTGCTGTTCTCGTCAGGACAGAGCTCTTGGGCATGCAATCATCTTGAATTGGAAACATGTTCATTCTGAGTGGGTGAAATGGTAAAGGAGGAGAAATTGATGGCCAGTCATTGAACTCTGCTTGAAATCAACCACAGAGGCTATCAGAGGTGATGAAGTTTTACGCCGGAAATCAGTGCAAATTTTGAATTTATCATCTATAGAACTTTAGAATATTTTTCATTCGCTCAGTTATTCCTTTAAAAAGAAACAAATGCAATAAACAGAGATATGTAAACATACACATTTGTGTGTATTAGTTTTCCCTTTGAAAGTCATGTTCTTTGACGCCATCTGCTGGATTCACATCACAATCAGGTTTTCTTTGATCCTTTTATTTCTTTGTGGTTCCATTTAATTTACCCAGCTGTGAATATCTGACTGAAGTTGCAGCTGCTCGTATTTTGTAATTGCAAAGTTTCTGTGTGTCTTTTGAAACAAAACTCAGATTGGTGTCATTTAACTTTTATCAGTCAGGTTTTTCTCTCTTAGCATTTTAAAGAAAACGAGTCATGACCAAGACCTCTGAGTACTCATCCCTCATGCTTTTAAAATAATCATAATAATTATCGATTTGCTCCATAATGTGAAAATTATGGAATAGAATATGAACAACTGCAACTCCAGACAGATAATTATAGCAGAGTAAATTACACATATGGCCCATAGGCACCAGCCTCCCCTGGGACCCTCCCAGTTAACTTGGTATAACAAATAGATGGATTGATAGAGGACTCCATATGCTTTCAAATGCAGGACATCATTGCTTTCAATTTTTGTTCGGAATACAGTGCTCCCAGTGAGAATTCACAGCACTATGCTTCTTCCACATACATCCTAACTTGTAAATTGAATAAATTTGCTTTTTATGTAAAAGTCTGCACACAATTCTTTATAATGACATGATTTCATGATTTTTTACAAATACATAAACAATGAAAAATGAAAAACAATGACATGTAAAAAAGTTGATAAATTCGATTAATGATGCTACTGGATTGGGTGCTTTTCAAATGCCTTCCAATACCTTTTCAAGTAACACTATGTCTAGGTATTTAAGTTTACAAAACTTTATTTTCTTTTGAATAGTTTAGATATGCTCAGAAAAAAAAAAAAATCGGTGAATACACGAGTTTTCTACAAACACTCTGGAGTTATGTTTCACAGGGGAAAAAAATCACCAATAGGTGAATCCACAAATGTTGAGAGGTTCTGAAACAAGGACTGGGAAAAACTTCTCAAACATAGGTTTACCAAGCTTGTGGTATCATATTTGTGAAGATGTAAGGCTGCATTTGCTGCCAAAGGTGATAAAATTGAAGAATAAAAATGACATTGTCATTAAAAGGTTTTATGTATCCAGCTTTGAGGAAAATATATTTAATCCAAACAAATGGAAGGAACATGAAAAATCCTGGTAGAAAGACTACTTTCTATTCCCAAGGACTATCTTGCTGCAAGACAGCAGTACAACTAACCAATCAACCAAACAGCCTGATTTGCCTTATTTATTCATTTGTTTACTTAGTTGTTGGATTATGAAATGTCCTTTTGCTCAGCCAATAGCTATGTCTGTATGAAGATCATCTCTATACAGATTGACATCTGTCTTCTCTGTGCTATTGGATGTGTACACTGGAACAGCTTTACCTTTTCCTGGAAACCCAAATACAATCTTCAATATTCAACCCCAAACATTTTTTTACGGTGATATTTGCCGTATTAACATTGGTTTTCTTGTAGAAATCATGCTTTTAACGGTCAAAGCGCTCTCTCTTAGTTATCCACAGAGCAGCAGATGTGTCTGAGAGCAGCTCACATGTCCCCGAACCAGGTCAGCGAGCAGACTGAAGAAAGACGAGGCTTTGCATGTTTTTCATTATTCAGGAGGGCCAGGAGCTGGAAGGCTTCTGGGGGTGGAGTCTGTCTGAACTCAGCTGATGGAGGAACACCGACAGAGAGGACATCCTGACAAGTGGAGCTCCTGGAGGGACTCTGAGAATGAGACTTGGTTACAGTTCGCATGTTGGGATGAAGAGCAAGAAGTAAAGTCACCAGCTGCTTTGGAAGGTATTTCATAATCCTTTCAGTTACAATTGGAAACAGAACATAATTACTTATGTGAGGTTTTAATTCTTTTTATGTGCCGCTCACAATCCGTAGAGTGAAAATTTGCTCTATAGAGTTTTCAGTCAGTGGCTCCTTGGATAAAGTATTTGTTTTCTCATTTTAATGTAAGACCTTGTTTAGTCTCCTGTTGCTAAGAACTTCCAAAGTCCACATGTGAAGCAGCAAACTGAAAGTGTCAGTTACATTAATGTTTAAACACAATACAATCTTCCGTTAGCTCAGGTCATTACACAGAGAAGCTCAATCCAAAAGGAAATATTGTATTTAGCCATCCAGCTTTTTCAGCTAAAACAATCATAATTTTTACTTTTTCCTCAGTCAGTTGAAATTACAGACACAATACCATAAAAATACAATTTTATTGCAAATTGCCTTAGTAGGATTTATAGACATTGTTCTATAAAATAACATTTTTGGCTCTTAGCCCTTCTCATACAATGTCAGGTTAGTTATTTTAGTTTTTCCTCTGAATCAAAGAAACCATCATGGAAAACTGCTGTTTGTACTTATTCAGGTAATCTTTGTCTAACATTAAAATTCCCTTAATCTAAAATTGTGAAGTGTGGTTGTGGTTACTTTTTGTAGTAAGTGATAGGATTTTCATAACCATATAGAAAAGTAAAAGGGTGCTGGAAATCCTTTTGAGACTGGAACTGTGTTAGGATGATGGAAGTGAACCTGGGTCTTGGCCATTCTCAGATAAGCCAGTGGCATCCACTTTTGGGGATAATTAATCTGAATTTATACTAACTGAAGATGCTAAAATAGTTATTTACTGTAGAAAAGATACAAAATATTATCTACACTTGTCAAACATAAATTCCCCTAAAGAAAGAATCCTGAACTGTAACTAAGTTTTAGTGATTTTAGATGACTGACTTGCTTTGCTTTTGTTGTCTTTGGTTTAACCGTGGTCTCAAATTATCTTTTGCCAATGGAAATAGAATTTGAAATAAATAGTCAGAATTTCAGAGCCATTTATTCTTAGTTGATTTTGATTATTATGACTTAAAGCTAATGACAACTCAACATTTCGGAACTCAGCAAATAGTACATTAGATATGATCAATTAAAAAATATATTTTATCTCTATCTGCTATGTTGAATTGTTTGGTGCTCCTTCAGCTTGAAATGCTACATCAGTGCAGGGTGACGTTTGGATGATCAGCCTGTTCCACTGCAAAGATGAACACTGGTTCCTTTACAGAAGCCCATGACATGTTGTTATTGTTGGATCTGGCATCATTCTTCTCTAGATGCTGGGCAGTTTGTAAATCATAAATATCCCACATGATCGGATTGGCCATTACATGGTTACACAATGACTTTTTTGTAGTAAAAAAAAATAGTTTTAGCTGTAATAATAAACATGTGTGGAAACAATACACTCGAAATTTGTGTTTGATAAATCTTTGTAATCAATCAATTTCACTTGTGCAACTAAATTACACAAGTGAACTAAATTACATATATATATATATATATATATATATATATACACACACACACACACACACACAC
>NW_006800013.1:138938-151632 GCF_000485575.1 Poecilia formosa | reverse complement strand
ATATATATATATATATATATATATATATATACACACACACACACACACACCCATACCTCTGGTTTCTGCAGTTATTGTGTAAGACAGGCAATACCTTAAAGAAATGTTTTATTGACATCCTTTTTGAACGCTACATGAATGTGAATGTCAGTTTGTTTTTCTGTTGACTCACAGACATATTCCATCCTCACACTGCACGGCACTTCCTGTGATTGTTTGGTTTTTATTCTGCAAAGCAACCAAAACAAACCTGCTTGTGCTAAGGTGCTGAAAGTTTAGTTCAACTTACTTAAGGTTGTTGTCACTCTAGGGAAAAATCAGACATGTTTTGAACATTTTTCATTGTGAACCAAAAGTATCTTTGGATGGGAAACCCAAACAGAATTTTAAAGGATCCATCATTTTTAAAACGTTGTGTTCACTGACACTGTGCATGCATCAAGACATTGGATGCATTGATGTTTTTTTTGTTTGTTTTTTTAGCAACGCAGCTCCATATTTATCATAATTTTTAGTAAGTTGATGCATTTGTGCTGTGCTTTTTTCTGAGTATACAAATAAAGACTAAATTTTCAGTAACCTCCATCAAGAACAATCTAAAAAAAATTTCAAAACAAACCAAATGGGCAGAGAATTTAATCTGATACTTGAGAGGATAATCGCCTCAACTGACTACACTCAATGTTCAGCTCATCTTTCCTTTTGCAGGACCTGCATTGTATGTGTTCAGTAAGAGGTTCCTCTCTTATCAGGCAGATAATAGGAAGCCAGATCGGGGGGAACAGGTGCTGTTTGTCGCCTTGTTTGCAGCCTTGAATACTGCTTTTGTGTGCTGATTGGAGCTGAGAACAGAATATGTGACCCACTGAATAATTACTCTCTGTGAGTGCTGACTTGCAGTTGGTTGAGCCTTTCTTTAAAACAAAGTAAAGTCAACCAGTTTGAGCACTTCAGTAAAGTTTGCAAATGTAGTATTTTCATACACACCAAATTCCACCCGTATTAGTTGTGATGTTTTTGCACGGCATCAATTCCTCCTGTGACTTGTGTGTGCATCTACTTGTTGCATGAGTGTGGCATTTAAGAGTCCATCAGCATTGCTGGAATTAACCTTTGGCTGGTTTGCGCTAACATTAGGAACTTATGTGCATCCATTATTCATGATACTCTGCTCTGCCGGTGCAGATCTAACTGTGTCTCACCATGGAAACAGCCCTCTGGCTCCACCAGGGGGTATTGGTTTCAGCAGCCATGTCCTTCTGTCCCCAGCTCTCTTTCTAGTTCAAGCGGCCTGATCTGCCCAACATGAAGAAACAAAGTTAAGACGCTAAAACATCATACACCAAATCTGGCTTCTACCTAAGCTGAAGTTCAGATAAGTTGACGTTACAGGGTTTTTTTGTTTTGTTTTGTCTTTTTTTTTTTTAAGTTGAATCACGAAGCAAAGCTCTCTTTTTGCCTTTCCATCAATGTTCAAACTCTCTAATTTGGCCATGAAATATAAATCACAAACAACAGGAGGATCAGATACAAGTTAGTAATTTATTTTTTATTTTTTTTGTAGCATGGCTGGACTCAACATAAGAGATAAAAAGAAGAGCTCTAAAGGGAGCAGTCACTCCACCTCCAATTCTAAAGGTCTCGTACTAGTAGGAGATACCAATAGGATGTCTGTATATGTCTTTCAGATTCTGCTGAAAGGCGTATACATCACTTTTGGCCTAGAAATGTCTCGAGAAAGTCTTTGGCGTGAGGAATATTTTTTTGCTGGATCAACAGAACCAAAAATCCAGATAGATGGACTGACCAATATAATAATAATCTGAATCCAACATTTTTCCTGAAGGATTGCAGAACAGCAACAGTCCTGTTACATAAAATGGACAAATCTGTTTCATCAAACCAGTACCATGCCTCCACCTGCACTACAGCCTTTACCACTTTACATCTTTCTCTGGTTCAACACACCTGGATGAAATGAATGGTTCATAACCAGCCCTTTGCAAGGTTGCCTTTCTAAAATCTAAGGTCACCTTGCAAAAGAACAACAACAAAAAAAACATTCCAGAATTAATATACAATTACTTAAAAAGTAAGTCAGTAAAACAATTGACTACAGTGATATCTATGTAAGTAGTGACTGTACTTTATTGCACAGGTGTGTTTTGAGCTGTTATTCAAATAAGGAAGAAAGTCTATATTCCTAATGAGTAGAGCAAGGGAGTTCCAGAGCCAAGAAGCAGAGCGGATGAAACCTCTGCTCCCCGTAGTGACAAGATGGGCAGCAGGAACCATCAGATGAATGGCAGACAAAGATCTGTGAGAGAGCACAAATCAGTGGCGATGCAAAGCAGGTCACACAATAAAAGGAGTTAAAATTAAAATGGTAAAGTTGGCCCAAACTTAGAGGAGAAACCATGAATTTATAAGACAGTCACAAAGGAGGATACGTGGAAAGAATAAATTAGATTTGGAGGAAATATACAGCAGGGTGTCATCTGCGTAGCAATAAAAATTTATATTACTTTTGTGGAATATGTGGCCAGGAGGGAGCATGTAAATAATGAATACAAGCGACCCTACTGCAGAACCCTGGGACACACATGCAGAAACTGTAAAAATGAAAAGCTTAAAGACTGGGATTTATGTTAGATAAACTGCATGCAGCTTTGAATGTGAGAGGTAAACCAGAGGAGAGGAGTATGACTTGTGTCAATGGATGATAATCTATTATGGAGGATATTATGCAAAATGGTATTTCAGCTACCATCAAACGGCCGTTCACTGGTGATCTTTAATAAAGCTGTTTCTGTCAAACCAGACTGAAATTGCTCATAAAACTTGTGCTTATTGAGGTGTGAGAAAAGTTTGGAGCTAACAACTTTCTCAAGGAGTCTTGAAACAAAAGGAAAATTTGATACTGGGCGAAGATTATCAAAGTTATTGGAATCTGAACTGAACCAGGCTTTTGAGAACTGTAATGTTTTCAGAGATGAAGGAACAATTTCAGAGTTAAGAGAAACTTCTATAATAGTGGTTATGAGAGCAACCACTGAAGGAAGACAAACTTTAACCAACACTGTAGGGAGAAAGGTCAAGCTGGCAGGTGTACGATTTTGATTTTTGAATGATATTTGATACATTAATTATGAAAGGAGGAAGAGTGAAACTTGAAAATATCCAACAGGAAGACAGCAAGGAGAACAGAAAGTCAACTTCAGAGTTACCTGTTCCGAGAGGGGTATGTTTTTGGTCGATATCAGACATTTTCAAAGTGAAAGTCAGCAGAGGTACATATGGGAGGGGAATCAACAGAGAAAGAGAAAATGAAGACTTTGAGTTACCTTCACTAAAACTGATTAAACAAGTAGTATGCAGATTTAGCTGAGACAATAAAATTCTTACAAAGCAAAATTTGATTGTTATTCCTTTCTGTCAGTCTGGTTTCCTTCAACAGACATCAGTTGGCTTCCTTTGACTTTGATATGATGCAGGTTGAGCATAAGCCGTGGAAATGAGCGAGAAAAAGAGACAGACCAGAGTTTGAGAGGAGAAAATGTGCTAAGAAGGTTTTGGAGATATGGAGTTCAGGCAATATCAGCAGGACATAGATTTCAACCCAGCCAGTTGCGTAAAAATCAGTGAAATGAAAATTGGCTTTGAGGAAGATAAACAGATTTGTTCCATTTCAAGTTCTGAAGACAATCATTCCACTGCTTGATTTAAGCCACAGCACCATTCATCATGGCTTGTGGGCCGTCAGAGACACATACTGTTCAGAGTAACCACATTGTGGCTGAAACTTATGAGGTTGAACCTCATGCAGCTGAAATGCTTACTCTGACTGTTAAAAAAAGAAAGGTGATAGAATATCTTCGTCTTTCATGAACACACTGGTTGACAATGCGTTCATGTAAACCTCTGCTTCAGACCCTTAAGTATCCACTCATTTGGCTTAATTCAGAGAATCAGATAAAAATGTGTTACATGTTATATATTTTATATAACTATTATTTAACATTTTCTCAGTTACTCTATGCAATTATACCTTATTAAAATTATTTTTTTACAAATATTTTTTATGCTGTGTAGTTTGGTTATGAAGCACTTTGGTTTACATCAATATTTTTATATATGCAATACAAACGAAATTGAGTCTAACTTTAGTAAAATAAAATGCACAGATGTCTTAAAAAACAAAAATGATTAAAGAGAATCCCGTTTTCTACTAACGTGTTGCTGCTGCATGTCCTAAATCACTGCTTTGTACTTTTAGATTTTAATATTTTAAAAATGTGTGACTCCAGAAGTTGACAAATGACATTGACTGAAATCTGACTTGTCACTAGGGGGCACACTTTAACTGTGTCATGATAAAGTCAAAACGACCCTTGTCAGCTACTTGGACCTTTTCCTTCCAGGTACCGAGCGATTGCATTACTTTGTATTCATAAAAAGTTAAAAAGGCAAATTTCTAATAAACATGGCATGACAATTATGTTTAATTAGAAATGTTTACCTTTCAAGTCTTTCCTCCTTCCTCTCTAGAGGTTGCAATGATTCAGATTCTCATGCAATTCTTATTCTTCTTACGAGTTTTTATTTGAAAAATGTTTTCTTTTTGGCTTCTTTTTGTCTTTGTCAAACTTTATTGAACAGAGAAAAGTGTTTCCATGTGAATCCCATTGTGTATTGTTTTAAGAATCACCTTCATTTATTTGTGTGTGAGTGCGTGTGTGTGTCTGTAGGTGTGAGTGTGTGTGCGTGTGCGTGCGTGCGTGCACACGCACACACGCACGCGTGTGTGCGTGTGTGTGTGTGTGCGTGAACACACACACGTGCGTGAACACACACACACGTGTGTGTGTTCAGTGAAGTTTAAAATAATTTTTGATCATTTTGTACCTAATTTCCTCCTAGCAGCATAAAGAAAAGTGTGTGTCCATTTTGTTTCCCCTGCTTGAGTTTCCTCCTAAAACTGAAAACGCCTTCATGTTACGGACATACACTGGCTGTTTGTCTTGCTGATGTCTCTCAGACTAGGAAAAACTGGTTCATAATGTAGGTGTGTCCACTTAGTGGTTTAAAAGGAAGAGAGAAAAGTCAATGTAGAGTGAGCTGCAGTCTTTGCAAAGCTTTCTCTGGGTTTATGGCTTCAGTGCTGCTTAGAAAAAGAAAATCGCAGGCCTTAAGAATGAAGACAGGTTTTGGAAATAAAGATGTCTCTATTTGGTTGTCAAACCTTTTAAGAGAAGGGATGTGTTTTCCAAGGAGTAGAACATGCCTGTTTGGATTTTTGATGTGTGGACTCAAGACAAATACAGGATATTTATTCAGGACGGCCTCCTGAGCTTACAGTAGGCAGGGATGTTGGAGCTGTCAGAGCAGTTTCTCTTTATTCTTTTCCCACCCTCTTTAGTCATGACTTTCCCCCTCTCCTCTCTGACTCTTGCCTTTTTTGCTGAAAAGAGGAGGGGCTCCTCAAGTAATCCAATAACTACCCGGTGCATGAATGTTACTGTTGCTGGACTTCCCTGACAAGTGCAGAGGTTAAAACGTATCAAGAGGCTGAAACTGAGGAGGTTGGCTGCATCTCTAAAGTCAAGATTATAGTTGGCAGAAGAAAAGTAAGCGGAACATTGGCACCGGTGTCTAGTGGAAAAACGTTGAAGCTGCTTCCAATGAGTCTATTAAAAGACCTGAAGAAGAACCTTTGGGCTTCCCGCCGTTCAACATGTCTTTAGAAGAAGATCCTGTGAAAGACACAGCTAAGATGGAAACAAGTCGTTCCAAGGAAGTGAGTGAAGTCGTCCTGAGCCACATTGCCAGTTCACCCCTGGATCCATTTCCACCCAAAGATTTCAGAGGGAAGTTTAAAAAGATGCGTCAGAAGAAGAGGCCCACCATTCTTGAAAGTAGGTCCTGTTCTAAACTGTAAGATTTTTGTTCTTCAATTAGTAAAAATGCAGATTTTAATAATGAAGAACCACCTTACTGGTACTTCTGCTGTTATTCGCATCACTTTAGGAAATTCCTCACCTCCCTATAGTACGTGTCATCTTTACACAGGAATTTGGTGGGTTGTTAATAATGGACTCAGACACTGATGCAATACAGTGCACATTTTCTATGTAGATTACCTCACTGTCACAAGTTAGCCTTATATCGTACTATACTTCCCCAAATTTCTGACCATATCCACCTTCCAGTGAATATGAGTCGCAAAAACAAGCAGTAACTTGAATTACAAAGATCGCATTTAGCGAGGAAGATAGTGTAATGAGGGGGAGCAGAGAGGGAAGGGAGTAAAGAGTTTCAACTTGATAACCACAGAAATGGCTCAACCGGACAGACATACCTCACATTCCTCAACTCCATCAGAGCTTGATAATACTTTTAATAAGTACTTAATGTGTTTGTGGCTTTGCTCACTTACATTAAACTGGAAAAAGAGGTTTACGCTATTTTTTATAGTCTGCAAACTATATTTAACGCACTGACTTGATGTTTTAAGTGTACAACAGATGGCGGAAAAAGGTGTCATTACAGTATGTTACTATGAGAGTGCTAGTGAGGCAGTTCAGCTTCTTAATATCTGACACTGATCCTATCCGCTACTTCACCAAATGTCGCTTTCTCCGTTTTATTGTAGTGACAGGTGTAGATAAATCTGAATAAGGTTTTACATCATATCCATTGACTGAATTTCCTCATAGCTGCATCTTTTTTTGATAATAAGTCACTTCAAATCAAATTTTGTTGTACAAAAGGGTTAATGCTGCTTTTCAGGTGATGTGAAAACATTTATGGTACTCTCCTGTTTAGAATCAGGTGTATTTTTGTGATGCAACTTAAATGTTTGCACTTCTAGTGAGCGTCCAGCACATACGTGCCAAGGCAAAAGTCGCTGGTACATATGCATCTCACTCTGATCAGAATCTTTTCAAAAGACAATATTTGCTGAGTTGCAAGGCTTAGCTTCCTTTCTGTTTTCATATGCACTTTGTTGATCATTTGGTTCATAACATATGCCTTTGCGGTTCTAATTGTGTGGGTAAAATTTACAGGAAGGGTTGTTGTTCTGTTTCCTGAACTGTTCGGTTTTAAAAGATGTATTTATTACATCATTGTCTCAAGTCATGAATTTTTGTCTTGGTCCAGGTTAACCTGGTCTTTAGTGCTGATTTGAATAGGAGTCTAGAATCTGAGAGTCTCTGATCTAGGCAATGGAAAGCCAGGTTTTTTCCCATAGCGGGCTGCCAAGCGCTAAGGTTTTCTCTAGGGACATAACTCAGAGATTTGGCTGATGTTTAAGAGGTTAAATACTCATATTTTTGTACAGAGATTCTCATTCATCTAACCAGATGAGTCAGCCACATCAGATTATCAATGAAAAATCAGTCATAGAAGTGAACTTTGTTCTGTGTTTAAAGAATCCAACAGACTGTTTCGTCCAGTAATGAGAGGTTTGGCTTGCCATTATAAGGAAAGCATTTCCCGATGATTAGTAAAATCTGCTTAGAGGGAAAGGAACATGCTCTGCCTTCCACTTCAGGAAAGAGTCAAACTATTTCTCCAACAACCACATCATTCAAATAGAATGAGCTGGTTTAAGAATTAATTAAGATTTTGATACAGAACATCAAATTTACATAATGTTTATTATGCAAATAATTTGTAATGTGGGGAAATGTGTGCTGAGAGGTCAAAGTTGCCATCAAAAGAAAATATTTTGGAGTAAACTGAGGTGTTTTACTGAAGTCTATTCTAAAACTTTGCCAAGTTATTCTGCTTACTTTGTAAAGGCGTCTGTGAAAACAGTACAGTAAGAGGACAGGTCTGTGTGTTATTGCAGGCCTTAGGGCTTATTTTTACAGATTTGTTTACTACCCCTGATATTATCTGAATCATCTGATTTTTCAATACCCAGTCCATGATTTCTTTAAGTTAATAAAAATGTATACTATTTACAAGGTTGAAAGTCCAATAACATTAAGGTGTAGATATGCATGACACCACTCAGTCTTCATTAAACTCCCATCTTGATTATGCTGAGGAATTGTTTAATCTGGAGCAGGTAACTAAAGGAAGTGCTTAGCTAACATTTCAGACTGTTTCTATATTTACCTAAATTCAATGACTGTCATTTAAGCTTTCACTCCTACACCTATCAGTTATTGATGGATTTGTTGAAACAGTCACATGGCCCTGATCCATGGGGAAATCTCCTTTTCGATTTAATTTCTTTTTAACAGCTCAAGAATACTTATTGGACGTAAAGATTCAGGCCAAGAATACAAATTTGCACACAAAATGTACACTAAAGTCAGAATTTATCCCATATTAAAAAATAAATGAGGGACACAATTTAAAGTGCAGTTATCATAAACTATGGTAAAAAATTAGAACTATTTTACAGATGGATTTAAAAATGTGACCTCTATCAAGGAAACTGCAGCAGATTATTTTTCTTTGTTAGTCAATGTTTGACATTTATCTGCTCTGTGAAAACAAAGTCTACACCAATAAGTGTTTATGCTTGTAGTCCCGTCATGGGAGGAACATAAAAATTAGCCAAAAACACATGAAGTAATCAGGATTGTTTGGCAAAATCATGACTAATGCATCTCTGTTAAAGAAATATGAGGAATAATATTATTCTGCTTGGCTGATATTCCCCAGGAGAAGGCTAACAGGTTTTTGTTTATTAAAATCGTGATGACTGAGTGCTGAAATTTGTGCTCAACAAACTGTGCCAGCGTCAGTGAAAGCTTCTACATCACAGAGCGTTATGTAATCAAGGTCAAGTGGCTGTCACTTGATGGACAGACAGAGCTCTGATAGGATTACACTAAGAGCGCAGAGAGGCTGCGTGGATGGGCTATTGAAGGATGTTTTCATCGTACATTTAGGTCAAGACATCTGCTTTCATGATTATTTATTTTAATACTCCTGCCATTTTCTAAAAGAAGATTAAACTTTGTTTTGTGGCACAACTTTACACATGATCTATAAATTATATTTGTATGAACATCAAAAGTGATAAAATGATAAGTTATTAAAGAATGTTTGCATTTGGTGCTGTTATTGAAATCAGGCTAACATATTTGGAGATTTTTCAGCATAAGACAACAAATTGAAAAAAAAAAACAACAACACATATTTTTATTAATAGATAAGGCAGAATCAGAGGGTATTTTTAATCTTGATAGATTACGTCATAATGGAAACAAGTAATGAATTATTAACACATTATTATTTAAGTTATTATCATTTTAAAGATGTATTATCTATTGGATGGGATTTTTGTGTATTAATGCTGAATGACTCTTTGATAAGACACAGAGCAGCTTTAACTCCTCTCTCCCCTATTAAATGATAACATATTTATATGTTACCCATAAGGTTTGCCATGTTTGCATTATCACATCCATCTTCCTCATTCAACAGATTAGTGTCTAGTCAAAGTTACCTCAGTTGTGTTCAGCACTGTCTGCATTTAATCAGACCAGCAAAATCTGCTCATAAATAAATTATGAAAATGTTATGCCATTTACACTGAATATTATCTTGCATGAAAACGTAGAATATGTGGCCCTATATTTTTGTCCTATTTCTGTTATTATATTTATTGAGCAAAAATATTGAGCCAAAGTTTAAGATACTAATTTGTGCTCTGAACTTGTGAAAGATATCATAAAAGAAGAGAACTGGGGCTTATCAGATTCAGTTTCCGTACCAGTTCAGATACAGACGTCGCTCTTGGAGCAGATGCTGGACTAAGGCTCCATCCCACAGTCAGGACATCTGTGTAGCCAGGGGTTATATTTAGATTTATTTTGTTCTAGAAGTAAGCCCAAAAATATGTTGTCCATTTAAATGTATGGGGATTACATTATAATCTGAGAAATTTACCATTAGATGTGATTTTTTATTTTTATTTTATTTGGCTAGTTAACTTTGGGCCTGGTAGAGAAGCCCACTGTAGACAGTATGACTACTATGTAGGGGAGGGGTCCCCAAGCTATGGCCCGTGGGCCGGATCTGTCCCGCCTCCTCATTTGGTCCGGCCCCCTGAACAATACCAGAGAGCATTCAGTGTTTTTTTTCATATATATGTGGATTTTTCTTCAACCACCAGGGGGGCTCTTGAGCAGATATGAAGCTTAGTTTCCCTCAATGGAATATATACTAGTCAGTACCAGTCACCGTTTCGCTCACGGTTTTTTTCCATTTGCATTCTGGGTAAAAATCTATCTACAAACGCGAATATGTGGTCGGCAGTAATCCAATCCAATGCCCCCCCCCCGGGCAAAAAAACTCCGCACAGGTTTCTTTCTCAAAAAACTAAGACCGGCCCCCGACCAGAAAAAGGAACAGTCATGTGGCCCTCGCAGGAAAAAGTTTGGAGACCCCTGATGTAGGGATTTTATGTTGAAAGTTGTGGTTTTTCAGATGTTTTTGTTAACAGTGTTTACATCCTAGTAAAATTTGAGTTGAAAGCAGCTGCCTTCTTACACTTCTGTTGGAGTCCATTGTGCCTCCTCCACCCAAACCCTTAGTCTCATCACTCTGTAAATGGATTTAGCAGCTCTGTACCATTCTGTGAATACAGGCATGAATACATTGCTCTGAAGATTGTGTAATTATAAGAAAATGTCAGTTCAAACATGGTGTTGACCAAGTTTGCTGAGGTACATCTGACATGGCTTTGTGGTTTAAAATCACATAAGGTGTTCAGCTTGTAAATCAAGGCCAAACACCCACCTTTGATCAACATAGGTGGAACACTGATCCACATATTTGATCTGTATGTGGTTGATTTTCATGATGACATTTGACAAAATGTTTATTGCTTGCTTCAAGGTGGCAATCTGATGTTTTTGTTATGTAAAGGCACAAAGCAACTGCTTTGTTGCCAAAATGTGCTGAATGACTATCAGTTGAAAATAGCCTGACTTGCTCACGTGGTAAAAAAAAAAAACCCCAGTAACTATTCAACACAGGGACAGTCCTTATTTGTACAAACAAATTAATTAAACATTATTTCTTAAATATGGTGCTGTGAGGATGGATCATATTCCAGATCTACAGTTTCCTCCTGCTCTGATGCACTTTATCTGAATTCTACGATCGCTTCCGTTTCCTATAATGTCTCCATCATGCTTCCCATACGCCTTAATTTCTTCAATGTTTACAACATGTAAGACTGTGCCAGTCACGCAATAATAACCAAATGCATTGCTGTCATCATCACCAGGCTCTGTGCTCAGAGAAAACAGTAGTTATTATTAACCGCGCTCCACTAAGAGGATTGCTTCCTGCACTCTCAGCCTCCGCGCAGTTATTTAAAGGCAGCTTGTGTTGCCGCCCACTGCCTGCCAAAGCTTTGGAGGGACAGAGAGATGTTGAGAGAGTGAGGAGGGAGGGGAGAAGAGGGATAGTAATGGGACTTACAGCCAAGGACAGGACCAGATAGGAGTGGGAAAGTAAGGCAGTGCTCGGGTGTTTTCTTCTGGGTCTCGTCAGCGCAGCGCTGTGTGCGTCACAGAGAGGTGACAGCCACGCTGCTCCCAGCTCAACCGCCGCCACTGCTGATTCTGCTGAAGGGGGAAAAAAAGAGGGAAAGGAGGAAGCTGCAACCATGACCAGCCAGCAGGACTCGGGCTTCTTTGAAATCAGCATCAAGTCCCTGTTGAAATCACTGAGTGGAAGTGAGTAGCAGCTTGTCTCTTGTTGTTGTGTTCAGCAAACGGAGATGGCTGACTGAGACTGCAACTCTGCTGCAAGTCTAACTTTAGAGCTCAGTGTTGTGGTCTGTGACATGACATGCTTTTTGCTTCTCGAGGGTTGAATGAAAGTACCCCTGTGCTGCAAAGTTGGAGAAGAATTACCAAAATACTTCTTGTAGCAAGAGTTAATCACTCTAAACAACTTGCATACATTTTTTGGGAGCAGTTCTTAGAGTTACCGACAATAAGGAAGATGCTCAGAGTTGTTTTTTTCTGTTACACCTAAGCTACCTTTACTCATGGAGATTTTTCAGATGTCTGCTGAAAAACCACAGCCCTTCCCTTTGACTGAGTCCCAATAGGTCTTATTTAATGCAAGGTTACGGTAATAGGATTAGAGGAGGTTCAGCTTGGTTGCATGTTCTGTCCGGAGCCAACAGCTTCATTGCCCTCCACTCAACCCACAAGGTTGGGATGGATTGTCTTCCTGCTTTGGATCAGTGCAATATTCTGCTAAAAGTGAGACATATGAGCAACAATAGTACACTGTGATGGCATTGAAACTAATTGCTTTCAGTATATTTAAAAAGAAAAAAAAAATCTGTGAATGTGTGAACCGGAATATAATAAAGTGTAGAATAGAAAGTGCAATGAATCCATTTTTCAGTTAAATTATCTTGAAATGAGAATACCATAAAGCAAAGTGTCCACATGCTCAACGTTGAACCCTCTCCTGATGATATTGCATAATCCTCACTGTGGGTCACTTTGGTACAGTGATAAAGGCCCAGGCGTAACAGCACATCTGCATTTGATATGTTCAGCTAATATCAGCTTTTACATAGTGTTGTATAACAGATTACAAAATGGAAAAACTAAGTTGTGAATGTCCAAGAATGTTAAAAAAAAAGAAAACACAATTGATTGTTTTGTTCACGAAATAATATATATATATATATATA
>NW_006800013.1:108944-138875 GCF_000485575.1 Poecilia formosa | reverse complement strand
TTTTTTTTTTTTTTTTTTTTTCCACATTCTAAAATATATTCAGGCTGAATTTGTTTTCTACTGTTCATAAGATACATTTTAACATTCTGACGATGAGATTCAGAATCTCTGAACCCTTTGGACACTGATCTTTAATAAGTCAGCGTGTTCAGCTCTGATAAAACAGTGACAGACAGCAGCACAGAGCCGGTATTGTGCAGCTGCTGCGTCAGGTCTGCTGTCCACACTGCATGAAGGTCAGCTCCCTTTCAGCCAATCAGAGCAGGAGCTGCTGGGACGAGCTATGACGACACTCCTACAAAAAGTAAACAAACACATTGTTTACACTCTCTCTCATGAAATACATATATTCTGCTTGCAGGTGTGCAAAGGTGCAAATTTAATTTGCTGATAATGTTAAACTTGCTTATTTTTCAACATTATTTAGCAGAACAGACTTTTTTTTTTCATTTTAATTTCCCTTTGGGATCAAATAAAGTATTTCTGAATTGAAGTGAATAGATTTTTTTTTTCTTCCTGTAACTACATAATTACATGCAGAAACCTATTCTGCTAAGCAGGAAGTAAAATACAGTCTTCTAAACGGTTGCTCACTTATATAATTGGACTGAAATGCTCTCTCAGCAGGCGGCCACTCGCAGCATGATGTCCACTCACCGAAGCACAACTAATAGTCAATAGTATGAGACCATCAGTTTAATCTGCTTTCCGCTGAGCTTTCCTTTCTCCTGCTTTTCAAAACTTAAGCCCTGAACTTCTGTTAGGATATTTGTCTTATGATGTTTCAGCTGCCAGAAAAAATTTATCATGTTTTTCTTAATCCATTTTTCAACAAGTTAAGTTGTATATGCACTGGGAGTTTGATAATTCAGAGAAAAATTCTTCATCTACATTCATCACATGAGGCCCATCTGGATGTTATTTTTGTAAAATAACCTGGTTTACAAAATCCATGTGCCTTTGTGGCTAAAATGTAAAAAAAAAAAAAAGTTCAACAGGTATACGCATATTGTATTATACAACACTAACCAAGTAAATAGTATCTGAGCATTTTTATTCAATGAATCGATTAAATTTTACTTGTTTTCCATTTTAGAATAGTGTCTTAAACGAAGTGCTTTCCATCAGTGCAGTAATAAAAACTGTCTAGAGTAAAAACAGATAAAAACTAAAGAAAGTGACATTGGTGGAAACATAAAAGTGTCACAATGCTAAAAACAGGCCTAAACAAATGCGTTTTTAGCTTAACTTTAAACTAAAATAGATCACTTATGGTCCATGATTACAATTTAATGTTTCTGCAGTCTGAAACAAAGCCTTCTCAAAGAGTTGTCTTATTACTGGGATGTGTGGTCCAGTTAAAAAAAAGTCAGGGAAATATAAATATCCACCCACATTGTTCTCAGACCAACATGAATGTGGCATTTTTAAGTAAATAGGATGATCCTCAAGACTACATCACTTTATATGTACGTGTGTGCATGCGTGTATCTTTGTATATGCTACATATGGACGACCATTATAGCCATTTTTACCAATAAAAGGGGGTAATTTATGGAAAGTGAGGACATTTTCCTGCTCTTATTTAAATTGGAATGCTCTCTACTAGTTAAGTTTAGAGGTATGGTATAAATAAAGTTTTGGTTAAGGTTACGGTTATGAATGGTTAGAGTTATGGAAAATGTCTGGATTAGGCACAAATGGAGTTCCTATTTGAGTCTGTGTATATGTGTGTATATTAGCATTTGACTCACCTTTGAATCATCACTTCTCCAACAAACATCATGTTCTACGGACCCACTGGTTCTCTCTGTCTGTCTGTCTGTCTGTCTGTCTGTCTGTCTGTCACAATACAATACAATACATACAATTAAGAAACCATTGGACTGAACCCACTGAAAACCTTGTGGTTAGTCCAACAAATACTGATTTCTGATCTCTTCCTGAGTTAACACATTAGTGTTGTTTCTAACTGAATATGAACTTGTTTTCTTTGCATTATTTGAGCTCTGAAATCACTGCATGTTTTTCCATTGTTTTCACCATTTCTCTTTTTCTGCAACTAAATAGAAAAATTTTGCTCCGAATTTTGGAGACACGTTCTCAGTAGTTCATAGAATAAAAGAACAATGCTCATTTTACTCAAACATGTACCTACACAAAGTAAAGTCAGAGAAGTTGATAATTTTAAGTGGTCTCTTAATTCTTTCCAGAGCTGTATATATACTTGTTAGCTTGTTTGCATTGTTCTGTGAGGATCGCCACCATGCTCAGGGTGTTTCCAGCCCAGCGATGATGTAATGTATGCTGTGGCCAAGCTTCTTGTTTGTAGAGTCACATGTCACGTCTGAGACTTTGTACGGAGCAGCAGAAAAAGGCTTGAAATTCCCATTGATTGCTTTCTTTATATCTGATCTCAAATTAGCTTCATTGGCTTGGGAAATTATTAAAACATTTTGTTGATTTTATTCTGCTGAACATGATTTGGCCTGTTATGAATTCAAAGTGCTGGGCAGAGACTCTCCATTCCTGTTACCTAAAATCATTTCCTTTATGACCAACTTACAAAAAAAAACAAACAAAAAAAAAACATCATCGTCATCATCATAAATTTAAAGGGATTGGTGGTGAATCAGTGCCTGATGAAGAATGGTGTTTACACTGTGCTCCTCTGTGCCTCTTGCTTTACAATCACAGATGTGGAGGGAAGGGGAGGACTGCTTTGTAAGTATAGTGTTTATGCCTGGACAAATATAGTCACACAGCTATGCCACCATAGCATGTTGGACCTCATCTCTGTGCAGCTAAAAATTCCCGCCTGACCTTCACTCTTGGAAGGCACTGACTGGTCACAAGGCTTGAGAAAGCCAACTCAGAGGGAGCTCGGAGAGAGAGGGAGGCAGATCTACAGTAGAGACTGCGTGCTTTCCCATTCCAAACACTTCTCCCTCTTTTTTAAACACACCCCGCTATTGCAAATTGCGCACCATGGAAACTATACCCAGGAGACCACAGCCAGCTGTCACACAAGACATGAAAGTTGGTGGATTCTGCTAGCCTTTGTCATGACTCAGGACGGTCCTAGATACCATGTCGTCATTCACCGCAACAGACAGAATGGCGGTTTGCTGGAGTAAGGCCAGCGTGATCAGCTTCATCAAAGGTCTGGGTAGGTGCTGAGTTTTTCATGAATGAGCAAAGCGTGTACTGAAAGCTGTAAAAGGTTGCCACGCATACTGGGCATTCCTTGGAAGGCTTTGACTGTTTCATGTCCTGAAAAGACCTGCTGGAAACTTGTGGTGGAACTAAAAGGACTCTTTAGCTAGTTGTTTGCAGATTAGTCAGAACTCTAGAGTCTTAATTAGGTGCTAAAAATAGCATTACTGGTCTTTCTGTTGTTTACAATGGTTGACGTGTGAAATTTAGACTCCCCTTTCACTATGGTGTGCACTTTCTTCCAGCTAAAAAAGATTCATCTGATAAAACAAATTTGTACAAAGGGGCCTCAAATAATTTGACCAATTTCTGTCCTGTGGTTTTTCTAAAGCTTTGACCTGCCAATAGTAATTTTAGCTGATTATGATTTCTTAAGAACTACAATGTAATCCCACCATTTTTGTTGTGAGCTGTGATCAAATATGTATTTATTTCAAAGCTAAGACAAATTACTCTGATGTTTAGCGTCTCATATTAGCATATTAGCTAAAGTTCTCTAAAATTCAAGAAGGCTTTGAGGATTTTTTTATGTCAGAATGTTTCACAGTGGAAAAATAGTTCAAAGCTCAAAAGTATAGCAAAAAGAACAAAATTGCTGTGTGTTATTCAGTCATCCTGTTATCAGCTGAAAGTCTTGCTCTCTCTGACAGCCAGAATCACTGAAATTTTGTGTCTTTTAGAAATAGCTTCTTATATTTTTCCTCTTCCTCGACTGACTCGCCTTTGTGATGCAGAAACTTTAATTCCTCAACACTCAGTACCAGTGTGCAAACCAAAGTGCCAGCTTGACCTGGCAGCACTCATGTAATATTTGTTCAGTGTTTGAAAATCCATCAGATTTCTCAATTTCTGACTGGCTGTTCATCAGCTTTTTGTCTTGGTGAATCTCCTTTTCTTTAACTCTTTCATCATATTAATTTAACAATTAAGTGTGAAAAGTAAGTGTCTTAAGAAATCTGAACATTTCTTTGTCGTGTCTTAAATAAAATCAACAAGGAACGGTTATATGCTGTGCAAAAGATATGCTTCACTTCCTCTTTTGTCCAGTCAGTTATTTCATCCACATGTAAACATGTAATTTCCTGAGTTAAATGTCTCAGTTTGAGATGCTGGCACTGATTTCAGGACTATTTGAAGCTCTTTTCTGTCTGGAGGCAGTAGAGTGAAACACTGGGGTAAATCTTTAACTCATGAGGATAACTTAAGGTCCAGGTTTTCTTTGTTTGAGTTTTGTCTCTCCTTTGCCATTTTTTTGGGTAGACTCAGTGAATGCAAGCGAGGATGGATTCGATTATTGTAAAATTTAGAGAACAATTGTGCTGTACTTGGAAAAGTAAAAAAAAAAAACAAAAAAGCCCACAGGGAATGTAATTCTTTATTTGAAATAGAAATACAAATTACGTTCAGAGCAAATATAGATTTTCAATGTATTTGTCATGAAAACATATTCCTAATCATTAAGGTATTATGGAATTTAGTAAAACTGAGAAAAAGTAGTCGCATTAGTGTGTTGTCTGTTTTCCACATACAATCTGAGGAAACCTCAGCTGTCCCAGACATTGGAAAGCCCTAGTTGATGGGATTTTATGACCTCAGTCAAGCCACCCCTGTTTCAACATTGTCCAAATCACAGCACTGCCTGAAGATGGTCACATGTTCAAGGCTCCCACTTCCTTGTAGGGCCGATGACATCGCTGGTACAAAATGAAAACACCAGCTGCCGACCGTGGTGTTTTAATTTCCATATGGGCCCTGCTCTGAGTAACTGCAGGAATGAAAAAGCAGTCGAAGGGCAAACCGGTGCCCTTTTGACAGTCATGCTGTGGAATGCTCATCAAGTTGGGAACATTTTGTCCATGTTTGGGAAAATTCTCTCGAGCGCCCCGTTTGCTTGTCTACTCTTCTGTATAGACTCGTGGCTAATCATGCCCCCTTCATTTGAGCTTTAGTTAACAATGTCCTTTATAACTAAGTAGTTTCTAAACCCATACGCGTGTGCTTGTGTCCTTTCTTCAGCTTCACCAGTGGGGAACGGTTACAGTAAACCTCCCATACCTCCAGTCTGTTGTCCTCAGGGAGAGAAAGGTCCACCAGCCATGATGCCCATCACCATCGACCCGGAGAGCCGGCCTGGCGAGTACGTCCTCAAGAGCCTCTTCGCTAACTTCACCACCGTGTCTGAGCGCAAGATCCGCATTATCATGGCCGAGCCGCTGGTGAGTGAGAATGACGGTGTGAACGCTTGCTGCTCCTAAGGAGCCCAATTTGATTGTAGCCCAACTTTTCTTCATATCAAATGTTTGAATTGATTTGAAGGAGGAAAAAATAATCTGCAAATGAAATAAAGACAATATACTTTACTGCACAAAGAAAACCTGTACGGCTGACAACTAACTGATGTAGATCAGTGCATTTTAATGTTGGCAACACTCTCAAAACTGACCTTTAGCCAAACTTCACCAACTGTTTTAAACTGCAGCAGGACACTTACATGGAGCTTAACCTCCATATTCACAATTCTGATGACATGTCCTCCAGAAATAGTTTTTCTATTATTTTTAACCAGGCTTATGCACTCATGACTCTGTATTCTCTAAGCGTACTGTGGACAAACCATTGCTGAATATGGAGGCTGTTAATCTGTGACCTCAGTCGGCATGGAAGTGTTAAATATGCAGGGAAAGTGTCTAGTTCTGTGTCTGTTTAATACTCCCTAGAGGAATGTAGAAAGGAGGATTCCTCTCCACATTCTTCTGACAAGATGAGTAATTAATATCAGCTCAATGTTACAGGCACACAGTAACTTCCTGCTAATATTATCGTTGAAGCCAGTATTTTATCTAAAACTCTTAGTGGATTGTAAATGTTTTTAGCTAAAACACTTGTGTCTGTAAAAAACAAACACTATCCTTGTCCCCAAACAAAAGCAGGATTCTCCAGTGAAAGCATTTGCTAAAAAAGCTAAAAGGTTCATCAGAGTTTGTGGCTTAGCGGCTTGACAGAATTGCAAGCGAGAGAGTAGGATATTTCCATCAGCCCACACAATTGTCAGTGTCACACACATCAGGCTTTCTGCTATTTGGATTAATCAGCAACGAAAGTGCTCTGAACTGCTGTTTGGCTGATGAAATTCTCCTGGGTCAGGTTAGACAAAAGGCAAAGGAGGCAATTAGAAAGAAAAGTGGTTTGGATTTGATGGTAAATATGTCAAATTTTTACTATGTTTAATTTACATTATGTAATATTTATATATTACATGTTGATTTAATTTAACACAGTGAAAAAAAACTAATAAATGTGTCTTTTTATTCAGTGTAAGTAAACTTCTGGTTTCAGCTGTGTGACTTGCACTGCTACCTGTAAGCAGACAGATGAAGAATGAGTTCAAAAGTGGTCCTATGTTGTTTTCTGACAGATTGGCTGAAATTAGGAGCTTAAAACTAAATATTAATTGCTATCTTTTACAACTGAGTTGTAAATAAGTAAATATTGTTTTTCATTTTAGGAAAAGCCATTAACAAAGTCACTACAGCGGGGAGAGGATCCTCACTTTGACCAAGTAAGTGCAGAGAAATGCTTTTAACTGCAAGAAGTGCTTCTCTTATCAACATATTACTGAATTTGGTTATTTTTCACATGTTCACTACAACCTCCAAGCACTTGTGTTTAATGCATTTCTGTGTGCTCTGTGGCAGATGTATTTTTCACACGTCAAATATAAATGTGACTTTACGGCAGTGAACTGGTTGAAAGCTCTGCTCACATCCCAAAAGGTCTTTCAGGTTCACTCGCTGTTTACCTTGTGACTTGGCCCCAGCTCAGCACAAGGTGTGTCCTGCAGGTTTGTGGTTATGCAGAGAAGGCCTTTTTCACAGCCACAGAGGTGTGTTTGTGCTGCTGCGCGAGGCCATTCAGTCGCTCTACAGAGCCCGGATTCTTCTGGAGCCTGGTGCTGAATGAAGGGCTCGCTGTGTTGCCCCAGTCCAACCAGACTCTCCTCCCTTCCTGTGTGCCCAGCCTGTTCCTTCCTTTGCTGGGACCTCCCCCAACATTAAGGGAGGCTGCCCCGTGGGCACGGTCCCGTAGAGAACCAGCTTTGCCCAATAATCTTATTTCACTCCTTTCATTTAGTCTTAAATGTGCCCTAATTTAGTTTTGCTCCATTTAACTTTTAAGTGCTTGAATCCTAAAGAGATGCAAATAAATCTGTGATGTGTGTTGGAGCTTTAGCTGAAATTGCTGCACAAATAAACAAAGGAAGCACTGATTGCTATCTCCTGCTTTGGTATGTTAACTGCTAAACAGTAATGTGCATTTGCACCATCTATGTCTGGTTCCTCTAGTTGATAAGCGCCATGAGCTCACTGGCTGAGTATAGTCTTCCCTCCATCCTGCGCACTTTGTTTGACTGGTACAAAAGACAGAACGGACTCGAGGAAGAGCTGCACGAATACCGACCAAGAGCCAACACAAAGTCCAAAAAGTGAGAACATGAAGACAGATTAGCTTAACCACAAATGATTCCATTTGTAAAGAAACACCAGTTTTTCTTTTTCTATGATCATAACATTTTTTTTCCCAACAGTGATGAACAACAAAGAGATTATCTGCTTGAAAGGAGAGATTTGGCCATTGACTTCATCTTCTCTCTTGTTCTTATAGAAATTTTAAAACAGGTGACTTTTGTTCTAACCTTTGTCTCACAACAGCTGCTTTTGCCATTTTTTTTATTATTATTATTTTGAAGTCTAAAACTTTCACCCTCATTCTGTTGTTTCAAATAGATGCCGCTCTACCCTGCCCTTGACGGTTTGGTCAATGAAGTCATTAACTTAGCCTTTAAGCACTTTAAATACAAAGAGGGGTAAGATTTAATCACTTCTAGTGCGACTTGATTTTATTTATTTATTTTTTCAGGTCCACATTGTTCAGACATGTCAAATATTTTAAACTATTTTATATTTTGTCACAAGCTTTCATGTTTTTTCATTGGGATTTGACATTTTTGCAGTAATAATGAATGTGAATACTATTCCTAAGCAGTGAAAGTTTAGTTTTCAGCTAAAACAAATCTACATTCGGACTTCCAATAAAATTTTAAAACCAAGTCTGGCATTATTTTTCAATTAAGCCAAATACAGAAAAATTTAGCACAGATTTATATGAATCATGTAGACATGCCACACTTTCTGGATATTTTTTGGTCATTCTACAACTTAGTCATGTTCTACTTTTTGTTGACCAATGGCATAAAATAAAATATGAAAAATGTTGTGGTTATAACTTGAAAAATTACAAGAAAGTTCAGTGGGTATAAATACTTTTACAAAGTGGTCTTTCTAAATCATTAGTCTTCTTAATGTTGCAATTTTTCCCCAACAGATACCATGGTCCAAACACTGGCAACATGCACACTGTAGCAGACCTCTATGCTGAAGTCATAGGAGTGTTGGCTCAGTCAAAGTAAGCATGATTATATATATTTAAGTTTCTGCTTGTTGTGTGAGGACTTTCTGAAAAAGACATGTTTTATGAGTTTGAAAGACACTTTAAGACAAGTCTTTAATGCCAAACTAGTACTGGAAAATATTGTGCTTATTTGAACTTTTAGGATCATTACAGCAGGGAGGAAATCCTTAAAGCAGACATACGAGCTGCAGGTCTGCTTTCAAACTATGCTTTGCTTAATTTGACTAAATATCTTGAGACATGCTATTCATATTTTTACTCAATTTTAGATTGAGATTTTAGAGATAATTCCATCTCTGGTATGTTTCAAGAATAGAATAAGTGTTAGATGAGAAATTTGTCCTGGGCCTCAAATCTATTTATTATATGTTGATGGAAGAAGCATGTCTTCCATCAAGACATGGATGGAAGACATGCTTGAACCTTGCCACTTTTCATTTTTGTCACAACTGTCAGCTTTACTTTCTTAATAGCAATTGAGGCTTCTTCATGTACGTGCTCATAAAACATTACACATTTTCAGGTTTCCTGCTGTAAAGAAGAAGTTCATGACTGAACTGAAGGAGCTGAGGCAGAAAGAGCAAAGTCCGTATGTCGTTCAGAGCACCATCAGCCTCATCATGGGGGTCAAGTTCTTCCGAGTGAAGATGTATCCAGTCGAAGACTTTGAAGCTTCTTTTCAGTTCATGCAGGTGCAACAGAATTTACAGTGTGAAAACTTAAGTGAAACTTGGCTCTCTTTACTTCTTGCTTGTTGAGTGTTGATCTTACATTTTCTAGTCTTTTATTGTCTTTAAGGTAATGAATAGCAAAGACGTTTTTACAAAATTCGCAATTCTGCAAACTGTTGCTCTCTTGTTTGCAGGAGTGCGCCCAGTATTTTCTAGAAGTCAAGGATAAGGACATTAAACATGCTCTGGCTGGTGTTTTCGTTGAGATCCTGGTGCCTGTTGCTGCGGTAAATTTCTTCATCCTATAAATGATGCAATTATTACTCAATAATGTTCAGCCAAGAATTGAAATATTGAAAAGTACCAAAAAAACAATATTTTCTTACTGCAAGAGCACATTCGAAAAATAGTTTTAGTATATTTATTCTGTGCAAAATAAACTTAAAATATTTTCAAATGTGATATTGATAAAATGACAGGATAAGTTATAAAATAAACAGACATCTGCTGCTATTTTAAAATATTATTATTACTATTATTGAAATAGTAAAAAAAAAACACAACCAAATATCTGACAAAAACAATGACAGTATGCAGAATATTAAGATATTGCTCCTCATTTTGTAGAGGCCTCCCATCTTTGCATTACATACTTGTTATAAGACTGATATCCATCTAGATTTTTAGAAACTAATTGTAATAATAAATAATTAAACCATATTGATACTTTCCCTTATTAACTTAAAAAGAAAAGTAATGCTCCTCTGTTTTCAGCAGTGTTTTTGTCCTCCTCATAATATATATCCACTGTGTTGTTGGTCAGAAAACTATAAATTGGTTCTCTTGAATGTTTCAACAATGTAATGATCAAAAACCAAGACAGAAGTGGTTCACTAGACATAAAATCTTCCGTCTTCCATGGCTTGCATGGACAACAAACCAAATCCCTGGTGCTAAATAGTGTGCCATTATCTCTTATTTCTTAACGAGGGTTTGTTAAACAAATAATAATTTAAAAAAAAACAAACAAAAAAAAACATGCTGAATGTCAGATTATATCACTACAGGAACAATTAATTTCCACCTTTTATTGAGTTTGATCATGTCGACTTGAGCAATGATTCTCTAGATTATATTTTCTGGTCCATTTTAGGCAGAAATCTCAACGTTTAACCTTAATCTTGATCTCGCTCTAGGCCGTGAAGAACGAAGTGAATGTACCCTGCCTGAGGAACTTTGTGGACAGCCTGTACGACACAACTCTGGATCTGTCGTCAAGAAAGAAGCACTCACTGGTTAGTTATGGGGCAGAAACAGACAGTGATTGTTGGTTTTGTTTGTTTGTTTGTTTTATGTTTCTGGTTTTACCGTGGCAGCCTCTGTTGTATGGTGACAGTTGTGTAAACTTATTTCAGAGTTGCAGTTTGTGTCCAAACTACAAATAATTTATAAGAGCAGTCAGATTGTCAAAAGAAGCTTGAAAGCAGGGCTCTATGTGCTTTTAAGTGTAAAGCTCCAACCCCATGAAAGGGCTATAAATAAAACTCACAACTTCACACAGAAAGGCAACAAAAGCATCCCCAATAAAAGTGGAAATCTGCATTCTCTGGAGAGGCAGCGTTTGCAACAGACACATGTTATGAAGTATCCACCATCAATAAGTAGCATAACAGAAGAAAACCTCATTGTGTCTTTGTGAGAAATCAGATTTTAAAATGCAGTTTGGAGAGAGTTTCCTTGATTTGCTTCTGCAATGTTCATTATGCCTGGATATTTCTAAGTAGTTTTACGTTTTACTCACATTATGACCAAAACTCTTGTCTAAACTTTTGCTTTCATTTTCCCAGGCCTTTTATCCACTGGTAACCTGTCTGCTGTGTGTGAGTCAGAAGCAGTTCTTCCTTAACAGATGGCACGTCTTCCTCAACAACTGCCTTTCAAATCTCAAGGTAACGTCTAAACCAGATTGTAGTTCTTTACTGGAAGTGCTTTTTGTTAAATTTTTAATGTAATTGGATACTTTAAATGGCAGTATGACTGCAGGAAGTATTTTTGACTATATGCAAATGTGAAGTACTATTAGTTTTTGTTCAGGTTTTACAGCAACTTTCTTTTTTTTATCTTACAGAGTAGAGATCCTAAAATGGCTCGTGTTGCTCTGGAGTCCCTGTATCGCCTGTTGTGGGTTTACATGATCAGAATAAAGTGTGAAAGCAACACAGCAACCCAAGGGTAAATCTATTTACCCTGCTTTATTGCTAGTAGTTTACAGTAATTTCATGCCTCAGCACTAAATTAGCATCCCCAGATGTTGCCGTATTTTTATTTGTATTTATTGTGTCTTTAAAAAAGTATTCATAACTCAAGAAAGCAACATATTGCAAAGAACTTCTATTTAAAAAGAGAACCATGCATTCTCTTCTTTCCACTTTATAATGTTTCTGAAATAGTTCAAGGTACTGAAATACTTTTACAGGACATAAAATGTAAGGTTAAAGGAGGTTTTTTCGTGTTTAAGAGGTGTGAAACGTATCTTGAAAGTGAATTTTTATAACCCCATTATTCTAAAACAATGTTTGTGTGTGTTCACAGTCGTCTGAGCACCATCATAACGACGCTTTTCCCTAAAGGGTCTCGCAGTGTGGTGCCGAGAGACATGCCCCTCAATATATTTGTCAAAATCATTCAGTTTATTGCGCAGGTAAATGCAATGTGCTGTGATTCTCTTAGTAGATGTTATTGACACTCAGGTTAAGATCTGTGAAATAAGCACGCTTCTCCTATTTTCCTGCAGGAAAGATTGGATTTCGCCATGAAGGAAATCATTTTTGACCTTCTCTGTGTTGGAAAACCTGCAAAAGCCTTCAGTCTTAATCCTGAGGTACGTCATCTACTTTGTCACTGAGACAGTTTTCAATAAAAAAAATACAACAATACTGATGCAAAATGTAGCCTATTAAAATATTAGTTACAGTTGTACTTTCTTTCTTCTATTTTAAATTTAGAAAGTGGATTTATAGCATAAAATACGTGTAGAAATGATTGCATTTATTTCCTTTAATTTTTTTTCACTAGTGTTGTGTTAAAAAATTGTTAACATCTTCTGTTTTGTTCAGAGAATGAACATTGGTCTGAGAGCGTTCTTGGTCATCGCCGACAAACTGCAGCAGAAGGACGGAGAGCCTCCGATGCCGAATACCGGTTGCTCTTTGCCCTCTGGGAACACGCTCCGAGTGAAGAAGACATACCTGAGCAAAACGCTGACTGATGAGGAGGCCAAAGTCATCGGTGAGAGAGACAAACCACGATCAGGAATATTAAAAATGCTTATATATTCGTACCAACAAGAAATGTGCATAGTTTATGTAACATTATGTTTGAACAGTGTCAATATATTTGGTCTTTAATTTCTTGTTTTATTTTATCCCATAGAAGAAAAACATCATACATCTGACATAAAATATCTTTTAGCCATTTTTTTTTTTTCAAAATATGTATCAATTTTATTTTATTTTATTTTTTTTAATTCTTAGAGTAGTGGCTTCTTATCTGATTAATTCCTTCTAACTTGCCCTCTTCTTGTTCAGGGATGTCCCAATATTATGTTCATGTGCGGAAAGCGATTGACAGCATCCTAAGACACCTTGATAAGGAGGTGGGACGCTGCATGATGATGACAAATGCTCAGATGTTGAATAAAGAGCCAGAGGACATGATCACGTAAGAAAAACTATTTGTCCACAATCACTTACTTTGCTTTTTTTTTTTTTTTAGTATCACACTAATTGATCAGTTTGACAACAAAGCAAGATTAAAGTCAGGTGGTTTTTTTTAAATGTGATTTTTCAGGGGTGAAAGAAAGCCAAAGATAGACTTGTTTAGGACTTGTGTTGCTGCCATTCCTCGCATCCTTCCTGATGGGATGTCCAAACCTGAACTCATCGACCTCCTCTCACGGTGAGTCACACATCTCAGAGGAACAGTCTGTGTAGAGAAAATGTATATTTGGCTCATCTTGGCTTTAATGACAGCATTATCTAAGGTTAAATGCACAATTAATATCTGTATGCCCATAGGTGTTTTTTAAAGATGCATGGAGGGAAAAGTCAAAAATGTATATCCCGATGTAATGTAGTCATGTAGCAGCAGAACATTTTAGTTCTTACACAGCAATTAGTGTCAAGACTTGTAAATCCCAGTATTTTCCCCATTGAATTTCTGCATGTCAGACATAAAACTTAAACTTTCTACATAAGAACCTCTGGATTTTGTCTGGTTTGCCAGGTTGACGATCCACATGGATGATGAGCTTCGCCTCATAGCCCAGAACTCCCTGCAAAGTCTGCTGGTGGATTTCTCTGACTGGCGTGATGACGTTTTGCTTGGATTCACCAACTTCCTGTTGCGTGAGGTTCAAGACACCCACCAAGGGTTGTTAGATACGTCCCTCAGATTACTGCTGCAGCTGCTCACACAGTGGAGAATAACCCTGGCGTCTTCTGGAAAGAGCCATGACCTCGCTAAGCTACATGCTGTCGAGGTGAACTGGAGTTTCTACACATATTATGCATTTAGCAAATGGGTTGTCTGCCTGAGGCTGATGCTCCAGGACACACCTAGTGCAGATAATTTAATTGCGATTTATTTATTTTTTGTTATTAGATACAGAAATTTAACAATTGTTTCAATTTTCACAGCTGCTGAATTCTTGCTCGGGCCATAAGATGCCTGCAGACAGAGGTCCTCACTCCACTGTGCTGCACGCTGTGGAGGGACTGGCACTCGTACTGCTCTGCTCTTGCCAGCTGAGCACCCGCAGACTCGCCATCGCTGTACTCAAAGAGATACGGAGTCTTTACTTGACAATAGGCCAGACCGAGGTAAATCAAAGACACACCAAAACTATGTAAAAAGAAGTAAAGTGTAAAATGTAGTTGAGTTGAATGTTTGATTTTGAGAGTTTGCTTTTTTTTTATGTTTTGTAAACTGCAGGATGATGAAAAACCAATGATAGAGATCATGGACCAGCTCAGCCCTGTTATTATGGAGAGTTTTATCAACGTAGCTGTCTCTGATGCAGTAAGTTCCTTCTGTGGCCTATTGGATCTGCTTAGATTCTATTTACCGTCTTAATTTCAGGCAAGTTGTTGGCAAGCCAGTAAGCTAGGTTGAAAACAAGATAATAGCTAGTAGGAGAGTTCAGTCACATGTAAAGATTGCAGGTTTCTCAGCAAACAAATTACTCCTAAAACACACTTAAGTTGATTTTAGTCAAATGTAAGTTTTTGAATAGTGTTGCTATTTTATCAGTTAATTTTGAGTGCACTTTTTTGGTACATTGAAAAGCCAGAGGAACTTCTGTCACTCGCTAACTTACGCCACAATCAGTACACAATTACAGCTGAAAATTTGCTTGGATGATTTTGAATACATTTTAAACTAATTTTAACCTATATTGTCTTATGCCTCAAATCCTGACTTTGCTTTCTTTATTTAAACCTTCCTGTTTCCTGCCAAAAGTCTTTCTCTCTCTCTCAGAGTCTGAATTAATTGCTGGCTTGTTGTAGAAAATTTCTTTTTATAGAAATTCTTATATCTCTGTGGTTCTTTGCATGCACTATTAAAACATCTCATTTATTGCACAAAAAGGGGAGTCATGGTGTGAGTCTTTACTCTGAAATGATTTCAACATGGAAGAACCTGATCAGCATTTGTCATGGACAAAAAAAACCCAAAAAAACCCCAATAAATTTTAAATCATTTGTCTGTTGGATGTACAAACCAAACACCTGAAGTCAAGTAGCTGTTGCTTAATTCAGTCGCCTCCACTTCATCACCAATGCATTCTTGTTTCAAATCTATTTTGCTCACCACCCCTGACCTCTGCCCCTGCTGTGTCACTGGCTTGTCGCAGGCCGCGCTGCCAGCTGGCCACCACGTGGATCTTCAGTGGCTCGTGGAGTGGAATGCGGCACTTGTCAACAGTCAGTATGACATCATGAGCCCCTCGCACGTGTGGCTCTCCGCCCAGTCTGTGAAGGACCCCTGGGTGCTGTGTGTGTTCTGCCTCCTTCGGCAGGACAACCTTCCAAAGTTCTGCCCCACGGCTCTCAGCTATGCCTGGCCCTACGCCTTCACTCGACTGCAGATGCTCATGCCCCTGGTCGACCCGAAGTAAGTGTCCTCAGAGTCGGCTGTAAATTCACAAAGTACATGTTCTTAAATATATCCCTAACAGTGTCATGGTCTTACCAGCAGTCCAGTGAATGCAAAGAAGACTGGCACATCTAGTAGTGGGGAGAGCTACGTAACATTATGGAGAAACTACCTGATCCTTTGCTTTGGGGTGGCCAAGCCCAGTATCATGAGCCCAGGCCATCTGAGAGCGTCGACACCTGAGATCACAACTTCCACACCTGACAGCACTGTCAGTCATGATAACAAGGTAGTTGTCTCTTCGTCATTGTGCCTCAATAATTCCCTCAGTGCCCAGAGTGCAAAGGATCAGGTTTTCACACTGAGCCTGTTGACATTCACACTCAGTGCATTGAATTACACAGCGGTTATTTCACATAAGTGAAACAGGAAACCGGTTTATTCTTAACTGTATTTTTGTCTCAATGCAGCACCGACTAATTAGTGCTGCACAAGCAGCACGAGAGATTTCATTTGTGCGACCGAACAATGTCAGTTTTGTTGTTTCAGGTTATTGGAAGCCCATCTGTGGCTTGGCTTCTAAAGCAGCTGGTCCCACTGATGAGAACAGAGAGCATCGAGTTGACAGAGTCATTAGTTCTTGGATTTGGACGGACTAATTTGTTGGTATTCAGGTAAATCTATGTTTGACATTTTATTTTCTGAACAATTGCCGCCATAAATGTTACATTTTGGGGCACTAAATGACTTTTTTGTCCCATCCTTCATTTTATCATGAGCTTTAGTGCCTCGTGATAATTGAATGACATTGATTTTTTTGTTGTGGTGGTGCAGGGTTGGGTTATGACTAAACTGATTAAATGGAATGTAGGTCCACATTTTAATTAAAATCTTCACTGACCTAAATTTTTGTATGGATTTAATGTGGAGACAAGTCACAGGATTATACCTGACTGAGGCCTTTAAATTTCTATTCACATTGTTTCCTAGAGCTAATGTTCTGTTGCTCAAATCCCTTTCAGAGAAAGAAGTAAAAATAGATTGATAATGATTGCACTTTCTGCACACAGGGAGCTTGTGGAGGAGTTACATCCCCTCATGAAAGAGGCATTAGAAAGAAGACCTGAGGTTTGTTGCTTATGATGCTCAACACGTGTTCATATTCCTCACCAGACAGCGTTTTTGTTTCAGAGAATCCTCACTGTTTAAGTTATGTGTACATGATCGTTGGCAGAACAAGAAGCGCCGTGAGCGGCGGGACCTGCTGCGATTACAGTTGCTTCGCATCTTTGAGCTTTTGGCTGATGCTGGTGTCATCAGTGACAGGTTAGTGCGGCTGCAGCTGAAACTTGTTTTCGAAATAGAGCTACATTTACAAGAACTAAAGAGCAGTAAAATCAAATGACTTGAAATTTGGTCTCACTGAGCGCATATCTGTTCTTTCTGTCATCCTGCAGTACAAATGGCGCTCTGGAACGTGACACCCTCGCCCTTGGTGCTTTGTTCCTGGAATATGTTGATTTAACCCGGATGCTTCTTGAAGCTGAAAATGACAAAGAGGCTGAGATCCTCAAGGACATCCGAGCTCACTTTAGTGCGATGGTGGCCAACTTCATCCAATGTGTACCAGGTACCCCTGAACTTTCTTGTGAACTACCCCTTTTACAAAAGGGCCAAAAGTATGTTTAGCACTGTGCTTGACTTGGAGTGTCTGCTGGGAGTAGGTCCAAAAATAGTTCAGCTTAAAGACAGAAGATACAAAAGCAGGTGATGACTCATGGGTTGCCTAGTACTTAAGTCTCCAAAGACCTGCTAATGGCTTGTTGAAGCATGTTGATATTTTGCTTTTATGCAAAGTCCTTCTGCAGCAGTTTATTATGATGCACGGATAGGTTTCCTGACACTGCACTTTCTTAATGCCCTTACCTACAACAACTTTTGTTTTTCCTCCCTAGTGCACCAAAGGAGATTCCTGTTTCCACAGCAGAGCCTTCGGCATCACCTCTTTATCCTGTTCAGCCAATGGGCAGGTCCCTTCAGCATCATGTTCACCCCGCTGGACCGATACAGTGACAGGAATCATCAAATAACAAGATATCAGTATTGTGCTCTAAAGGTAAAATGTGACTGAAATATCATCCTGTTTTGCCTGGTGTTGAGCTCAATAACTATTTAATATTCAATAAAGAAAAATAATTTTAAAAGTAATTATTATGATAATTTGAGATCAGAAAAGTCAGGACAATTAAAGCAGCTTGTCTTGATTGTGTTCATTTCTCCAGGCCATGTCTGCTGTGCTGTGCTGTGGTCCTGTCTTCGATAATGTTGGCCTTTCTCAAGATGGATACCTCTATAAGTGGCTGGATAATATACTGGCCTGCCAGGATCAGCGGGTCTGTAGCCAATGCTTTACCACCGTGGAGCATTTAAACAAAGAGCAGACTTACCTGATGGCTTGCTTTCTAAAAGGCCAGCTCTGCTTATTGCCAACTTCTTACAGGAATCTTGGCAAGAAGCAAATGATTATTTTGCTTGTCTGATGTTGTTTCTATGAAGCTTACACAATGAACAAAACCTTTTGCATGTTTATTTTCTCCACACATTTCTTCATAAATAGTGTTACGTAGGTTGAGCAAAAGGTCAGCAAGAGATCTTGCTAACAGTAAATAATCATTTTGTGTTGCAAAACTGATATAATCGCTCACAAAATGCTTAAATAAGCATTTTCATCTAAACAAAGAAAAGCAGATAATTCTGTAAATCATGTAAGTCAGTCTTCTGTCTGCCTTGTGCTCAGGTCCATCAGCTTGGCTGTGAAGTTGTCATCTTGCTTTTGGAGCTAAATGCCGATCAGGTCAACCTGTTCAACTGGGCGGTGGATCGGTGCTTCACTGGTTCCCACCAGCTCGCCTCTGGTTGCTTTAAAGCCATTGCTACCGTCTTTTCCAGCAGGTATAAATAATCTTAAGCTCTCGACTGTTTAGATCGACTTTTTCGATTCTACGGAATCAAAATAATTGAAAACAAAAAATATTTTCTTTACAATGAACTTTTTTTTGTCTCTTCCCTTTTTCTTTACCAGTAAAAACTACCCATGTGACATTGTTACACTGCTGAATCTTGTGCTATTTAAAGCATCTAGCACCAACAGAGAACTCTATGAGATTTCAATGCAGCTAATGCAGGTAAGAAAAAACAAAAATTACTTGTTAAATTTCCACTTTTCACAGAAAAAATGTATGACTGTTCATTTTGTGACAATAGTCAATATTTTGAATCATTTTGAGGTTGTTTCTACAACTGTATTATTTTTGTGGAACAAGTCAAACTACAAATAATTGCTAGTAATCTAAAACATTTGCCTAAAAATAAGGTAAAGTATGTATGACACCCTTCTTGATTTTTTTTTATTTCAAACAGATTCTTGAAGACAAGTTATTTATGTACTCTAAGAAGACGGCAGAGCTGAAGCCAAGCAACATTCTGTATGGCACCCATGGTCCATTGCCTCCTCTTTACAGTGTCTCACTCCCACAACTCTCTACTCAGCTAGCCAGGATGTACCCAGAACTCACGCTCCCCTTGTTTTCAGGTAAGTGGTGTTGATGACGATGACGGACATGATATATAAATGCCTTTTAAGACACTCAAGCTAACTCTATGATCACAAAATAAAACAATGAAACAAAAAATAAATAAATCAAGAGGGCAATCAGAAGATAGACCTGAGAGTGCTGAACGGTGTGTTGGTGACTTTGTACCAGTTAGGAGAACCCCTGTTTTATTTAACAGTTTTTAAGTAAACAACATTTAACCTCGTTCAAACAGACATATTAACAAGCAGGCAGGATTGAGGTTAGATGAAATATAGTTTGGTTTCATTATTTCAATGAAAACACATTAAATTATTACAACTTATTGCCAAGAAGATTGATGAAAAAAAAATGGGCCTAGTATACGCCTTTGAGGAACACCAGTAGTGATTGGAAATGATTTATGTTGCCAAAGTAATAAAATTTAAGCTAGTTGTAATAACAGTGGAAGGTAATCTTCACTATAAGACGTTATAGGAGATAATGTCCTCTGCAGTAGTAAAGTCAAAAACATGAGAATGATTAACGACTCTGCTATGAGGATATTGATGGAGATCTGACATGCGGCTGCATCTCTGCTATAATGGCAATTGAAGCCAGACTGAAACTGTTCGGAGAAATGCTGGACATGTCTCTGAATACTTGGTGCTGGACAAGTTTGTGTGAATCGGAGAGAATTGTGAGGGGGGAAAAAAGTCTTCTTTACTGTTTAAATGGACAACTTCACAGATGAACATTATGGTGAAATCAAGAATATTTCATCTTCATTTGTCCAAGTGCAAATACTGCAGTTTCTAATGATGTTATGCTGATGTTTTTGTTGGCGTCCTTTTCTTGCAGAGGTCAGCCAGAGGTTCCCCACCACTCATTCCAATGGCAGGCAGATCATGCTAACCTACCTCCTTCCCTGGCTTGGTAACATTGAACTAGTGGACAGCGGCTTGCTGCTCCCAGTCTTTGCACCGTCAAACCCCAGCTGCGAGTCTTCCTGTCAGCTGACCAGCACAGATTCATCACACTCATTAAAAGGCACAGGCTGGGGATCGTTACAAGCCACGTCTATGGTTCTCAATAACCTCATGTTCATGACAGCCAAGGTAAAATGTTGTTGAGATGTATAATATCATATATAACTGAAATGAATACAGCTTTGTGTTTTTTTTTAAATCTCTGTTCTTAGTATGGAGATGATTTACCTGGACCAGAGATGGAAAATGCCTGGAATGCTTTAGTCAGCAACGAGAAATGGAGCAACAATCTGAGAACCACTCTGCAGTTCATTATCAGCCTGTGTGGTGTCTGCAGTGACACCACCCTTCTCCCATATGTAAGACATTCAGGCCGTCGAGAAAATGTCAGAAAAATGTCTTCCTGTAACTTCACAGTTTCTCTGAGGAATCGTTCCTTCTTTATTTATCCAGATCAAAAAGGTGGTCATCTATCTTTGCCGAAACAACACAATGCAAACCATGGAGGAGTTGTTGTTTGAGCTGCAGCAAACAGATCCCGTCAACCCTGTGGTGCAACACTGTGACAGCCCTCCTTTCTATCGTTTCACTGCCACAAGCAAAGCTTCTGCGGTGGCTTCAGGTCATTTTCTGTATTCTCCCAGTTTGTTTTAAACTCCTCTACATGTTAAGTTTTAATGTGAATCGGTGCTTTACAAACAGACTAAGCTGAACTGCCATAACCTGGATAGGGATGAATTTTAATTTTAGAATGTTTTTCCAGAGCAATTTTTAAAGGTTTATATGACATGCATGAGATCTATAAGGATTACATATAATGTAAAAAAAAAATATATATATATGTATTCTATCAATATCACTTCATTGAATTTACACTAACTGAAATTGGTTGAACTTTCTGATGGGAAAATTCCAGGACAAGTTTAATTGCTTTAGTGGAGCTACTTTGTGGGCAGTCGTTGAAAACTGCTTGCTTTGGACAGATTCCCAGTGTTAAAAGCGTGGTAGCTGTAATTCCTTTAGCATGTTATAAAACATGTCCACTTATGGTTCTTTCTTCAGGAACCACATCAAGCAGCAACACTGTCGTAGCTTGCCAAGATAACTTTCCCGACACAGATGACATCAAGACCATGAAGGAGAACGAGGAGAGGTAAAGTGTCCACTGACGACTTAAATCGTGTAATCAGAGATAACTACGACATTGGAGGACTTTTGTTGATATCTTCATAGAAATATATGTTTTTTTTCTGGTCTCAGGCTTGGTCATATAATGAGAGCACACAGCCGACTGGAGTCACGTTACAGCAACAGTTCAGGAGGATCTTATGATGAAGAGAAAAGTATGTGTTACACTGTGTTAAAAACTTGAATGAATTATGTCTTTGTTATTTTTTTGGTTTGGTGAGAAACACACAATCTGGCACAAAGAGCAAGAACAAAGACAGCATGGAGCCACTGAGGATGGATGAGCAATGTGTAGAAGGCCTGGGGCTTCTGTGACTCCCTGCAATGAAATTCAACTAGCCAAGCCCAGGTTCTCTGGTTTCTGACCCAAAACAATCTAGTGTGATTAAACTTGGTCTAATATAAATAACAAAAAGAAATGACAAGAGAAATACAGTGGATCCTTACAAGACGTTGTGACATTGATATGATTAAGATGTATTGTTACCCACACAAACGTTTGTTGAATTATATTAAACATGAATGAATGCTAAATCAATGTCCTCTGACCACTTAGATGAACCTCTGCCGCCCTATGTGGATTGGCTGACGTTTGTTATTGAAACAAACAAACCCCACCCGCTCCCCATGCCACTTAACGGAGGATGCTGGGCTCCCCTGGTGGACTTTTTACCAGAAACCATCACTCCCAGAGGACCACTGCACAGGTTACAAGACTATAATCTATTTAATGTTTAGACAGTTTGCTGAGGTTTCTTTTGAAGCTGTAGAACTGTACAATTGGTCACAGATGTGAAATAGGTTATGTAACACGTTTCCTTATATTTTGCGATTACTTTAGGTGTAATATTGCAGTGATCTTCATGACAGAGCTGGTGGTGGACCACGGTGTGAGAGAGGACTGGACGTTGCACCTTCCTTTAATCCTACATGCTCTGTTTTTGGGTAAAGACTCTATACTGTATTACTTTTACGTGTCTATCTGGGATCATTTGTTTTTTCTTGTAGAAACACTAGAGTGTCATGCAAAGATATCGACATTCTTCACCTTTTTCCTATTTTGTCGCATCACAATGACAAACATAACATATTTCATTTCACTGTACATGTTTTTTTTAATTAACTACATAAGAAAATCTGAAAAGTGTGCCATGGTTTTGTATTCAATAGTTTCATCTCCAAGTCTGTTTGGGTTTGTCTGAAACCTTATTTCTCTCAGTTTTTGCAAAATAGCTCAAGCTCAGTCAGATTGGATTGAGGGGGTCATTAGTCATTCAAAGGAGATGTGCGCTGTTAGTTTTCTTTCACTCCCAGCATCTTGTGTGAAGGCAAAAAAGTTATCTCGTTGTCCACAATATCTTCATTCATATGTTTGCTGTGTCACTTCATGGCTTATACCAAACTGCCAGCATATCCTTTTATATTTTATCCATTTACCCATGGATTCTGCAGCTTGTCTAAAGTTATCATAGGCCTCTTGGCTTCTCTGATAAAGACTTCCCTTGCCTGCACAGTCGGTTTGGATGGATTACAATGTCTTATAAGGTTTCAAGTCATGACTTGATCTTTCAGAGGATTGACTGAGCAGTGCTCTGTAAATAGTTTATTAATTTAAACTTTGTTTTGATCTTCTCCATAACCGCATCCCCAAACTGCCTGGGGCGTACGTTATATTTGTTCACTAATGTATGACACCAAGCATTTGAGGCCTGCATAACTTTGTGTTGGTCTGCCACATAAAGTCTTATTAAAAGACTTTGTTGTTTATGTCTGAAATGTGGTGATATGTGCGGAAGGTCACCTGTTTTGAATCCTTCTGTAAGTCAGCTCATCTGATCTTTGTGTTTGCTCTACAGGCATGGATCACTATCGCCCCGAGGTTTTTGAGCACAGCAAACGTCTGCTCCTTCACCTGTTCATCGCCTTGTTCTGTAACAACAACTTTCAGACCGTTGCATCAGTTTTACTGCAGACGCGGGAAGTCAATGTCCTCAAGACCCTCACTTGCACATCCAGCCTTCAGATGGACTATTCCCCTGCAGGTAGTCATGTTTGTCAGCTTTCAGAGCTGTTCGCACTCTCCTGAAAGGCTGAATTAGCACACCTCTTGATAAAGCAGGCTTGCGTTTGTCATGTGGCTTTTCTGTCTGGCTATTATAAACTTGAAAGTCAGAAGGGGATGGCTTGCATTCCTCGAAGACAATAGATAAGTTTCTTATCTTGGGGAGAAACTATTTGGACACAGTGCCAAAAGCAAAACTGAGCGCCGACATCAAAGGTCTTGATTAAAGCATTCCATTCTGCTATTTTTATCCTCCAGTCAAAATTGGGGCCATCTGCTCAAACCTCAATTGGTTCAACTGCTAATCATTTTTCTTGAAAATTGTCTAGACGTTGCGTAGTGACAGGTTGTATATTGTAAAGGAGCTTTGTTTAATTTATTCTCCAGATTTTTTGCAAAATAACGCGTTTGTTTTAAATAGTGCAGTTAGGTGATCTGAGGTAGACGCTGCTCAAATTGGGCAAACTATTAAATACTTGATCCTTTGCTATGTGTTTAGGTGGCTGTGACTTCCTGCGGGAGTGCCAGGCATCTCCGGTGCCAGACTCTGGACTGAGCTCTTCCTCCACATCGTCCAGTTTGAGTCTGGGGGGCAGCAGCAGCAACCTGCCGGAGATCACACAGGAGATGGAGGAGTTTGTGAGCTCCTGCAAAATGAATGAGAAGAGCAATAAGCTCATTGAGTTTCTGATAACAAGGTAACCATATTGATGTATTATTGTTTTGTCGTAATCTAGTCACTAAATGCGTATTACAGCAAAAGTGTGGTAAAATAATGCCTAGAATGACTTTGACGTCTTGCAGGATGTTCCTGGATGTAGGTCTCCACCTAGTGGTAGTTCTTTTGTATTGCAATTTGTTTTGCATTTGTAAATGAATGTAACATTTCAGGTCTGAAAATTATAAGGTACAGAGGAAATAACAATTAAACATTCACAAGAAACAGCGCTTTAAAAAAAACACTTTATGCTTAAATGTTAAAGTCTTATAACTTTGTGTTGACTTCAGGTAAAAAAAAAATTGTACATGCACAATGTTTTACTACCCACTTGCCTTGACACAATCTTTTTCTTATTGTGAAGAATAAATTTAATGTTTTTTGAAGGGTAACAACATCGAAAACAGTTGATCCTTGAAATCTGTAGAACTGTATCCTGGCAAATATTCAAGACTGTGCTTTACATGTCCAATTTATGTGATTTACAAATCCCTTATCTGAAGAAATCAGACCACTTTTTGATTTTATAAAAACATTGAGTCCATTACAAAACATTGAGTCCATTACAAAGACAAAGCCATTTAAAGTTGAATTCTTTTTATTTTTAATTTTACCTAGGAAAGAATTTGAATTCTTTTGGCTGGTGTGGCAACAATTTTGTATGATAACGTTTTAGAAGAATAACCTTACAGCAGAACTTCCTTTAAAAAGAGGTTATAAATGTGTGACGTTTATTGTAACAAAAAAAAAAAATCTTGTTTTTTTAAGACCATATGGACCTTTGTGGTGTCATGAAGACATTTCCCCAAAGAACCAAGTCTCTAAAAGCACAGCACAACTGACAAACTTTCTGCGGCATGTGGTATCTGTTTTTAAGGAGTCCAAGTCAGGTAACGGGAGTGTTCATATTGAGTTTTAATCATTTCCCATGCAGTTACAGGAGTTGATTTACTCTTCATGCTCTCTCTCCTGATCAGATTACTTCTTGGAGCAGCAGCTCAGCGAAGTGGCGCTGCAGACGGCTCTGTGCAGCTCGTCTCGTCACTACGCCGGTCGCTCCTTTCAGGTGTTTAGAGCTCTTCGTCAGCCCATTTCTGCCCACGCCGTGTCTGACCTGCTGTCGAGGCTCGTGGAAGTCATCGGTGAGCACGGCGAAGAAGTCCAAGTAAGTATGTGAATCAACAGTATGTGGTAAGATGTTAAACTTAAACTTTAAAATACACTAAAAAAAGATTCTGGAAAAGGTCTCCAGAACTGATTCGTATATGCTCCTCTCAGGGCTATGTCATGGAGGTATTACTAACTCTGGAATCTGTGGTGGATAACTTGGCGGAGTGTCTGAAAAACAATGATCTCATGGCTTTCTTTACGAGGTTTGTGCTTCCTCTGTGCAGATTTGTTTCCAACTGGTGTTCTGTTAAGTGTCCACTCAGTTTATTGCACTGCTTGTTGAATTACAGAGCATCCTCCCCAGATTTCCTTACCAGTTTTAAACAGCTGTCAAACAGAAAGAGCACAGGGCAGCTCGGCCTGAGGAGAGAAGAACGGAGCAGGCATCAGAGGAGCTCCTCTGTCCCCAAAAAATTCGGAGAAGCTGACAGGTGTTTGGATCCTCCTCGCAGTGCCACACTGGACCGCATCCAAGCCTGCGAACAACAGGGTCTGTTAGCCAGGATGCGGAGTCCGTCTTCATCGAAAGACAACACCACCGACCTGATGAGCATAAACCACCCCAGCAACCTGCTGGCCACCGTCTTCTGGGTGGCAGTGTCACTGATGGAGTCGGACTTTGAGTTTGAGTATCAGATGTCGCTAAGGCTGCTGAATAAGCTGCTGACCAACATGTCCCTGGACAAGCAGGAGAACCGGGAGAAGCTGGAGAAGCTCCAGAGCCAGCTGAAGTGGAGCAGTTTCACTGGACTCCAGCAGCTGCTGTTAAAGGGCTTCACGTCCACGTCCACCACGGACCTCACGCAACAACTCTTCTGTCAACTCACGCCTGTGTCCAGAGTGCCTGTAGTGGATACGTCACAAGCCATAGGTGAAGAAAGAACTCAGTAGATAATTTTAAGATTTCTGAAAGTACTTGCAAGTCATATTTATGTTTTGTTTTTTTAGCAAGTCTGAAATGACGTTTTTTTGCTCTCTTTGTCAGGTTTTCCTTTGAACGTTCTCTGCTTGCTTCCACATCTCGTGCAGAACTTTGATGCACCATCACCTTTTTGTCAAGATGTTGCTGAGAAGATAGCTCAGGTTTGGGCTTGTTGGTGTTTTTCCTCACATTTACAGAAGAAGTTTACATTCATTCTTCATCAGCATGGATGTTATTTTTATTTTCAGCATTTAATTGTGCATTTTTACCTTTTTTTTTTAGCAACAAATAATTATACAACAAACAACTTCAGTGAATTGTAAAGCCAATAATGTACCATCTTGAATGTCCTGTCGATCTTCTATAAACCACAGGATCAAACTATGCATATGGACTCAAATATAAAAATACACCTTCACTAATATTTAGTTTAATTTCTTAAGCATGTTGCACATTAGACAGATGCTTTTCGGCTCCTTACTTATCAAGAATTATTGAAGCTTATTTGAATCAGACTGCGTTTGAACTCAGTCTCAGTCTTAAAATTTTAAATTAAGTTAACGTTCGGGCCACTCCAAAACTTTAATGACAGCCTGCTTTATCCGTTCCAAAACTACTTAGATGTGTGTTTGGGACGATCGCCTTTTAGGAACTCCCAGTTTCAATGATCTGAGCTTCACTAATTAAAAGTGAAGCTGAAAATTTAAGTTGTACTCCTCTGTCATTATGTCATCAATTCAATACAGTACACATCAAAACTGGGTCTGAAGGAAACATAACAGGCTAAAATAAAATGGAGCCTTGGGAATGGCTATGATCTCCATCCTATTGGAAATGTGTTAACAATGCTTAAAAACTGAGTAAATGCCAGAAATGAACTTTTTAAAGTGAGCATTACCGTCTGCAATGAGAAGAGTCATCACATATACATTTGTTTTTCTGTTTATTTTTGATGGCTACAAGAAGAAAGGGGTTTGCCTGCAACGTTCTAAGGGACATTCATTTCAGATTGTATGTCCGGATATATATTTGAGCTTGTATGCTTATTTTTGCCTGTGTGAAATCCACATTGAAATAATATCTGTGCACCTATAATCATGTCTTTTTGTTGTATTATCACTGTCCCTGTTGAATGAATAGCTCAAATTCATGATTAAAAGCCCAAAATACATAAACAATGCATGTATTACAAACCTCTGACCAGCGTTATACACTAATTCTACAGTATATTTCCATATCCTGTGCTGTTTTCTGCAGGTCTGCCTCGAGGAGAAGAATGCCAAGCTGTCCAACCTCGCTCACGTCATGACTTTGTATAAAACACACACCTACACACGAGACTGCTTCTCGTGGGTCAACGTGGTGTGTCGGTATCTCCATGAAACCTTCTCAGACATCACCCTGAACCTGGTCACCTACATGGCAGAGGTGTGTGCAGCTGACTTTTTCTTCCCCGTCAGCTACTGTCATGTAGTTTCACCGCAACACGAGCTGAATTTTGTCTAACTGTTGTTGCAGCTGTTGGAGAAGGGTCTCCCCTCTATGCAGCAGACACTTTTACAAATCATCTACAGCCTCCTGAGTCACATGGACCTGAGTGGGATTCAAGCTAAACCCTTCAACATAGAGGTCCTCAAGACAATTGAAACGTTTGTGCAGGTAAACAGCAGAAACGCAAAGCCTCTTTACATTTTTATGGCATGTGTGTGTGTGTGAAAAAAAAAACAAAAAAAAAAAACATGCATAATTTTCCTTCCATTTCACAATTAAGATCTACTGTGTTCTGGTCCATCTCATATAATTCCAACAAAACACAAAATGTGAACATGCTTGAGGAGAGAAAAATACTTTTGCAAGGAGCTGTACATAGTGGAAAGATTGAGAGGATCTGTATTCCATGTTCCTTCTGTAAGTGCTCATAAAAATAGGAGGAAAAAAGCTGCCTGTGTGTCAGCGCAGTAAATTTGTAGACACACCCTGACTATAAACAGACTGTCTCTGGCCAGGCCTCTGTTTATTCTCATACTGCATTTTATTCCCTCCAGCACCTCTGGTATAAAAATAGAACCACATAAAAAACACAAAATAAGACCTTTGATGATATTTTTAAGTATGCTTTGCATAGGGATCATTGCATGCATGTGTGTGTTTTCTGTAGACGCCCCATTGGAGGGAAGCGCTGAACATCTTGAAGCTGGTAGTTTCCCGATCAGCCAGTTTGGTACAGCCTTCACTCCCACAAAGTGACTTCTCCTATGAAGACGTCAGTCGCATGTGGGACCGCTCTTCCAAAGCCTTACCTGGGAAAACTCTGGATTTTCACTTTGATATCTCTGAGGTGAAGCACACTTTCTTTTCTTTCCTTTTTTATCGTATTTTAAAGCTCTCTCTGATCCCTTAAAAGGTTTACATGCTTCTGTTTTTAGCCTTGTAGCCTCCAAAACCTGTTTTCCTGAGTTTCCTTTTTTGTTTAGGTTGGTCGCTTTTGGAAAAGAAAATATTTCTTCCCCTTCTTATTGGTTATACTTAATATTGTCAAATTCCCTTGCGAGTCATGAAAATTGTAAATACAGTTAGCCAAGTGTTGTTAGTGATGTGTGTGTGGGAACAGAACAGAGAGCTATTTATGTTAGTTTATGAATGGCAGGAAATGATGTCACATCTTTGCTGCTGCTTTTTTTTCCCTCTCTGTTTTGTGATACACTGAGTTGTACTGACGCTCCACACTCTAGGCATATTAGTCCTGTAATCGAGAATTCTCAGAATACCTGTGTTTTTACACAAAGAAAATTAATTAAAAACAACCAAATATTGTCATTTACATTACTTTATCTGGAATCCCTTAGAGACAAGGTAAAGTGGGTGTTTCCATGGAGCCCAAGTCATGGACTTTTAAAGTCTAGGAGGTCTTTTTCTCCTTTATGCTTTTCCAGACTGAATATCAATTGTTTCTGCACCTTTTTGTTTGCTTTTAGACACCAGTGATCGGTCGGCGTTACGACGATCTGAAGCGTTCCCCAGGTCACGATGTGAGGAGCATGGCCACAGCAGTGACCCGCAGCACTTCCTCCACCTCCTCCGGGTCCAACGCCAACAACGTCCTGGTTCCGGTCAGCTGGAAGAGGCCTCAGTCTTCGCAGGTAAGAAAGTCAGCCTATTTCACAGGAAGATTGCTCTAAACATGTGGTGACGCGTTTTAGATCAATTCATGGACCTATTTAGTACATATCTACAGTGTGGAAAAAATCATCTAAATTTGAATGTTAATAGCATTCTTCTTCTGCAGAAAAGAACACGAGAAAAGCTGGTGCATGTGTTGTCACTTTGTGGACAAGAAGTGGGGCTCACTAAAAATCCTTCGGTAATTTTCAGTGATAAAGTTTTCATCACTTTTGAATAGACTTTTTTCTAATGCATGTAAAAATGACAAAGCCATTTCTTCGTAGGTTATCTTCTCTAGTTGTGGAGAACTGGACCTGATAGAGCACCAGCCCAGCCTGGTGTCCTCTGATGAGGGAACCCGCGAGCTCGAGAACATGGACGACACCACCTCCGAACAGCAGTTCAGAGTCTTCAAAGACTTTGACTTCCTGGATGTTGAGCTTGAAGACGGAGAGGTGAGTCGCAGTCATCTTGGCTTTGTTTAAAAACTTTTAGAACAGGCATAAAGATGCCAATGACAACCCCACTCCCTGACGTATGTAATGAGGATTCTGTTTTTGTCTTATTTATGCTATCTAGGAGCTGCAGGTAAGTTTTCTCTTGTTGCAGTTTTGCTTGTTGTGCCATAAATAATAA
>NW_006800013.1:84554-108934 GCF_000485575.1 Poecilia formosa | reverse complement strand
TAATAATAATAATAATAATAATAATAATAATAATAATAATAATAATAATAATAAAGGTTTTCTAGTGTGGCTAGTGTAGCTGCCACACTGGTGGCAGAAATACTGAATATTTATGCATGTTTTTCAATTTACAGAACTCTCATTATGCCCACTTGAGCAAGTACTAGACACACTGTCTCTGAAGCTTATGAAAGAAATAACTTTCCTTCGTCTTTGTTCTAAAAACATTTCTATGTATGAATGTTATTCAGGAAAAATACAGAAAAAATAGTTTGATTTTGAAACAAGCCTGTTGCCTGTAAAAAGTGTGTGAATGTATACACTAATGGGTGGAATAATTTTGTTATTAAAAGATACAAATCACCTGAGGTTATCATCCAAGGTGGTTGAAATCTCCCATTTGACCACTTTATTTGGAAAATTGTATGGATTTTGCAAGATGTGTAAAGTCATGTTGTCTTAAAAATCACTCTGTTAGTGTTTTCACAGCATTATCTCCTCTAGGGTTTAGCTGCAGCTTCAGTACACTTCATTCAAAATTTTGCTAGGCTCGTAACACAGTGTGACCCCCAGCTAGTGGTTTTGCACAATGCTTGCACATATGTCATCGGGTTAATTCATGTTAAAACAAACCAAGAGCTTCAACCTGCATCTTGGTATTTTTCAATGCAAGATGCTTTACTGTTGCAGGGCGAGACTGTGGACAACTTTAACTGGGGAGTGCGTCGCCACTCTATGGACAGCTTGGACCAAAGTGACCTGCAGCCTCTGGAGGAGAGTCAGCTGTCTAGCAGCATGCCCAGCCTCAGTAAGATTGCCCACGAAGACTCGGATGAATCATCTGAGGAAGATTCGCTTGCGGCCAGCCAGATACTCTCCCACTCTCAGATCGTAAGTTTATGTGTTAATGTAACACTAATTCCAAATCTTAATGAAGCAAAGACTTTTAAACCATTTCTTTTAATGATTTTGTTTTTGTTGTTTTAGATCTATAAAAAACAGAAATCTCACATTAAAAAAAAAAAAAAATCTTTGAATCTCTGTTCAATTCAGGCTGTTAGAATTTCTCTCTGTAGACTGTAACAGACATTATTTGTAATCGACATACTTTGAAAACTGTTTATAATTCTTTTTATGGTACTGGTTATTTATATTATTGTATGTCTAGTGGCAGCTTCAAAATTATTAAAATTTAAAGATATGCTAGCTGTGCAATATAAAATTATCTTCATGTGATGCCAGACAAAATTCTTTAGTAAATGGAGTTTTATTAAGCTGTGTAAAGTAAGAGAGTGCTGGCAGTTATGTTTGTGTAGGGTTCCATTCAAACATCGGCAAAGCGATCAAGAGGGTGGAATATTATCTTTTTTTATTTCACTTCACTGTCCCTGTCTCATTTCAGACCGTCAGCCTTTCTCCGACACCAGAGATCAGCAGCACGGACACCTCCTCTGCCGCTTTCGACACAACCTCGGCAAATTCAACCCCTCTGGGCACCAATAATCCCAGTTTCGAGGTCCAACTCTCAGAGGACTCGAAGCAGCGGGTGAATAGGGGCTTCAGAGTGTCTGAGATCCTCGGAAACACTAACTCCTACCGCAGCTCCATTCTGGAATTCTTTACTAATTTTGCTAAATAGTTGCTCTACTGTGGAATTGTTTTGTGTAATGTCTTCAGCTTGAAATATGCTTTGGGTTTGGTCTCTGTTACATAATTTTGCATGTGTGCGGAGGGGTTTTTCTGTCTTTTCCTGTCTTCAAAGAAGAGCATGAGCTGATTTAAATCAAAGACTTGCATGCATAACAATATTGAACTAAAATCTACAACAATATGCTATTCTCTGGGCAGTGGGCTAGTTTGTGCTTTTATTTATTCATGCCAGAAATTGGTTGAGAGTCTAAAGGGTTAAAAAGAACATAAATAATCTTTCTTTTGCTTGTGTCTGTTTGAGGCAATGTGTATACCTGGTGCTTCTGTGGGGGTGGCGCTGAGGGACAACTAAAAACTCTTGGCATGTGAACGGTCAGGAAAGGTTTACACATTGCCTGTCTGAAAAAAAGAAAAAATGAGTGCAGTTTAAATATTCAATAATTTATTCATCAATTGGCACGATTTATGCATACAAAATTCACAAGATTAAAGAAAACATCAAAAGGAGAGACCATAGGGTCCAGATGAAAGGTTAGTGAATTGTTTTTAAATAGGATATGATCTGTTTAATAATGAAGTGTAATAAAGGGAATAATAAATAAATGTATGCATGCACGTCAATATTAATTTACACTTTGAATTTAGCTACCGTCAGGGTTAGCTAAGAAGATGTCCCTCTTTTGTTTTCCAATATGAGGTGTCACAAGAGGATGAAGACAGTAATGTCCACGAGGACGACCTGTCCCTTTCTATCAACGAACTGCCCTCTGAGTATCAATGTGGGGTCGGTTTGAGTATGGACGTGGCATATCATGTCTACAAGGAAGAGCTGGACCTGCACTGCAGCTTACCGAGGTGCCCGATCACACCTTCAGTCAACCAAAAATATTCGGTTTGTCAGTAAGATTAACTCAGTTTGCCTCATTTTTGTATTTAGTCTTCCTGAAGAGGAGAAAGATGACATGCTGGAGTCCCGCTCTTCACCACCGCCGTCGCCCTTCTTCTCTGCCATTCTTGCTGCTTTCCAGCCAACAGCGTGCGACGACGCAGAGGAGGCCTGGCGAAGTCACCTCAGCCAGCTCGTCTCGGACTCAGATGGTTCCTGTGCTGTCTACACGTTTCAAGTGTTTTCATCGCTGTTTCAGGTATGATCCTCTCACCATATGGATCGCTTTTGTCTTCCATTTTGTATCCAAACAGTTTACAAAAAAGAACAGAACACCTGGATATTTCTGTCTGTTTCTCAGAATAATTTTTTAAAAATCAAAATAGAGTCTAAATTGTCTCCAGATTGAAGTAATAAATTATCAACATGATCAACTGTTAAAAAATAAGTGTCCATATCTAGAATAGAGGTCAGTCTAAAGATAGTTTGTATAGCAATCTGCCAAGATCTGTTTGCCAGATATTGCATATTTCACTCACAAATTATACTTGTCTTTTTTCTTTTTTAGTGAAGAAATTTAATATCTTATCATTCTTACAGTCGATATGTTTTTAATGGTTTCCAGAGTATCCAAGCTAAATTTTGTTCCTTGACGTGTGATGCTGTGAGTTACCTTGGTGATGGCTTGAGGGGATTAGGATCAAAGTTTCTCAGATCTTCTGAGATCCTGGCATCTTGCTCAGAGTGCCCAACTCTGTTTATTGATGCTGACACAGTAAGTAGCTCAAACACTTTCTTCAACAATGTACATCTGTTAGACGATTGGAATAAAAAAATAATAATAATAGATAATAATGTTTTTTTTTACAGATAATGTCCTATGGGTTTCTGGAAAAAATGAAATTCAGCGTCCTAGAGCTTCAAGAGTATCTTGATACTTACAACAACAGAAAAGAGGCAGCTCTCACAGTAAGGAGATTAATCATGTTTAACAAAATTCATCTGATCAGTTTCTTGTTATTGTGCTGTTTGAGTCTCAACCACCTTGTCTTTATTGCTTGCAGTGGTTGAACAGCTGTAAGGCCACCTTTCCCAGGACTGCTGGGGTTGCAGTGACATGCCAACCGGTGGAGCATGAAGAAAAAGTAAAACACTTTTATTTCAAGACACTGTCATCATATTGAAAAAAAATATGTAACATTTACACAGATTTCCATTGCCCTTTGGCTTGCCTCACGCAAAAAAAAAAGTTTATTTTTGTCCAGAGATAACTGAGAAAACTTGGATTCTGTTCATCTGCTCTTTCATACTGTACTTTCTGCATTACGGTTACTGTGTGCTACTGTAGCTCTGTGAGTGTTACCTCTTTATGTCACTCGGTTTGTTTCAGCCTCAAATCAGTGCATGCCACATTGATTACCTTTTCTGTCACGTGCATTGTGATAACTGTCCGCTCTGCTCTGCATGGTTCAGCAAACAATCCATCAATCTTCCATTAATCCATCTGTAAACAATTCAAATCAGAGTGTTTCACTGTTTAATGCTTAACTTTTCCAAAGGATTTCTTGTAATATGAACGTGTTAATTTGTTTGGCTTGTTTCACTTTGTCCTTTTCTTCATTCTTATAAAACACATACAGTACCTTGCAAAAGTCATCACACATCTTGAACTGTTTGTCCTGTTACAAACACAAATATCTCTGTATTTTATTTGTAGTTTTGATTTGATAGGTCATGTAGTTTATGCAATAATTGAGATCTGTGGGGAAAACTTTACAATGTTTTCAATGTTTTAAAACTGTTGTTTGCATTTTTAATCATTCCCATTAGGTCAATACTTTGTAGATAGACTTTTAGCTGGAGTTAAAGCTGCAGGTCCTTCAGTATATTTCTCTAGCAGTCTTACACTTGCATAGAAGAATGTTACTGTCATTCTTCTATGCAAAATAGTTCAAATCTATTCAGATTTTCATTTGGATTTAAGTCTAGATTCTAACTGGACAGTTCTAATTAATGAATGTGCCACCACAATCCATAGGAAGGGTGGTATCTTCAGGGGGAGGTGCTGTGCTGAAAGAAGCAAGTCAGTGAAAATTTAGACTTAAATTTGTTTCCATTTAAGAAAAATCAAAACCTTGTCCTTTCTCTTCACAACTATGTGCTACTTTATGCTGGTTTAGCACAAAATTCCAATAAAATGTATAGAAATTTGTGATTGTAACATGACAAAATGCAAAACAGTTCAGAGAATTATTTCGCAAAACACAATTCTTCATTTTTCAGAGCACGTTAAACTGTTCAGATACTTTTTGTTCAGTTTCTAATACAAATCTGAATTGCATGGCCTTGGTTTTCTCTTTTCTTATCTACTTTTCTGCCTTGTAACATGCTTGCTTGGTAGCAAATGGAATCTCTGGCTGTAAGTTTGTAGTGGCTTCTTTTGTTTCTCTGTTTACTTAGAGCTAACATCCTATTTATTTTCATATCAACTTCATCATAGTTGTTATCTTCTAAAGTCATCATTCGAGATCTACTGTAAGGTTGTGTTTGATCCAAAACCATTTTCCTTCCAGCAACTGGAGCTCTGCCAAAGACTCTACAAACTCCACTTTCAGTTGCTGCTACTTTTTCAGTCTTATTGTAAGCTGACTGAGCAGGTCCATGCAATAAGCTCGATTCCAGAGGTAGGTCTGTTTCCATTTTATTGCCTTTTAACGTTCAAATGCACATTAACATCTAACTTATGTAAAATTATTATTAACCCCTCACAAATTTTTAGCTTACAAATATGTCTAGAGAGCTAAATGAATTGAAGAGCAACCTGAGAACAGCAGCGGCCTCAGTGTCAAATGAGAAGATTTCTACTTTTGACACTTCCTGCCCTGAGACCATCCTGAGCTCCTCTGAAGCTGCTGTGCAGGCCGTCCTCGAGGGCTTGAAGAACAATGAGTTTTCAAAAGCAATTCTCTACATTCGTGAGTGCAGGTGTGATAAGTAAAACACTCTGTTTGATATTCATTCAGGGAGTAGCTTATGTTAGTTTATCCTAATTGCAGAGATATCTGGATGTTTGTTTGCAGAACAACATGGCCTAATGACATCTTTGGCAGCCACTCTGAGGATGAGATCCAAACATTATTGAACATCTACTTCAGACACCAAACTTTGGGTCAGACGGGAACATTTGCTCTGGTTGGCTCAAAGCAGGATCTGACAGAAATTTCTCTGAAGCTGATGGAACTCAACTGTGAGACTCGGGACATGATCCGACGGGCCCAGGGCTACAAAACCGTTACAGCTTTTCTCCCAGACTCCAGGGTTTCAGGCTCCACTCTCTGATGGCGGCTTGGTGGCACTCCAAACCTTACTACCTTGCTTGAGGCAGCTGCTGTTGTATCAGATTTTCACTAGAACTTAGCTCTTTCGCTTAGAATGACCCAAACTTTTGATCCTTCTCTGTCAGAATTTTTTGAAGTCAGATCATTAGACACACAGCAATATTTTTCAGTTATTCAATTAGCAGTTGTATCAAAATTATCCTTTTCTTGCACAAATAAAAGAATGTCACTAGGCATATATATATGCTGCTTAGATGAATAACTGTTCCATTTAGCAAACGGCATACCAAAGTGAAGTTTTTTATTTTATTTTATTTTAATTGTCAAGGGAAAATGTGCAATCCTTTACTGAAGTGGAAGACCTTTTCTGTCTGTTGAAAGAATGTATTGGAAAACACTGTCAGAAGAGGGCAAAGGGATGTGTTGTTTTATTGTGTTGAGTCCTTTGTGTGTGTTTGAGTGTGTTTAAATGTATTGATCCTGCACGAGTGCGTGAATTAAATTATGACGACCATCACAGATGGAATTATCAATTCCGATTTGTATGAGTGGTTCATGTTAAAGTACTCTGATATGGTGCAGATCTACTGTAATGTCAAACCTGCAGCTACCAGGTGGTTTATCTGTTACTAAAAATATCGTACTGTACCTTTAACCAAGTAGCTTTTTGCAAATTATGTTCATTATTTATATTTCACAGCAAGAGAAAAAATATGTTATCATCTAGATTTATAGAAAAATATGTTTTGTTTTCTTTGTTATTCCTGCCAAGCTTGCATATTGTATGCACATTAAAACAAATACTATGAAAATATATATGTAGAGATTATTTTGACTGACGATGAATTGTAAATAGAGAAATGAGAGCTTTGCTCGTTAGATTGTATTTTTATGAAGGCAAACACTACATTGCACGCAAAATGGGTATTTACATATTTATAAAGCTTCCACAATTGCTGTTATAATTTCTGGCCTTGTAAATACTTCTGTCTTGGCAGCATATTATTTTGTTGTGTTCTCTGCTCTTAATAAAACTTAAATTTGTTAACAGTGCTTTTCTTGTCATTTTTTGAAGAAAAGCATTTCACATTTTAGACTCCACAGGTTGTTTTGAGCCTGACCAGGAAGAGTGCTATGAACGTACCCAGAAAAGTAAGAAAACTGAACAAAAGGTGGAGAGTGGGAAGTATCAAGTAGAAAAAGACCTGGCATAACTTGAGAAATGCATCACCCTTTAATTGGTTCAATAAATGTTTTCAAAACTTCCAGGGAATTAACTCGTTGGTCTTGAATTATTACATTATATGTGCCAATTATTATTATTATTATTATTATTATTATTATTATTATTATTATTATCTGATTAGATACACTAATCAGAATTCTGACTCACTTCAGTTTCCAAAGCTTTGACCTGATTTGATACTGACTGATTCTGAAAAGTGTAAATAATAATAAACAAAAACATTCCAAAAATATTTTTGTTAGCATTCCTGTAAATAATTGTTTACAACCAGAGCAGAATAATTGCTGTAAAACAGTGTTAATATTTTGTGAAAGGTGCAAAGAAGATGCACAGAGCTACTTGAAGAATCCCTGTTCTAGCATTTAGATTGTATTTAATAGAAAGCTGTGTCAGCACTGAAATCAAAACTTTCAAACATTTTTATTTGCAGTTTAATGGATATTTTGAATAATAAGAAGTTTTATTTATAATACCTTCTGCATCTGAAGTGGCGTTTTGTAACAATATCTTAAATGATGCACTCCACAATAAAAAAAAAAGCACAAGAAGCTTAAAAACTGAATATTTTCTATTAAATTTGACTTTTTCGTGTTGGTGTTTTTGTCCAAATTAAAATCATAAACGGACAGCTTAATTCCGGTCTCTTATTCTGAAGTCAACTTGACTTCCGGAATGCGGCGCGCGAGTTTTGGGTTTTGCTGCGTGACCGTAAGAGTTAGCAAACAAGCTGATTGTTAGTGTTGTATTGTTCATCCCTAAGTTTGGTGGACTATTGTCAACACTTACTTTAAAGTTTTCCCGCAACATGAGCGTAAACACTCTAGTACTTCGCAATCAAACGTGTAAGCTTAACTCCAACTCTGTTTTTATGGCATAGTTTCATTTTAAATGGTTAGCAGTAACAGCTTGTATGGTATGGGACACATTTTTAAGATTCGTAGCTAGGTACTGCCAGAGACGGCTCTTATATGGCTCTATTGGTTTGTCTTAAATATCGTTGACTATTAATTTTCAAGTTATTTTAGTTATAATCGACTATGTTCTTTCTGAAAAGCCTTTGAACCCTTAGATACGTATTCCTCCAGTAAGCAGGTGAAAATAGTGTCCCAGTATTTTTCCGCATTTAACATCTGGGTAATATTGTATTCTTTTCTTCCTAGGTGGTGTGTATAACCAACTCTAGGTGTTGTTCGATTGTTGTGGAATGGATTCATGCATAAAAAACATGTACGATGCATTTAAGGGTGAAATCTGGAAAGGTGAGATTTGTCAACTGCTTCATTTTTAAGCCTGTGTTCGTGTTCAAATACGAGGTGCGTCTTCACAAATAAAAGCAGCATTGAAAAGTTCATTTATTGCCCTAATTTGAACATAAAGGTGAAGCTGAAACGAAAATGGTATATAATCATTTGAAGCAAGTTCCTTTAAACTCTTTCCGTTGATTTTCTTGCCATTCAAATAGAAAAAAAAATGTTAGAAAAGTTCATTTTTATGCTAAAATGTGTGTCCATACCTAGAAAGAATAATCTGTCAGGACTCATTTTGTATTAGTTACTGTATTGATCAAGGTTATCCCAGGTCACTTCAACTTAATTTCATGTGCATTGTTGGGCCTGGCTTGTTGCATTCTTTTCTTTACAGTTGACCAAATTTTGTTTCGCTGAAAGCCATAATACTCAAAACTAACAGAATTGAATGCTTCAACTATCACAATATGCAATATTTAACTTTTTAGTTATTATGCCGAAATAAATGCATTTTTTTTTATATGTGACTATACTAAGAGACACTGGCATGTAGCAATGTAAGCTCCAAAATATTCTACTTCATCACTTTGCCAAGAACATTTCAGTGTAAATTCTAGTGGCACAATCACCGCCGTTTGCTTTTTATGACATACCAAAAAGTCATATGTTGAGACAAAACGAATGCATTTTTGTTTTGGCCTGTGTTTTATCATTTAGAGCTGGGACCGTTGGACCCAAACTGGTTTGAGTTACTGACAGCCCAAGCTTCTTTAAAAGAAGGAAGTGTTGCCGATAACGATGAGTTATGCGCCAACCAAGAGGGACATTTCAAGGCTCCTCTGGAGAAGACGGCAACAGAAAGCCAGCTGTTTTCAACCCCTAAAGTTTTCAGACACAGTCGAATTGTGTCACCAGACACTGAGGATGATCCGTCGTTCACAGCTGCACAGGGTATTCTTTATGGATAAACAATTAAATAATTAAGACTATTCATCTTAGCTTAAATTTTTATGAAGTTAAACATCTAAAAACTACATGTCCCTTTCATTCTTTCTAGAAAAAGAAACGTTACCGTGGATGCCAACACAAAGTCCCTGTTTGTTTCAGGTGCCAAAACACTGGTGAGTAAAACTTAAGATTTATTCCCTTATGCTGTTAATGACTGGGTTTTCTTATTCTCGTCATTATAAAACAGAACTTGACATTGTATCCGTTTTGTTTATTTTAGTGTCTCTAATTTAAAATGTGAAGGTGTTCAGCCTCAGAGTGAGGAGAGTTTTGGTAAGCTGAAAATGTATTTAATCTTCATATTTATGGTTTGTATATAAAAAAAAAAGGAATTGGGCACATAACTACATGTATTATTTCAGATCTTCTGGATTCCCCAGAGAAATCCCCTGTAAGTATAGTTGACCTGAAGCTGATTTTCTTTTTTTAACATTCGTGTTATTTTAATCAGATCTGATAAATGGAAGTGAAAATATTTTCTGCCTTAATTTTATCCTCTGAACGAAACAGGCCACCTATGCCAACCACATTTCTGAAAGTCTCGGTGCACAGATCAATCCTGACATTTCTTGGACCAGTTCTCTTAATACACCACCGGCTTTGCCATCTACTCTAATTTTATGTGAGTTGCTGAAACAATTGGCTAGTATTATTCTTAAATCATGAATAATTTAACGTTTTGTGGATCTTTTTTTTATGTTTCAGCTAAAACTGATGAGAGTCCCTGTCCAGTGAGTGTTACTGCAGACAGAAACGTTGTTGTGAGTACTCTCTGCATAGTTCAGTTACTCGGAATTACTACTACAATGATATTATGGCTTTATTAGTTATTGTAAATCTGATCAGTTATTAACTGACTAGTTAATAACTGATTAACTGATCAGTTATTGTAAATCGTAATATCATTTAAAAATTGTGTAATTCAATCAGCCTTCAGACATTGGTTTGAATTTGGGCAAAGACATGATTGACATGTTACACTTGTGATTTGTGAAACCCTGCCTCTACTTGCTGATCTTTGGGTAACAAAACAGGAAGATTAATAATTCTGGCAGCTAAAAACTATCATTTATATACCTTTTTTTTAATCTATTTATAGTTCTAAAGGTCTAGTTATCAGACTTTGTAACATGAGTAAATTTAAGAAGGTGAAAAAGACACATCTCATAGATCTTAAAATAACATCACACCAAAGTATTTATAAGGCAACAGACAAAAATCAAAAATTTATGTTATTAGAAAAAGCCTCTGCAATGGTAGTGTATTGCCTTGTTTCATTAGAAACTTAGACCAGCCCTAAATAGTTTATCTTTTAATGTCAACTCAGTTTTCCAAGTCTTCACTAATGCTTAGGCTACTGCAATGACACACTTTGCGCTGCCTATTAGATGTTTATACAGTCAGTTTTATTCATCTTTGAAGTAAATTGATTAAAACAATATGAAATGGACCTTGGAATGAACCTGATACATTGTGCAACCACTTTGCACTAGTTTGAAATAATAATTCTTCAAAGTAGCTTAATCTTTCTGTGTTGCACCACAGGTCCACCCTGATATTAATTTATTTACGCATCCTGAGCTTTAGTATGAGCTTTGAGGGCCAGGAATGTAAAATCTTGTTTCCCACAACACAAGAAAATTTGACAAAAACAGCTGGCTGTTATGTTAATAATACTATATTGGCTTTATATATTGTATTACATACAAATCTGTTTTTTTTTTCTTTTTCCTTTCAAGTTTGTACGGAAGCTTTTCCCTTCACTTTCGAATTCCTCCCTTAAGACTTCAAGAACTTGCCAAGGTAATTACTTTTTTTCCCCATCATCTACCCATAAGTAATAAATTGTTTTAGTCATTTTAGATAAAAATGAATAAATATGGATTGCATAGAGTCTATTATATTTGCTGTTGCATGGGAGCGTACTCGTCATAATAATAAATATTGTTTGTTTGTGCTGCAATAAATAGGTCCAGTTTTCCCTGTGACTGAAACCTGCTCTGAGTCTCCGTTGAACCAGAGTGAAAGTCATCAACAACAGAAAGTTGCAGATGCTCTGGAAGGAGAAGTCTGTATCGCAGATGCACCTAAAACTTTCTTTGCTAATAGTAGTTCTGCTCTGAGAAAAGTGAAACCCGACAGAGTTAAACGTAAGCAAATAATTCAGACAAATGTAGACGTCTGCAGCCACGAAGACGCCTCAAAATCAGACAGTGCTGCATCCAATGAAGAGGCAACTGCTGATCTGGATTCTGGGGGTTTGCCTCCAACCCCACTGGTGAAAACTGGAGATACGGCAATCAGCCAGTGGTCGTCTCTAAGTCTATCTGAAATCTCATCTTCTGCTGTGGGAAGCAATATGACACTGCCAGGGGACACTGACTCTGTGCAACCAACCAGGCCAACATCGAAAATTACTGACTCTGGATTTACTCAAAAAAAGAGAAAATTTGTTTACACTATTACAACCACAAAATCGCAAGCTTGTGGCCAAGACTTTGAGCTCCAGACAGCAGATCTGTCACTAAAGATTTCAGAGTCTGGTAAGACATTTATTTTCCAAGTGTTATGTAAGAATATGAAGGTTTCTGCATGTGGACTGGTCATCTTGCCTCTCTTTCGCCCCCATTTTGTGCCTTTTCAGGTTTGATTTACTGTTGTTCCCAACATTTTCAGGAACAAAGCAGAGCCATCTGCCACATAAATGTTTTGTAATGAGCATGCATTATTTCATTCTTGTGTTGCTTTGACAACTTACAGCTTTAAATAATTTGTTATATTCTTATTAGTCTCCTGCAAAGAAATGTGACTGTGTGGCTAAAGTAGAGATACAATTGTGTCTAATGACGTTGAACTAAAAAATGTGCATAATCATTTACTATAATTCTAGAGTTTAGAGTTCACAAGAGGGTGCAATTACAATGTACTCTTACTGCGTTGACGTTGTCTTTCTTTGATTTTAAAAAATTGCTTAATGCTCTTAAAAGACCAAAACAAAAAAAAAGAATTCCATATGAAGCCAAAGATTAATAAAATATTTGTGCATGGGTACAAAATGGAAAGAGACAAGATGGTTGTGTGTCTATACTAAATGAAGGAACAAACAGTTGAAGAGGCAAATATACTAAGCCATTTTAGAAATGTGACCAAAAAATTCCACTCTGTACTACAACTAATTGGTCTTTGTTTTCTTTGTATGTTTTCATTTAGAACAAGAAAACGGCAAGTCATTTGTGAACATCCCAGATAAAGAAGAGTGTCAGAGGACTAAAAACCAAAGAAATATTGTAGAGGAAACCATAAATTGCTCTCTTGGGACAAAACTCCAGGATATCGACATGTCACAACTTTGTCGAGATTTTGCACTGGACTTCAGCCAAATGACAGACTTAAAAACTGCAGAGAACACGCAAAGGAACTTCTCTCCCGCAGCGTGTCTGTCTGTTATGAAACAAGCAAAACAGAACGGAAAGCCAGCTAACTTTCCCAATGATTACAGTTGTATCAGTAAAAACAGACGCATCCCTACCAGTAATCAACCATGCTCGATCAGTGAAGTCACTATGATGGACAGTGGATTCCAATCAGGTGTAGTAGACGTCACCCATATGACTTCTTCGTCATTTGGTCTTCCGCTCTTAGAGAACGTTGGCCAAAACCGACCAACGCTGAGCTTCAAAACCGGTATGCATAATTTTCCCTCAGCTAATGGAAGTGGAAAGTCAAAATTTGATGTTGAAGTGCCTGTGCAGAGGTCTGGCACAGGTCAGGCTCCGGAGCATGGAAAGGAAATTGAGTTGCACATGGCGAGCATATCAACAGAGGAACTATGGGACAAAGAAGAAACTGTTGGTCAAAGTAAATGCAGCCAGCCACAAAAAACTCCTCTTTCTCTTCTGCCTGCTGAAGCATCAGGATTCAAAACCGCCTCAAATAAAGGCATCCACATTTCTCTTGCAAACCTGGAGAAAGCAAAGCTTTTTCTTGAAGCGACTGAAGATAAAAAGTCTTCTCTCGATAACAGCACAAAATCCTATCATGGCATTATTTATAAAACTAATTCGATTCGTGAAACAACAACAGATGCATCATCTAACACAAACCCGCCTGCCTGTGCCGGAAAGTCATTTGGAAATGTCAGTTCTCAATTAACAGCCTCAGAAAAAGCCGATGTGACAGAACTTTGCGCACTCTTGGAAGAGGCAGACAGCCAATTTGAGTTCACACAGTTCAGATCTGGAAAAAAACTACCAAATCATCAAGATAATCACAATCCGCCACACAAAGAAGACAAGGATCTTGACCCTGCTCTTCTTGCAGATATAGACTTTGACGACAGCTTTAGTTCCGAAGGTGGAAAACAGTCCACAGTCATGATGAATGACAAAGTGGCCTCAGTTTTAGAAAACAGGACACATGGAGAAAAAGCAAAAGCCATAAATCAGTGTACAGGAATGTCAGATTTGCTGAAAAGGGAAACTCCGCTCATTCTTCCTGGGGCTGAGGATACTGAAGCTAGATGTCTGGAGAACAACAAGGCTTTGATCCATAGTGAAGCATTTAGGACAGCAGGTGGAAATGTTTTGCATGTTTCTACAAAGTGTCTGAACAAAGCCAAGGCTTTGTTTGGAGATCTGGAGAGAAACTTGACAGACCAGAAACCTTCTAACCAGAACGGGGAAAATGCTGCCATAACAGAACAGAAATGTAACCGGGATTCTGACACGTTCAGAAAGGACTCGGAAAGAAAGAAGGAAAACTGGGATGTCGGAAGCAAAATTGAGAATTGCTTTTCCAAATTAGAAGGGGTTGTCTGTTCAAATAACAACGTTGGAAACAGGAATGACACCAAAAGTGGGAAAAACAATGGAATTGACACAATAATCTGTGAAAATGGATTCAGAAAGGCCAGTGGGAAAGGAATCTCCATTTCAGCTAATTACATGCAAGAGGCAGATGTATTTTTCAAAGACTGCCATGTAATGGAGCACAAAGAAGGTAAGAAAAGCTTTTCAAACTTCAAAAGCCCTCAGGTCAGCATTTCTAAGAAGAGTGTCACTGGATGCACTAAACTTGAAAATGTAAATACAGCAGTGGTTTCACATCACATAAAAGGACTACATCTGAATGAAGTGGAAAGAAATACCAAGTTTACAGCAGCTTTGAAAAATGAAGACGGAAAATCTTTTCCGACTTCAAAGCCGTTCGCTATGCTTCACCCATCAAAGAGCACAGATTCGTCTGCTTTTGAAGAGCTGTGCACAGGTGATGGGTTTTGTACAGCTGCTGGGAAGAACATTAGTGTGTCGTCTGCTGCGATGAAGAAGGCTGAATTTCTTTTGAATCAGATTCACGCACCCGAGGAGATAAACAAAGAAACTAATGAAAAAGAAAAGGCTTCAAAAACAAAATGCCTTGGTGATAAGATTTCGAACGTAGATACTGGTGGTTTCCAAGCTGTTGATGGAAAAAAATTTGCAATTTCATCAGCACCGTTAAAGAAAGCAACTCTGCTAAGAGAATCTGAAAAATCAGAGGATGAAATGTGTATTTCCTCTCAGCAACCCAGTCCCAAGATACCAGTTATCCCAGTTACTAATCTCTGGAGTGGCGGTTTTTCTGCAGCCAGTGGTAAGCCTGTTATCTTGTCATCTGTGGCTTTGGAGAAGGCTCAGACACTGTTCAGTGACATCAGTTTGAACATGGTTAAGGTGGCCGAATCTGCTCCATTTAAAAAGGATAAGAAACATCAAACAGAACCTGAAAATATATGTTCTGGTTTCACAACTGCAGGAGGCGCAAACGACCAAATGTCACAGGAAAAATTTGATGATTTGGTTTTAGCCAAAGCAGTGCAAGAGGAAGAGGCTCTCTCTGCCGACGGTGTTCTGGAAAGCAACAATGTAATGTGGGAGAGTGCGGGGAGCAAGAAGGAAGATGAAACACCTTATGCAGATCAAAGGTTTAGGACAAACACACCTGTAGAGGCTGTGAAAGGATGCTTCAGGGATACAGATAAACAAGAGAAACACAAAGAAAACCTTTTACCACAAGCAAGCTGTGGATTTAAGACAGCCAGTGGGAAAAAAGTTGAAGTTTCATCTGAAGCTCTGAAGAAAGCAGAAAACTTGTTAGGTGACTGTGTAGGAGTCATGGATACAGTAAATGCAGCACTGCCAGAATCCAAGGCTATTGATCTTCCAGTCAGAAATGATGGATTTCGATCTGCCAGCGGTAAACCTGTAGCACTTTCATCAGAGGCTCTTCAAAAGGCAAAATCTCTCTTCAGTGACATCGGTTTCGGAGCAGAGGACCCAGATGCTTCACAGATGATCAAAAGTGGCAAGAACCAAGGCGGTAGCAACAATACAGAGAAAATGTCTTGTGGTTTCACAACTGCAAGAGGGGAAAAAGTTGATGTGTTACAGAAAAATCTTCAGAAGGCAAAAGTACTTTTCAAAGAACTTGACGATCAGGTTTTAAGCAAAGCGGCACAGGAGGAAGATGCTTTCTTTGCAGGCCATGATATGGACATTAATAAGGAAATGTTGGAAAATGACTTAAAAGGAAAAGTACATATGCAGAGAAGCAGAAAGGCATGTCTTGCAAAATGTTACACGGATGACGAGAAGAGGGTAAGCATTTCTATCCCTGAGTGCTCCAGGGATGCAAACAAACAAGTGGAACAAAGAGAAAACATTTTACTGCAAGCAAGCTGTGGATTTCAAACAGCCAGTGGGAAAAGAGTCGATGTTTCATCTGAAGCTCGAAAGAAAGCAGAAACCTTGTTTAGTGAGTTTGAAGAAATTCAGGATAAAACAAATGCAATGTCATCACAATCCAAGCCTTCTGCTCTTTCACTCAGAAACTGTGGGTTTCATTCTGCCAGCGGTAAACCAATGGCACCTTCCACTGAGGCTGTTCAAAAGGCAAAATCCCTCTTTGGTGACATCACTTTCAGTACGGAGGACTCAGATTTTTCGCAGACAGTAAAAGCTTATGGGAAACAAGACAGTCGAAGCAAAACTGAGAAAATATGTTGTGGTTTTACAACCGCAAAGGGAGAAAAAGTTGATGTGTCGCAGAAAAATCTTCAAAGGGCAAAATTCCTCTTTAAAGAAGTTGATGACTTAGATTTAACAAAAGCAATGCAAGATGCAGACCATTTTTTTAACCAAGAGGAAGGTTGGTCTATCGAAAGTAACAGTGAAAAATCATCAGAAAAAACTAATACGGCACCCGTTAATGAAAGTGGCAGCATAAAGGGAAACATGTCCAAACTCAGAACAAATACCGGCAGTATTTGTGAAGAGCCTGGAAACGGTTCCATCAAAGCAAAACAGAATGACAGTGGATTTCAGACGGCAAGTGGGAAAACAGTTGCCGTTTCAGCTGAAGCTCTGTCGAGAGCAAAATTTCTGCTGAGTGAAAACAAAGCAGATGAGGAGAGCACTTGTGTTTTTGCTGCAAGTGGTAAACCATTTTCACACGAGGCCTTACAGAAAGCAAAGACTAGCACTGGAGGGAAGTCATTACCTTCAGGAGCAGACAGCCAAAGTGATGACCACATAGAAGAAAAGTCACACTTCTCAATTTGCAATTTAAATACTAAAAGCAGCAACCAGATATCTGACAATATGCAAAAAAATAAATCTTCAGACCCAAAATTTCAGTCGCTAAATCTCGCTGGCTGTACAGAAACACAGCACAAGTTTCTTGCCCAGGAAGCTTTAGATTGCACAAAAGCCTTACTAGAAGATGAAGTTCTAGTTGGTCAAAGTCTGTTGACGACTTCAGAAAATTTGCAGTTGCTAGATTACCAACAATTAAGCGAAAAATCAGCTGAAGAGGATAAAGGGAGGAAAAGGAGAAGTGCAGAAGATCTCACTGGTAAGTATTCCACCTTAAATGGTTCAATAAATAAATACTGTTGTTATTAAATATAAATTCCAATTTGTAGTTTATGAAATTTGAGGACTTTTGGTAAAATCTTTTGAACTGTTGCCCTGTTGTGTAAAATCTAAGATGGTTCTCTTAACTGTTGTAATGTAGCTCAGCCACCTTCTAAAAGAAGGTTACTGGAAGAATTTGACAGAACCGCTAATAATCCACGAGGTTCAGGACTCCACCCAGTGAAAAGTGGCCCAAATGGTAAAACACTCGCACTTCTGTTGCTTGTCTAAAACTGAATATTTTCTAAAATTTAAAGTACATTTTTTCTGTTCATCAAGGGATAATGGACAGGGGTGTTTTCAGGTATGGCGTCTTTCTTCATCCAAACATTACAAAGCCAAACAGGTACGTTATTTCAATTGCTGGAAATTGTGTTTTCCAAAAGAATGATAGATTTTACCATCCTCTTGTGATGTATTGTTGTTTTCCACAGGGATGCAAAAAGCTTTGTGGACACAAGATTACAAAATACAATACAAATGCCTCATTCTGAACAAGGAGATGGTCGATCTGCAGCCTGCAGGATGCCGACATTTGTCCCACCGTTTTTCAAAAATGCAAAGAGAGATGCACTCAATAAACCAGAGGCCAGAGATCGCAAAAAAGTGCCTGCGTTTGTTCCACCGTTCAAAAAACAAAGGGTTGTCCAGCAAGAAAGCTCCCCTACACAACAGGAGGACAATAAGCAGCATCACTCTTTATGTTTGGAGACCAACAGCAAAACAGATGCACCACTTACTAAAACAACCCAAAGCTGTGAAGAAGTTGTCACTTTGGTCAACACTTCAAACACTAAGACGATTAATCAAAGTGTTCTAAAGGTGGGATCTGTCAGCTCTACTGAAATGCTACATGTGGATGACAAGCTTTCCGGAAGCCAAGGTAGAGTGATATTTGTAACGTAAATCTACTTAAAAGGCCCCGGATTTCCTGTACAATATTGGTAGAATAATGAAATCTATTAACAGACAGGACTGAGAACATTGGACTGGCCCGGGACATGCAGGACATGAGGATTAGGAAAAAGAAGCGGCAAACCATTCGACCGCTGCCTGGGAGCTTATTTCTGACAAAAACCTCAGGAGTGGCGAGAATCCCATTAAAAGCTGCGGTCAATGGAAATATCCCAGGAAGATACTCGGCCCAAGAGGCAAGGCCACAACGCTGACATCTTCTTCTTCTCTAACTCATGTTGTTTCCAGCCAGCAGCACTTCATTTAAATGTTGTTCTGTTTCAGCTGTATGAGTGTGGAGTCCATAAGCATGTTCCAGAGATCACCAGTCAGAATGCTGAATCATTTCGCTTCAATTTGCTGCAATTTGTCAAACAAGAAACGTTAGCCGAAGGAGGTGGTGTTCAACTCGCTGACGGAGGCTGGTTGATCCCCAGTGATGACTGGACAGCAGGAAAAGAAGAATTCTATAGGTACTAATGAAATCCCCTGGTTTTAGACTAATTATCACATTGGGCACAGCCTCCTCTCTTTGGTCACTTCTTGCTTACTATGCTGAACTGTTTTCCACAGAGCATTATGTGACACTTGTGGTGTGGATCCCAAACTGGTCAGTGAGCAGTGGGTGTACAATCACTACAGGTGGATTGTGTGGAAGCAGGCCTCCATGGAGAAATCATTTCCAGGAACAATGGGCAGCCTTTGCCTGACCCCGGAGCAGGTTCTCCTCCAGCTTAAGTACAGGTATACATGGGTTACCGACGTTACACACATTTACAGCTGCAATGTTGTGATTATTTAATCACAATTATGTTAGCAACAAGCTAAGCATCTCTTTGTTAAACACTAGTTTAACAAACTAGTGTCATACTCCTTTTCAGACTCATAATCACCGATGTGATGTGTTTTTAAGAAATATATTATGTACTTTGTGTTGTTTACACTGTCGGTGAAAGGTTTGTCTGAAATAAACTAAACTAAACTAGTTTGTCAATTAATATAAATGAATGATTCCTTGTTAAAATGTGAAAATAAAGCATCATAAATATAAATTTTCTTTTGGAAAAAGTAAAACTCCTAGTCTTAACTTTTGTAATAATTTCATTCTGTTGCTAAATGTTAATCTAAAATTTATCTGATAATTTATTAAATTTTTTATGTAATAGTAAAATAAAATTTCAGAAAATGTTTATTTGAGTACACAAAGGTGTACTCAAATGCCTTTAGATATTTTGTTTTGATCTTGCAAAATTACAATTAAAAAAAAAAGCTAAAATCTTTTCATAAAATAAATATTTGAATTTCTAAAATAAATAAGTGGATTTTCTAAGTTTATTTTTCTTTAAATGGTATACTTTCATCTTTGGATTGAGACTTCACAATATTTTGCAATTCTTGAGTGTTTTTGAGCAGCTGACAGAGATATAATGCATCTTTATGTAAAGAAGTGCAGCTATTACACTGCTTATTTGGTCCTTTGCACCTTTATTTCTTAAACTGGATCTGCTTTAAATGTCTGATAAATAATAGAAACTCCTGTTCTATGTGGGCTTTTTACTCACAAACCTTTGCCATCTTTTAAAATTATTGTGCAATTCAAAGTTTTTATGATATATGTTCGTTCAGATGCTAAAAAAAATATGAATCATAGATCAGCTTAATTTTTGTGCTGGAATTTAGTTTGAAAAATCAATCAGAGTCTAGAGAAGCATGGGAATTTTGAACTGAAAATCATATAAAGACCTTGCATAATAAAGCTTGAAAAACAAACATTGAGAAATCTTCTGATAAATAATTTTCCTTTATTTCTAGATATGACGTAGAGGTGGACCACAGCCGCAGACCAGCTTTGAGGAAGATCATGGAAAGAGATGATACGCCGGCCAAAACTCTTGTTCTCTGTATCTGTGAGATCATTTCTAAATGTCAGCTCCTACATGCACAGAGCTGCAGCGACACCAAGATGTCACAAAGTGCTGAAACCAAGGTGGAAACTCCAGTTGCGTTCGTGCGACTTACAGATGGCTGGTATGCCATCAAAGCTCAGCTGGATGAACCGTTGACTGCAATGCTTCACAAAGGTCGGCTTGCTGTTGGTGGCAAATTGATAATCCATGGAGCGCAACTGATGGGATCACAAGATGGTTGCTCCCCTTTGGAGGCACCGGATTCCTTAATGTTGAAGGTACTTAAATAACCCAGAGTAGAGTTTTTATTATGTTGTCCACACTGAAATACATAACATGTCATTTTCATTTAGATTTGTGCCAATAGCACTAGGCGTGCACGGTGGGATGCTAAGATGGGATTTCACACAGACCCACGACCATTTCTGCTTCCAATCTCCAGCCTGTATAGTAATGGAGGGGCAGTAGGATGTGTTGACATCTTCATACTGAGAAGCTATCCCATGCAGGTGTGTAGAGGAAAACCTATTTGTATTTTTTCACTCATATTTGTGGATGCTCCATAACTATTTGTCCTGCTGACTGTATGTTTTTTGTTTTTTTTTCTTTCCTTTTCAGTGGATGGAGAGGAAATCGGACGGAGGTGTTGTGTTTAGGTCCGTTCGGGCAGAAGAGAAGGAGGCGAGACGATTCAACAGCCACAAACAGAAAGCAGTAGAGTTGCTGTTTGCCAAGGTTCAAGCTGAATTTGAAAAAGAAGAAGAAGGTAGATGGTCTAAATTACACATTTAATAGGAAATTTAAATGTGGAGATGCTTTAACGTGTTATGTTCAGGGAGTATCAAACGTCAGCGCAGAAGGCAAACGGTTGGCAAGCAGGATATTGGGAACTTGCAGGAAGGAGAAGACTTGTACGAAGCAGTTGGAGATGACCCTGCTTACCTGGAGGTAACGTGAAATTCTCTTCAAATGTTTAAGTTTGCTTCCCTTGTGACCATTTCTAACAAACTTGCCTATATTTGTGTCTTAGGCTCATTTAAGTGAACAACAGCTGGAGACTCTTCAGGCCTACAGGCGCTCACTGATGGAGAAGAAGCAGGCTGAGCTACAGGACAGATATCGGCGTGCTCTGGACGCAGAGGACAATGAAATGAGCTGTCCGAAAAGAGACGCGACACCTGTATGGAGACTTTGCGTCGCTGACTCAATGACTCAGTCCAGCTGCGGTCTGTCTTGTTGTGGCGTTTTCTGTTTTATCTCTGTCACTTATTCATTCATCCTTGTGTGTAAATGCCCATTTTTTTTCTTTTTCCTTGCATCTTGTAGTTTATCAGTTAAACCTTTGGCGGCCTTCTTCAGACCTCCAGTCTTTGCTGAAGGAAGGTCGTCGATTCAAAGTGTATAACCTTGTTGCCTCTGACGGAAAGAAGCGTAGCAGCGTTGAAACTGTTCAGCTGACCGGGACGAAGAAGACACAGTTCCAGGAACTTCAGGTATTGTATTACACAAAAGGCCATCTTTAACTTATAACTGATAAAGGAAATATTTTCAATGACTTGACTAAATTTTTCACTCAGGTGTCCCAAGAATGGGTGTCCTCGCATTTTCGGCAAAGAATCTCCACAGACTTTGTAGATCTTCAGAATGAGGAATTCAAGCCTCTGTGTGGAGAAGTTGATCTCACAGGTTTAGTCATCAGTGTTGTAGATCAGCAGGGTAAGCATTTGTGTGTGTCTTTTTTTTCTTCTTCTTTTGCTTTTAGTTATATTGTTGACTATATGTTGATCTGCATATTCGTACACAGGTCCCTCTCCTGCATTTTATTTGGTTGATGGGAAAAAGAATTTTGTGAAAGTGCGCTGCTTCAGCAGCTTGTCTCAGGCCGGCCTTGAAGACATAGTGAAACCACGTGTCCTTTTGGCACTGAGCAACCTGCAGCTCAGAGGCCAGTCTATACACCCCACTCCGGTTGTGTATGCTGGGGATCTGACTGTCTTCTCTACAAACCCCAAGGAGATTCATCTACAGGAATCCCTCGACCAACTCAAAAACGTGGTACAGGTACAGTGCTGGAAACTGATGACATGCTTTACAAACTGTTTTCTGTTTCTGTATACTTTCTTGCATCCAAATCAAACATAACATCTATTAATCTTTCTCAGTTTTATTTTCATCACATTGGTCTAAGTAACACGTTGCTTTAATGTTGCTGTTTGTTGTTTTAGGGTCAGGACCACTTCTTTTTGACTGCTGAGGAAAAGCTTGCCCATTTAATCAAGTCTGATGGGTCCTGCTCTTCATCTTTGCAACCTCAAACGCCAGTCGCTGCAAGAAGACAAGACTCGAAGACAAATGTGAGTTGATATCATGCCTTGCTAAAGTTTTCATCCATTCATTTGTAAAAATTTTTAAAATGATTCATTGTTTTTGTTTTAATGTCACAGTTTAGCTTTGTTGTGCTGGTCTGACTCATTAAATACATAGACATTTGTGTTTGTATCTTCAGAAAATGTAACTAGATGGAGTAGGAATAGATTTACAAGGCTCTGTATATTTGTTCTAACCACTTGATGCCTAATGAGAGCTGAAAACATCTTTTCATGCAGGTGGCCTTTCTGAAACCAATCAAAAGCCTCGGATCATTTACACCTGTCAGCAGTAACCTTCCTGCTGCAACATCTTCAACAGAAAAAGACCCCAAAACCTTGAAAAGAAAAAGAGCTTTGGATTATCTTTCTCGCGTCCCGTCTCCACCACCCATCTCTCCTCTGGGCTCAGTGGTGTCTCCTTGTGTAAATAAAACATTCAACCCTCCTCGAAGGTCTGGGCCTCCTAGCACTTTAAAGCCTGTACAGCCTGCTGCACCAAAAGCAACTGATTCTGTGGTGGAGGATGAATGGGTGAACGATGAGGAACTGGCTATGATTGATACTCAGGCGTTGCATGTTGGCAATTTATTTTAGGCTTTTATATATATGTATATATAACTGTACAAAGAAATAAACATAAAACTTAAAGTTGCTGAAAATCTCGTGGTTGTATTTGTCATGTCCTTAAACATATTAAAGTAGTGAAATTGCTCTTCACATTAAAAGTCATCGCTTCTGCACTTGTTTTTTTAATTGACTCTTGTTTGAACTATAAGTTTAATCGTTTAGTTTTTGGAATCTGAAATGCAGACCGGGCTGCTCCTTTTTGATATATACATTGTCTAGCTATTACAACTTTGAAATCCAATATGACCTTACATGTAAAATTTAGTTGTAGACACTGTTGGAGTGTATTTGCACTTCTGTATCTAATTTTTAAACTATCATTACTAATTACAGAGTTTTGTTTAGTGGTTTTGATGCCAATGCCTTTCAGAAATAGATGGTCTTCTATAACATGTGGTATTACTATACTTAGAAAAACTCATACCTCTGTGATAATGATTCATTTTCAGCACTGTAATATTATGTGGCATAAAAAAATAGCCATTGCTTCATCAAAGGACATTTTGTTTTAAAATTGAAGGACACCCAATCTCAAAACTTTTATGACTCATGCTGCTATAGTAATATGATCAGATCAGCCAAACTATCACCTCTAACAATGACCACACCCTGAATCATAAATGCAGACTTACCACCAAGTTTTCCACAGTTTAATACAATTGAATTGAGAAATGCTTTTACATATAAGTCTATTGTGAAACTAAATATGGACTACTAACCAGGTTGCCGGTCTGCTCATCTTACAATGTGTACTTTTTAACCTGTTTGTCGCGAGAGGACCCAAATTTGGGTCCTCTGCGCTTACCACAACAAGATCGATTGAAAAAACATGCTATACATTTATCAATATAGGCATATTGCATATCCACAGATCGGGAAAAAGCTCTTCTAAATGATACAAACAATATTTTCTACATCAACAACACCCAGCCTGAACACGAAGTAGCTTGATAAAACGAAACGTAATTAGATGCTAACGAGGCTAACGAGGCATACGCGGTAAAAAATGCAACAGTGAAAGAGCGACTATTCCCAAAGCCCACAAACTATCAATCAGAGTAAAGCCGAAGCTCTGCCGTTTCCAACAATACCAGAATCACCACGCTACGTGCAAAACTCACTGAACCAACAGCTGAAGAAGAAAAAAAGAAATGGCTAATTCTTTGCTGTTTCGTGGTCATAATCCTTATTAGACT
>NW_006800013.1:0-84189 GCF_000485575.1 Poecilia formosa | reverse complement strand
AATTGCTCTTCACATTAAGAGTCATCACTTCTGCACTTGTTTTTTTAATTGACTCTTGTTTGAACTATACGTTTAATCGTTTAGTTTTGGGAATCTGAAATGCAGACTGGGCTGCTACTTTTTGATACACCAAGTTGACGGTAGTTTTCCACAGTAACACAATTGAATTGAGAAATGCTTTTACATACAAGTCTATTGTGAAACTAAATATGGACTACTAACCAGGTTGCCGGTCTGCTCATCTTGCAATGTGTACTTTTTAAGTCTTGCGAATAGATGTCTGTAAACACTAGAATTCCAGGAAAGCAAACTTTGATTTATCGTAGCATTAAGCCAACCTCTACATCAGTCCTGTTGGGGGCGCTCACAAAAAACGTTGACTGGAAAACGAAAGAATAACGTCACTTCCGTAAACACAACATAGGACAAGTGAAATGTTGAAAGCGGGAGCCAACTGTCTTGTTAAACTTTGGCAACATTTACGCGTTCTGAATGTGTAAGGTAAGCAAGCCGTAAATCAAAATTGGTCTAAGTATAGATGTAGAGGCAGTGGTTTCAGTTTAATTCCCCGTTCGTCCATTGTGTACCTCGTGTTCCACTGCTTTAGCTAATGAGTTACTGTTAGTTTCGATGTCAGCCAGTTTTTTGTTTTTTGCTTATGGCCATTTGAGTAAATATGTTTGGGCATGAGTACATTCTAGATAAAAACTATACTATCATGTTGTGCAGGTAAGATGTTTTTTGTGGGTGTGTTGGCGGGAGTAAGTAACTGTACACACGTGCACAACATTGTTGGTATTCTCGAAAGAGACCACACAATGAGGAACAAAATATTAAGTTTCAGGTACCATCACTTTTGTCCAGGTTTGTTTATTAGCTTTTTTTTTAATGACTACGTTGAACCACAATTCAAAATCAATGTGTGATTTTCATTGGTTAATTTTCAGTAAATTTTTACTTATTACTTTCGTCAAATTCAAGTTATTCCATTCCAAAACTTAACAGAATATGCACTTAGAATATAGGTCTCTGCAAATAATTTATATAATTAAATACATTTCACAATTTGAATTGAAATTTATGAATTTTTAGATGGTGATCTAAGTCAGTAAAATGCACCTGTATTTGAAATGTTTTGTAGATGTCTCAACCTGATCCGTCCTCCACAAGCTTCAAACTCCCTGATGATGCTTCCAAGGGAGGAAATGCTAAAAAGTCTGAAGATGACTCTGATGACAAAAGTTCTGAATTAAAGAGAAATGATCCTGACAGATGTTTAAGAGAAAAGGTGTTGAAGGAGGTAGGGCTCACCAGCACTGCCTTCATTGGTCCTGCATTTCCTCCACAAGCGATCTTCACCAAGCCTGACATTGAAGACTCATTGAGTATGTTTTACAAAGAGCTTGAGAAGATCGATACACCAGATCAATCGTATCGGATTAGTGATAATCAAGAGAAAAAAGATGTCCAGCCTAACCTCAACCTGCCTGAACTACCTACCAGCAAACACTCTCAGGATACACCTGATGGGAAAATGGTCTCCACCTCAAGTTTTATGGGAATAAACAGTTACCAGAGCAACAGTGGACCAACTAAGTCCTCCTGGGATCACTGGTATCAAAATGAGCCATACCAGCTCAAAAGGCCAAGGCCAGTGGGTAACCAGTGGGATTATCCTCCACCACCTAACAGGCCACCTGATCTTAGATTTCACAGGCCACCTTTCCCTCACCATTCACACCAGTCTGGATTCTCAAATACACAAAACACTCCAGCCCCCATCCAAGTCAACCAAAATGGCTCAAGAATGAGGAACCATCATCACAAGGATTTTCATCCTCCACCATTTTCAAGTCGTCCACCTCCAAACGTGTTCATCCCTCCTGCTCCTCCTCAGGGCCGTCATGAAACCCCCCCGCAGAACTTTGGATGGAATGATCAGAGTTTTTATGACACGGATCTGAATGACGTACCTGTCAGGTGGTCTGGGGAACGAAGAGAAGAATGGCAGCGGTGCAATGACGATTACGACAGGCCTCCAAGGTTTATGTCAGAAATTGAGCCATGGGAACAACAGCGTGACTACCGACCCTACGAAGAGAGGTGTGAGTATCAGTCTGATTTGGTGCTGATCTTAATGAGAGGATTACCAGGATCTGGGAAAACCACACTAGCCAGGTACACCTATGAGTAACCAAACTTGCTTTCTGGAATTTGTATTGGATTTCCTTATTTGTTTTTCATTTGTATGAAAAACATCTTTCAGAGAACTGCTGTCCTCTGGCCCAAGTGGAATAATTCTCAGCACGGACGATTACTTTGCTGAAAAAGAAGGTTACCACTATGATCCAGGCCTTCTAGGGGCGGCACATGAATGGAACCAAAGCAGAGGTGAGGTCTCAGTAAATTCATGTTCAGACTCAGGGAATTGTGGATTAAATATATATAAAAAAAAGGTTTTACAATCACAAGATTTCATGACAACTTGGATCACTACAGTCTTTTCTGGATTGTTTAAATAATTGGTGTTTATGTTCAATCCCATATCAGCTAAAGATGCCATGCATGATGGTTGCTCTCCTATTATTATTGACAACACAAACCTCCAAGCCTGGGAGATGAAGCCATATGTCAAAATGGTAAGGTGCTTCTTATTTATTTCTTTAACGTTCAGAAGGCTAGCACACGAAGGTGTCATTATGAGCACTTAAAAGTGAAATGTTTAAACACATTTAGTTTTTCATGCAAAATATAGTAATTTGCAGTGTCTGCAGGATCCTAACTTGCCTTACTACATTTTTATCCTCATATTCCTTTAAGAGGCTTAAATGTGCCAATATGATCTGGATTAGGTTTTGAATTTCATTTAGTTATCCTCACCTGACTTACTTTTGTATGTTCGTTCAGTCATTGACTCCTCTTTTTTTTTTTTTTTAAATGTGCTGATGCATTTGGTCATTAAAAGTTAAAAGCTGATAGAACAGTGTGACAAAACTCTAAACCCCATGATGCAGAGCAGCAACATGTCCAGATTGTAAGGAGTTAAATGCAGAACATTCAACTATCTCCAGGACAACTGAAAGAATTGTCCTCCGCCAATTGTTTAATTACATCAGGGAGTTAAATTAAAATAACTGTTTGCATTATCTAAAACCAGCTAGTTTGACATGGTAAGGAACATAGTTTTGAAGCTTTACCCAGAAAACAGGGATTTCAGTTGTTTCTGTCTGACAGGTGCAGCTGTTCTTTAATCTGTAGGGCAAAGTACATATGATCTGCAAACAAAGTGCAGAGTCATAAAACTGATGATCATAGAATCTAAAGATCTAAAGGTTGGGTACAATACCGAAAAAGATAAAGAATATGCAGAAGTGGAACCTGAAAGCAGATTTCATATATTGCTAAATAGAACTTTGCAACGATTATAACCAAAACCGTATGAATGTGTGTTGAAGTTTGGGTTTTAGACTCATTCTTTAGAGAAGTAACTTACTTGCCAGGAATTTGGCTGTAAACAAATTGCATATTGACTTTTTTTACTCATCTAATGTGATTACATGATCTTTATGTACATTCGTAATAGTAACTAAAATTGTTATCAATTTAACAATATTAACCCTACACAAATTTTACTGGTACATTCAGGAATGTTTTTGCTTACCTTTCACAGTTGGGTGGTCATAATGTTTTGCTTGCTTGATACATTATAGTCAGTAAACAGTTTAAATTATTTTTTACAGGCCTTGGACAGAGGATACAAAGTGGACTTTTATGAACCTGACACCAGCTGGAAATTTGACCCTTGTGAATTGGAGAAGTAATTAGAATTTTTTTTTTCTGTAGATATTCTTTTAGATTTTAAAGCAGCTCTTTATCATCCTTCCTTTTTGTGCTTTTCCTTCAGGAGGAACAAACATGGCGTTCCTCAGGACAAGATCGCTCAGATGATGGATCGCTTTTCGTTTCCCATCTCCGTAGACATCGTCATGAATTCACATGAACCGGCTCACGTCAACCAGAGGCGTCGACCAGAGCAGCAGCAGCAAATTAGGAAAAAAATGCATTTTTGTTAGTTTTGATAGAGAAAAAAACTTCTTATTTTACCGAAAGAGTAAGTAAGACCTGTGCTCATGTAAATGTCACTTTTGGCAATTTCTAGTTTTTAATGTATTACTTTGTATATTGTAAATTTATAATGAAGAAAAATGAATCTATATTTTTAAAGGTGTTTTTTTTATTATTATTATTAATTTCTGCCAGGGGAAATCAGATTTGTATATATTTTCCATCAAATATTTCATATGTAAGTTTTTTTATTTTTTCAATATGCAGCTACAGTATGTTTTAAAAAGATTCCTATTTGTCTTGCGCCAATCTGTCCTTATTAGACTAAACTAGTGCAGTTCACTGACTTTAATAAATTCTCGGACATAACACTGTTCTGTTTTAGGATTTATTTGTCTGTGGCTCAACCAATACAAGGCAAGGAGTTGCTTTGCTGAAGAATATGGTCTTGTACATTAATGCGTAAGCTTTGGGCATACGTCATTGCACTTTAAGGTGATCTTACAGTGATTTTTTATTTTTTTTCTCAGTTAAGTATAAAATGCAGTACTTCAAAAAGTTTAGTCACTTGGTGTTCTTATCAAAGTCTGTGACTTTATGCAATAAGGTAGGTTTTCATCAGTAATACTTTTATTGGTAAGCTCAACCGGGATCAGTATTTTAATAGTCTAAGCCAGGGAACTTGTCTTTGAGTAGTTTGGAGCGTGAAAGTGAAAAACACACACAAAGGACTCAGTAATAGAAACAGAATTTCTTGTCATTTCCGCTGACCAGTGCTGTATAACCTGTGTGTAACTCAAGCAAGTTAAAATGATAATACATTGTGAAACTGCTTCAGTGCAGAATCTTTCTCTGACATTCTGGGATTACTGTCTCAGGAAATAAGTCGTGGTCTCCTTGTTCCCTCCGGTGCTCATTAGAGCAGCACACGGTGCTGTAAGGTGAAACTTTTTTTTTCCTTGTAATCCCTCCTGTGCAAAGTACCCAGAGCAATCATTCTCCTCGAATGAGACTGAGACTGCTTTTATTTCATGGTCAGTTTGTTGGGTGATTTTTTTTTCTTTTATTTCTTTTTTAAGCAAACCTGTTTTTGTTTTTTTGTTTGTTTGTTTTTTTTTACAATCTCTATAAAGGTTTTGGGAATGATTTCCCATTCTCATGCATCATGATATTATGGAATAGAAAAATCCTTTATTGCCCCACAGTGGGAATATTCAGGTCTACCAGCAGCAAGTTAAAAATAGGTGTAAGAAAACATATTCATAAAAATGTAAAAAGTCTAAAAACAAATCATAAAAAATGTATGGTGTGGTTATTAACAGCATACCCAGATTAATAGAGATGTGCAACCAAGTAGGCTAATTAAAAGAAAAGATATTACAAGTGCATGGAAAACAGAAAATGATGTTAATATTTATTATCCTCTCTTGTAGGCTTTACACCATGCAGTTGTTTGAAGCAGCGTACTCCACACTGACAGATGAATTGCAGTTTTTTTTTTAAATTGCAACTTTTTAAGTCGATCAATCTGAGAAATGCTAAAGCACTAAAAAATGTGAAAACACATCACTAGCCAGCTAAATACCTCAAATTTGTTGAATTAAAGTAATTGCACAGTCCTATTTAAACCATGGATTTAAAGATATCGCTTGTTTTGGCTGTAATTTCTCTTTGTGTGCTTTTGTTGACTCTCTCTCCTAAAAGCTTTTTTTTATTTATTTATTTTTTTTTTTACTTTGACCTTATGACATTGTCGGCACTGTTCTTGAGCTGATCTGACAGTCACGTCAAGTTTGGCTTTTGACTCAGCACAAAGTCTGCGACCCCTGTTCCTCAGCATCCGCAAACTATGCCCGGAGATTTTATATGGCCTTCCACTTCACGGCTGAGTTGCTGTCGTTCCCAGTCGCTTTCACTGTCAGATTTTACCACTAACTGGAATAACTTGGTGACTGGATTTATTGCACAGGATACATCTGAGCAAAACAGCCTCACACAAACCTTTGTAAAAGTCTGCAGTATATGCCTAGTTTCTTGTTTTTATGCCTATGGCCATGGAAGTGATTGGAACATCTAAATGCAATAATTCATATGGGAAAACTAGTATTTCTGGTAATTTAGTGAAAATTTCAAAGAAGAATGAGTGTACAATACAAATTGAGATTATCTGCAGAATAGGTGTGACGTGCATAAAGCAAAACCAGTATCTGAAGTTGTTCAGATTTTTGAGTGTTGACAGGAGACTTGTATGATCCTGTCGTGTCTTTCTGACCTGAAAATGCATTGAGTAGAAGAATCCGATGAAGATATTAACATGCTTTTATTTAAAGCTTTAAATGCACAGGGAATCATAGATATCCCCCTGAGGGGATCCCCTGCAGGTGAAAACTCCCGGTTGGAAGCCACGCCCCTTCGAGTCCACAATCCCAGCTGTAAGATCTGCAAACTCACATGGCTCAGAACCTCAGTGATTGCCTTACATGCCTCGTGATGACATTTACCGTGAATTGATGCTGAACACAATTGATGTGAAAAGCACAAAGTGATGTGTATGGGGGCTGTTGTAGCTGAGAGTTTGTAGTGAAACTGATCTGAAAGGTGGATGCCACACATTTTAGATTATTTTTTTCTTTCCTGTACAAGTGTGCTCTGTTTTGTTGATCAGTCACATAGTCAATTTAAATTCATAAACCTGTTGCCTTGCCCTGCTTTACACAGATACTAACTTTTATTTCAAATGTTCACATTTCATAGTGCATTAGTTGGGCATAATTGGATTGGAGAGACGGTTATGACTGAAAGCAATCTGGACACGGAGACCTCTTGAGAGATGCAGAATTGTAAAGAGTGCTTTGGAGCAGCAGCGGCTGCAATGAAGTGTGTGAGATGTGACATTGTTATTATAATGAGAAACCACATAAACATGCAAATGAAGGTGATTATGAATATAAATTCAGCAATTAAGAAAAATTGAAAATTCCAGACTACTTCATCCAATGTTTGGCATTAGTTTTATGATTTTGTTTCCTTCTAGTAAAAAGATAGAAATCTCTGATGCCCTTTCCATGTTATATTTCTTGAACCACCAGCAGACTGTTGCCCCATCATAGTTAGGGTTTTAAATGATTATGAATTCAAAACCATAAAAAATATGTATCATTCCAGCTAGTTCTGTAAATTTTGAATTTTGGGGTTTTGAATGCAAGCTGTCATCTCACAAAATTTCAAACAAATTTGAGTATAAACTTTGACTATGCCACTCCAAAACCATAATGTTATTGTTGCAGAATGTGTGGTTCCATTAATTTCAGCAAATTGTCCATATCCTGAACCAGCAACCCTCCCCTAGAACATCATGCTAAAAACTGAAATTCTTAACATGATTTTTTTTCTTTCTTTTTCTTTTTTTTTTTGCTAAATCCAAAATGAACTTTGTGTTTTCTTCTTTGGTCAGCTGTGTCTTGAGGCTTTCCATGGTTATTTTTTCTTAATGACACTCCTGGGAAGGTTTGACTGCTGTTACGCATTTTCTTTTTTTAACCGATTATGTTCTCTGAAAGATCCTATTTGTATAACTTTTTTTTTTATTCTGCAGATCTGGTGGTAATAAGGCCCAGGTGAGGTTTCTGAAACTCAGATTTCTGGTTAATCAAAGTTATTTATTGATGTAGCAAGAAGGCCAGTGACTTTCGTCTACACAGGGCCAAGTTGGCTTGAGTATTTTTACAAAATGAAGCAATCATTTGAAAACTGCTTTTGCATTTGTTCAGTTTATCTTTGTCTGATGTTAAAGTTGTGTTGAAGATCATAAATATTTCAGTGTGACCAAAAAAAAAGTTAAAACGTGTACAGTGCAAATAGGAAAGTACATTTTTTATTTTAAAAAATATATTTGTATTTATCCCATAAATCAGTATTACTTTAACTCTCTTTATTGCCTTTTTTATTTCCAACATGTAATATTTCTTTATTTTCAGGACTGAAGTATTTCTTGGAGCAGTTATCACATGTGTTAAGCCTAATTAATACTCCCTTTCATGCAGAAACCAAAGTTGACCTTTACATACGGACTCTCAGATGTTGGGCCTTCACAGTAAGAGCAGTTCTTTCAAGTCTGATTGTAATAGAAGGAAGAACATCTGCTAACTTCTGTCCACAATCATTTTGGAAGCAAAGTTGATTAGCGACTTCTTAAAAGCCTGCTTGCAAATAACCTCCCTATTATTAAGTTATAAATTATATTTTAGCAGTTGTGTTTTGCTCTCTTGAATGTATCTTTAACACCTGCATTAATCAAAAAAAAAATCATCAATGACTCAGTGTTTTTGTGTTTTGCACTTTTTTTCCTAACCAAATCCCTCTCACATGCCAGCATTGGTCACAGGGGATTGACTCATGTAGAAAAGTACAACCAAGACTTGCCAACCACTTGTGTAACCATGACACAATATGCAGCTCAGCAACAGGAAATCACAAACAGGAAAGGTCATCTATGGAGGGGCTAATGACCTTGTGCTTCTTCCTGGAAAGAAAGCTGTCGAAAAAGTGAGCAAATCAAACAGTGTGAAAGAGGTGTGTATTTGTTATAATCGTCTGTGTGTTTGTCTGCACACATTTGCATGCCAGGTGACTTCAGGTTTGTTATGTGAGGAAGCCAGCAGCTGCAAAGAGCAGGCTGCTTAGAATGATGATTATGTAAGCCAGTTGTGATTGGTGATTTGTGCTCCCTGAATGGCAGTGATGAACCTCTTACCTCTAATGATCAGAAGACAAAAAAAGAGAAAAAAATAAAATCAGAGCTGGCTCACCAGGACAACACAAACTAAATGTAGCAGGGGAATGGGCTCTTAATTTCCCCACTGAAAAACACATTGCCTCTTGCATAATCCATGTTGGGTTTCTAAGTAGAAAATCAGGATAAACAGGAACCTGATTTCTAAGGTAGAAATAATTAAAAAATCAGATTTAAGTTGCTTAGTTATCTTGTTGTTGTGTAGTTTATTTTTGCTGTCATCTTGTTGCAAAGTCAATTTACGCTGATTGGAAAAAGGGGTCCAAGCATGAAATTAAAAGCTCTCGTGCGCTGTCAGCTGCCGTTCACGTTGTTTGTTGTGTTTGTCACGTGAGGCTAACAGCCAATAACAACCGTGTGCCGCGACCGCACAGCTTGTCATCTACGTACACACCAACGGTTGATCGGCCTAGTCAAGTTCACCTCAGTTAGAGCAGAAACAAGATATTTTTTTAGCCTTCAAAATAAAAACGAAAATAGAAACACAGGAGCGTGGGTGTCCAACCCACTGCTTTTGGGGGTTATTTTTGGATGTGCACATGGATCCCATAAAACAATCAAAGTCAAAGTTTATGACTTTTGCTGGGTGTGTGTGTTGTCTGAAACTACCAGTTTATAAAGGGGTTGAAATCAACCCACCGCTGTGACAGTTGTAAGCTGCCAATAGTCACAGTACAGCATTGGCTGACTTGTTTAAGAGTGAGATGACTTTGTGGCTGGATGGTGTGACGTACCAATGACACTTGGGCCACTTTCTGGAAACTGCTGGTATTTTCAGATGTTAATTGGGGAAAAGTTTCAAGTTTGATTTCAATTTTCAGACAGCAGTCTTGTTTATGTGTCCTTAGGACCCTGGGACAACCAGACTTGTGTGTCTTATAAATAATTCCTTCCTTTTAATATGCATTGTACTGGCTGAGTAAAAGTGCCCCAAGAGAAAACAGATCTCTAGACTTCAACCAAGAGTAATAACTTGAAAACAGAACAAAACTGATAAGATGTCAGTTCTTATTAGAGGAGCTCCAATGTACCCCTGGATTTGGATATTTTGATTAAATAACAAAGTATTAAATATTTTTGGAAAAAATGTATATTTGTTTGAAATACATCAGCTTTTTTTTTTTCTTTTTTTTTTTGCTGGAGGAATCACCCAGAGACCTATCAAGCATTCATTGCAGATTGAGCTGCGAGCTGGATGGAGGTGTCTGGATTTCCCTCTGGCATATTTAATTTAAGGAGCATAAAATGCTTAAAAGTAAAGAAATGTCACTGCTCTATTGTTGTTCTGCCTTCGCAATTTCGGACTTTTATTTTGAAATGCACCACAGGAAGTGCTCTCTTACACTCTCACCGCCTTGCCTCGTGAGGAGCACCAACATGCTATGGATATGATGCCGTGCTGCGGTTGAGCTCCAGGCGGTCACACACTCAGACGGGGGGTGTTTCCATAGATTTCGGTTCACTCCAGCCATCCTCCCCACGCTGTTCACAATGTTTCCGCCGCCTCTGTGACCAGCACCTGCCGCCCATCCTCATGACGGGTCGACCATTTAGATCCTTCGCCTGGAGCACTGAGGGAAGTTTAACTCCGGCGACCTGAGGATAGGGGCGGATAATTACACCAGAACAGTAAGTGAACTTAACACTGTGTTCATTTTTAAACTATATTTGGACTGTCAATTCAGTGCATGAACTGATTTTTATTTAAGGTGAATTGCCTTTATATTTAGAAATGCATAAGGAGTGAAGCATTTGGCGTTGATGTTTTTATTTAAGCTGACGGGAAATCCAGTTCAGAAACTAATTATGTCTAACTATTTGTTTTTAAATTCGCATGAATCTGTCTGGATACCTGGTTTAAATTAGAAAGTATTATTGATTTTTTTTAAAAATCCCCCAAGCTATCCTGTGGCTTTGAATAAACTCAATATTTACTGTTAATTGTTAAAACGGTACCAGCTTCGAGGATGTTTTCATTTCGTGAGCCCTTTCTTCATATTTTTGATGGAACAACTGTTAGACCTGATGGGTAAATCAGTTCCTGTTCCTCCCTCTGCTCAGATGTCCGCTTTTGCAGTACACCATATCTGGGCTACCATCCTGGTTTTGCATACATATAACCAGAATTATTTGGGTTTAATGCAAACACTTTTGAGCTATCAGTTGTGCATAATTCTGTATCTATATGGCACTTTGTAATTGTTTTTTCTCCCCCTTTTTAACTCTTCCTTTTATTTTTGTATTTAAACTGACTGATTAACAATTATCCACCAATTGTCCCGATCCTCCAACAGCTCTGTGTCTGTCATGCATCGCATCTGTCCCCTGATTTAATTTTAGCTCCAATTGTCAGTCAGAGCCAGTGCTGTAGCCCTCCCAGCTGCTGGTTACATAATGTCAGCTGAGGACTACCACAGTCTACTGAGCAGAAGAAAGAACTCCAATTCCAACACTGATAATATAGTAAATGAGGCTGCATTAAAGCTTTATGTGGAGGATGTTTTACTTCCACTCCGCTGGGATGATGTAAGTATCCAGAAATAGGTCTGACAGAGGGATGCTGGCTAGCCTACTTTCATAACCAGAAGAGTACATCGGCACACTGAGGAGATGGATCTGGCAGTTTATATAGACTAAAATAGACATTTAATATGTCTCTGCTCAGTCTTCCCCATGCATATCCTGTTCCCACAATCCTCATTGTGTGCACACTGTAAAAAGAGATCAGGGGGGGAAATGTCTGGCATTAGATGGATCATTAGCTCCCACTGCTGTGCTTTGGTTAAATTAGTGAGTTTTTTCGCTGATTGACTTTAAAGAGCTGGATAGGTTCTTTAAATTGTTCAGGCATGAATTAGCAGTGTCTACAGAAGACCATATTAATAAATATAAATGTGAAGCTTTCCTCTTGTTGCCGAATAAGCAGTGAAAGTTGTTTTGCTTGCCTTTTAATGCTTTATTTTTGCAACGGATGCTCAAACAGGTGTGTCTGATGTGAGGCCTTTTCATCTGATGCTTTCAGTTCACAGGAATGATGCACCCGTCACTGTATTGCATGGAGCAGAAAATCTGAGAACAAAAACCTGTCAGGTATTGCATTGTGGCCAATATCTCCCAGAGAGACTTTGAAGCAGATGCGGTTTTTTTCAATAAAGGTTTTGTTCGGTTTGGAACAGCTTGTTTGAATTTGACTTGAATGAAGGTTTTGAGTTCTGATCATATTGTGTGCAAACCACATCAAGACTGGCTTGACTGCAGTAACGTACGTGTGTGTGGGGGGGGTGTTAATGATTGAATATTATTTTTGCTCACGCATACGAAACAGTAAAGATCAGCTGAAAGGAAATTGAAAACTTTCATATTCATCGTGTACAGTTTAGTTTATAAATAGAAATGTAGTGAGTTACAAGGTGTTAATAAATGGAGATGTACTGAGAAATTGGCTGCTGACCAGAAATGCATGATATTCACCGTGTTCATCCCTAGTGAGCTGTGAAAGGCTGGTAAGAAACTTAAAAATACAATATATTTTTAGTTGTTTAAAGCCCAGCATTGCTGCTTTTACTGACAGAAGATTGAGAAGAAGATTTGAAGTTAGCTGGTAATCAAAAAAGCTTTTAAAATGGAGCCTGAGGAAGCCCAGAGATGAGAGATGGAAACTGGTTTGTCTACATGTTGAGAAATGTCTGTCTTTCATTCAGGTTGCAAAAGAGGGTGAGACTTGAAGCAGGTAACACAAAGGATGGATTGTGTACAGTTTTTTTCTGTCCATTTGAAATGTCAGCCTTTGAAATATGCTGCATGTAGAAAGATGCATGTTTGGGGAAAAAATACAAAGCCCACATTTTAGCAATACCATCTCTGCTGACTGCACGGCTAAAATAATTTAAAAAGTCAACTTTTTGTGAAAGTAAAATTATTGTTTGAAAATAATATTTTTGGAATTGCTCTTTTACACTTACAGCATAACATGACCTCTACTTATGTTTCACCATTAATAAAAGAAAGGCTGTGCTAACATAGTTTTAATACCTTTTCTTTACAAAGTACTATTAAAATTGGCCACAGGTTGTAACACAAGTTGAAAGCTTTACAAAAATCTTAGACCAGAAGTCATCCACAAACTTCAAATTGCTTCATGTTGATAATTTCTTTAACACTCCAGTTTCTGGAGGTAATTCAGTTCACTTACCTTTATTGCCATTGTGACATGTACAACAAAATTCAAAAATGTCTTTCATTTGGTTGGTAATGAAAACAGCATGTAAACAAACATTTTGCAAAGGGTAGTTTTCAAACTATTTTGATGAAACTTGTCTAATTGTTTGATTCTGTATATTCAGAGTTTAATTTAATTCACATTTAACTCAGTATATTCAGTTACATTGCTTATCCATGCTGTCTTTCATTCTCTACGCATTAAATTAGGAAAATATTTGTATATTTGTGTAAAAAAATAAAATAAAATAGAAATTTCCACGTTTTAAACCAGTCATATTGTACGTATTGTAGGACTTTTGCACATTAAAAATAAAAAATGCTTTGTGTGAAACTATTGAGGTCTAACTAATCTTTATGGAAACAACTACAGCATTGATTTCTTCGCCTTTGTAACAACTCCTCCTTTGAATATTTCTTAGAAGCCACCACATGAGGTTCGGTATAAGATCAGAAACACACCAGCTGAATAAGGACGCTGCATCTTCAGGCATTTGTTGCCTAATATATCAAAGTAATCATTTTATATAATAATCAAAATTCTTTGTAGTGTTCTGCTTGAGGGTGACAAAGCAGCAGCACCGCAGAAGCTAAGGGGCTGCATTCTAATAAACTTTGTGGACTGCAGGGAGAACCGTGGATAACGGATCCAGAATGCATCTGTGAACGTTTCAGGATAGGAATGCAGCAGAGGGTAAATCGCATAATAGGAATCTCAACGAAAGTCAAAATATTTATTACACAATGCTGCTGTATAAATCCCAGTTACAATGACAATTTTACAAGCTGATTGTGATACCAGTGGTTTCCTGCAGTGGTTCATTTTGACACCACCAGGAATCATTTTGCTTCCGTCTTTAAAACATCAATTTCACATTACCGCTGTAGAGCTGGAGCTGCTCAGAGCTTCATTAGACGACTTCTGTGTTTTTCCTAACAAGGGTATGTTCATCTGGAGGACTGCATTATGGACATGAGAAAGCTGGCTGACGCTGCCGCTACTCCAGGGACACAGCAGAACATTTGGCATTAAATTTCCACTGCTGCTGCCTGACACACGTTGGAGTGTGTCTGCTGATTAAGGCTGCCAGCTGACCTCGCTGGACCTTAACAAGCATGTGGTGAAAAACATCACCAGGCTGTTCCCTGGGGTTCTTATTTAGGTGTTTTTCTCTCCAGCCAAGCTGAGTAACTGCAGTGCTTTACCAAAGTATACACTTTAGTGGAATTTCAACTAGCAGACTAAAAATAAGTACTTTTGTGTATACCTGTGAAGTGTAAGGACAAAAATACTTGCAAACAAAACTGGGTCTGTAAGGGGTTGTAAAACATCAAGGGCTGGACTTGTAACTAATAAAGGGGTGTCCCTGTCAAAAGCATTCGCAAGCCAAGACAATCTGATGGAAAAAAAAAAAACTGAAATCAAGCAAATAAAGTAGTTTGATTTGTTTTATTGTACAAAACAATGTTATTCATCCTAGATTCAAAACATAAAAGGAATTTTGCACATTTGCTGTATTTAAAGAAAGACATTTAGTTTTTGGATTCTTTTGGGCTCGATCGAACAAAATAATTTTCAGCTGTAAGAACAGGACTTCACTTTCTTTCAAAATGCTTCTCTAGCCAATTAAATAAAAGCTGATTTGGGTACTGAAAAGTTGGGTTTTCAGTTAGTCTCTGGATAAACATGGTTCTACGTATTCTAAAAATTTGGTCATAAAAACATGAATACTTTGTGTTGCGCTCAACATTTCCCATAATAAGAAAATGATGTTGGTAATAATTTTATCTTGATTACAGATGAAGACCTGTGCTGGATGGGCCAAATTTGTATCAGTCTTGAACTGCATTTGGAAGGGGGTCACACAAAATCAGTCCAAGGGCCATAAATGACTCCCACTTTCGACACCCCTGAACTAATAAGTTAGGTAGCCCAGCTAATGTTAACACCTAAATCCAATCGGGAATCTTTGAGATGAGAAAATTGACGTTCAGAGATGCTCACCATCAAATCTGACTGAGCTTGAGCTGTTTTGCAAAGAAGAGGGCAAAGGTTTAGTTTCTGTTTGTGCAAAGCTGATCGACACGTACCCCAAAAGACTTGCAACTGTAAGTACAGCTCACAGGTGGTCTTACAAAATACTATATCAGGGGGACTGAATACAGACGTACCCCACACCATTCAGATGTTTAATCCTAATATTTGGCGCTGATTAATGACAAAGTGTGAAAAAGCTCCAACTCTCTGCGCTATGTTTGATGGTTTAGTGAGTTCTCTTGCCATTGCAGCCATGAAGCTGTGAGGCTGCAGGAGGCAGCCGCGACGAACATGATGGAGGAGGCTGCCAGTCAACTGGAGAGGGACCATGTGCACAGTGTCTACGACAAGATTGCTCCATATTTCAATGACAGCCGCTACAAAGCCTGGCCGAAAGTGCGGCAGTTCCTGCTGGACCTGCCTCCAGGGAGCATCGTGGCCGACATCGGTGGGCGTCGCCTCAGAAATGTGATGACATGATAATTACAGCAATGTCCTTTTTTGTTGTTCTTGTCTATATTCACATCATTTAAAAGAGGCTTAAAATACAACAGCAAATGAATACTGCATGTAATGAAACCTCTTGTCTTTTATGTTATTTGTAATACTTTATATATATATATATATAAATATATAATTAACTGTTTTGTCATTGGCAGGTTGTGGCAATGGCAAATACCTTCATATCAACAAGGAGGTGTTCAAGCTGGGGTGTGATGTTTGTCGCCCCCTGGTGGACTTTGCTTGGAGCCAAGGACACGAGGTCCAGATGTGCGACGGCCTGCGCTTGCCTTACAGAGACGGCTGCTTTGATGCTGTGCTCTCTATAGCCGGTATTGGACACACACAGTCACACACACACACATGCACACACACAGTTAAAGATGACTAACGCAGCTTATTACTCCCTTCGTATGCATGAGCTCAACATCTGTAGCTGCCATTTGGTGTAAATTTCATTACCACGTCTAATGATAAACATCAGTTTACAGCACCATGTGTTGCCAAGTCAACAGTGTGAAATAATTCATGTTTCCTCCAACTAACAGTGTAATATTATGCTCAGTTAGGGCAGCAGTCAAAAACACAGTTACAGTGTGTACTCTCAGTGCATGGCATGATTTGTTTCTTACAAGTGTTGACACGTAATAATCAAGTAGTGTCTTGGAAAAGTATCTACCCGTTGAATTCCTTTTTTATGTTTTGTCACATTAAAATCACAGACTTCAATTTTATTGGGATCTTGGGTGAAAGACCAAAACAAATGAGTGCATTGTTGTAAAATAGAAAGGAGAATTATTGGTTTTCGAAACCGAAAGCGTCATGCGTTTTCTGTCATCTTTGTCTGATACTCTAGAATAAAAGCCACCATTTATCATTCTGTTGTATGAAAATGCAAAGACTCACAATGAAAAAACCTCCTGAGACATAATCACTCACCCAAACCATGTGGGTGGTTTTGTAGGCCCTTTGCAATCCTAAGAACTTTGTCCTGTAATGTTATAAATCTAAGTATTGTTTCAGTGTTTAAACTGAATAGCAAAGGGTTTGATTTAATATCTGCAGTGAATTTCAACAAGACAGAGACAATAATGGCACTTTTGTTTGTTCAGATCTCTTGTAAAGGGGGTCAACATTAAGAGAGCACAAAGCCTCAAACCAATTTGCTATTTTAATTTTTTTTTTTTTGAGTGGGGGGGGAGAGGGCTCACGAGATTATGAGCCCTGGGTTGGTGTTCACCAGGACAATGACTTTAAATGCACAGCCAGAGCTATGTTCAAGAGTTAGATTTTCACATTCAAGTTCAGAACCTAAACTAAAAAGTTATGCTACACTTTTCAGATTTTTTTCATTGATAAGAAAAATGTTGGAAACCCAAGTATCATCTTCCTTTCTCTTTATGTAAGTGTGATACTTGTGTAGGTCAGTCACACATTCCAGTTAAATAGACTGAAGTTGGTGCTTGTAACAAGGCAAAACGTGAGAAGGTTCAAAGAGAATAGATACTTTCCCAGGGCATTGTAAACATCTTCCCTCCATCTTTCTTTATTCTGAAAAAAGCCTGTGTTTTGCACAGTCATTCATCATTTTTCCACCAAAGAGCGTCGCATTCGGGCAATAAAGGAGATGGCTCGCACGCTGCGAGTTGGCGGACGCATCATGATCTACGTGTGGGCCATGGAGCAGAAGCGGCGGAAATTCGAGAAACAGGACATCTTCGTGCCCTGGAACCCCAACCCTCATCTGTCCTCCAGCTTCAACAGAGACGACACCAAACCCAGGAGGCGGGCCGCGGCACAGAGCGTGAGTGAAGCCATTGACAACGCTGAAAACTACAGGAAGGTCAGAAGCACATCCTCTGTGGCCGATGAAGAAGATGTGACCCAGGCGGTGCCGCAGCAGAGGACACAGAGACTGTGGTTCTTTTCCAGGTCTCTGGATTCCGTGTTTGATTTTGGAAGCTTGGCCATCTCCTGGCCGTCCTCCAGAGACCTGAGACATTTACCGTCAGCCACAGGTGAAAATGAGGGGAACAAGCCCAACCAGCGGGCGAGAGGACGAGGCCTCATCAAACAGGTCTCGAGCTTCTTTTCCCCTCCGTCTGTGATCGGATCAGAGGAGGACGTTTTTGACTCGGACACAGACCTGCAAAAAGATCGGAACGATCCCGGAGGCCCTAGTAACCCAACCAACAATAACGGCAAAGAAAATGAGGGTGTCTCAGTATCTTTAGCACAGGAGTGTGGCTCACTCGCTCTGCCGGATCTTATTTCCTTGCAGCAGGAGAACCTGAGGCAGTCTGAAGATCAAAGCGCCGGGGGGCCAGTAGGAACAGGGCGACAGGAAGGCACACAGAGTCCCGAGGAGCAGGTGGAAGCTTCCTGTCTGAGGTACTATCACGTCTTCAGAGAGGGAGAGCTGGCAGAGCTGATAGAGCATCATGTCGAAGAGCTCCATGTCACACACAACTACTTTGACCACGCCAACTGGTGTGTGGTGGCAGAGAAGGTTCAGTTATGGAAAATTTGATTTTAACTCATGTTGTGTGTGGGCCAAATTTTAGCACTTCGCCACACAGTAACGCTTTACATTCAACGCAGGAAAATGTCTGTGAATGTGCAGTTGTAGCTACAGACACCCAGATCATTTCCTCTGCTTCTACATTATTATTATTAGCACTGATTTAAGATGGAGTCTTAAAGTAAAATGGTTCAGCTCAGAGCAAAGCAGTGTGCTAGGAAGGCATACTGTATAATAATAGTAATAATAATAACATTTTAAGTATTTATTCTGTGTGAAAGCAAGAGGTGGAAACCTTATGACACAACTTGAGCTTTCTTCTATTTATTTGAACTCTTTTCAAATCTAAGGGGATGTTGATGGTTGCACTGTTTTCCTTTTTGGGCTTAAAAGCCAAAGCGACTTAAGAAAGACTGACTGACATTATAAACTTCCATTGGTTTTGGTATTCTAATCATTTTATCTGTGTAGGAATCTTATTGTCTGCCTGTTTTATGAAAACATGGATGTTACCTCTGAGTATGTAGAGCCAAATGGACAGTATCTGTTTGTGTTCTCTGTTAGTTGTTTAATAGATGGCTTATACAGTGCCTTACAAAAGTATTAATATTCCTTTTAACTTTTTTAGTCATGTTGCTGCCACAAAATTTATTTAAATTGATTGGGATTTTTATTTGATGGCACATAATTCTGAAGAAATTGGGTTATTGTTTCATTATCTAACCCTGCCTTAAACCTTTTCATAACTAAAACCCTTCCACCCTGGTGTTTTTCAGTCTTCACTATTCAGTTTTTCTTTTACTAAAGTTCTCTAACCAATCTGTGATGCCCTTACAAAACTCTATTTATACTGAAAATTAAAGGTAGAAGGTGTTGTGCAACTTAAACATGCAACTTTTAGAGGTAATGGGTTGGCTTTTATGTAGGAGTAATTGATTTGATGGGTCTAAATACAAATAGAAATCCACTTTTATATTTATTTTGTTTTATTTTTATTTTTTTAAAAACGACTACTCTGTGCTTGTCTATCGCCTCAAATCTTTGGAAAAATGTTATCTAGAAATATTCCATGGGGTGCGAATACTTTTGCAAGGCATTGTAAGTCATTTCTTTTACAAGTAGTGCTCTGAACAGCTTAGAACATCTTCTAAAATACTGGTGTTACCCGTCTTAAGTGTTTTGATGTTAATATCAGGAACAGCTGCATAATGTCTTGTAACAAGCTGAAAAAAAACCAGCAGTGTGTTTCAGCAAATAAACTGCCTCATTTACTGTGAATGAAACATTGCACTGTACCATTAACGTGTCACTGCTTCATGTCGGAAGATGGCAGAAAAAAGTGACGCTTTAAAATCTGACTCTGTGCTTTTATCTGTACTCATTGTGCCAAGAAGAATGAGTTTCTTTTTTTTTTTTTTTAAATAAAGTCTGTGTGGACCAATTAATGTTGTGCGGCGTGGATACCTCAATGTCTCGTGGTTTTAAATAGCTTTTTCTTCATTAAATAATTTTGTCCATAATTGAGGTGTTGCAATAATGTTTAGGGTCATGATCCGTCTGTAACGTGAGATGCTGTGAACATGTCTATATTCTCAATATAACCTTGCATATCGTTATGTTTATAATCATGCATATGATTATACTCATAATGATATGCATCAACACGTCTTTTCCTTTACTGCTATATTAGCGCCATCTTTTGTTCTCCACGGTTACCTTTCCCCAATGATCTGGTAGAAGTTGGTCGTTTAAAAGGTTTATAAGAAAGTATAGCGGGGATATTGCGGTTCCACAAAACCTTTTTTGATTCGTAGATCATTTCCACATGCGCTCCCATTAGGCTGTGTCTTTCCAGGACTTGTTTATGTTGGCACATTGAGCATTTTTTTTTATGTTGGTGTAAAAAAAAGGTGAACATTTAATCACAGGTAAACTGCTTTGTCTAAATTCCATACTAGTGAACAACAAAACAACAAAGGTACAAATCGTCAGCCTTTTCTTGTTGTTGCTTTCTATTTATTGGTTCTTAAAGGTCATGGTTCACCTTTTGGTTTTACATTCCACACTCCCTCCAAACCTGAAACAAGGAGAACACAAATGCAATAATTGTTCACTTTATATGTGAAACGATGTCTGGACCGATAAGATGTGTTTAGGACGCTGAGATTATTTTACCTGAGTAGCTGCTCTGTGGACGATGGAGTGCCTGAGGGCCAGTTTGTCGATGTCTCTGGAGTATCCCCCACCAATAACGGTAGCAATAGGAACACCTCTCTTCACCACAGTCTTCATCACATAAAGATCTCTCTGGTAGAGCCCTAGAAGAAATAATACAGTGTTTGAAACCCTTTTTTTTTTTAGCAGAGAAGCTGGTTTTCAACAGCCAATCATAATTCCACCTGCCAATCAACCTTGATGACTGATTGGCAGATCTGAAACTCAAAACTCTGATGTTTTGTGTTTTAATTGGTGAACACAAAAGAGACCAAAAAGACTCCCAGTGGGACATGCCTGGAACATGTTCTTTTATTTTCTATAAAAATAAAAAAAAACAGTTTGAGGTTTTGGTTACTTCATATTAGAAAATTTTCTTCTTTTTGGTACAAAAAGTACCAACTTCAGCTCATAGTAAGAAGACTTAAAGTGTTGCAGCAAAGTTGCTTTATTCTAGATGGTTTGGAAATTTCAGCATTGAGGCTATGGTTGAAATTTTCAAAGAAATGCACATACAATTCTGTTCAAAGTTAGCAATGCTAACAGTGCTAACTGTCAGCCAAAGTAAGCCAATAAACCCAGTTAAAATGTTAACTTTGAAATTGTTCTTTTAAATATTACTTTACAGTTACTGCTCTTCTCACACACCTGGTATGAAAGTTGCTTCTGCTCCTAGACTAAATAATTATTGGCTACAAAAAAATTATCTGAATGCTGTAAATATTTTAGACTAACATTCGTGAAGAGAAACAGCAGTTGGCTTCAAGTGGTATCAGCAGGTTAAAGCTTTACAAAATCTCCCAAAAGCTGCATCTCTTCTTTTCAAAATTCAGGGTTTTTTTGTTGTTTTTTTTTTAGCATGCACTGTTGAGTTCTATACTTCAGATCTGGGGATTTTCCACTGCAGTAAATGGGCTCTTGCTGCTGAATATGGAGAAAACTGAGTGCCAGGGCAGCATCTGTCAGCAGCACTTTGAAGGCTGTTTTTGCTGAAAAAGCTGCACAGCTTGTTGGTGGAATATCAAATGTGTTTTCTTTTATCTATGATATCAACAATCAAAGCATTAACTTATGGCTGCGCATCTTCTGATCCTGGAAACGTTTTACTGCAGCGCTTTACAAAATGAGCTTGAAGAACTGCAGCCTGCTTTTGCGGTATGACTTGACTTCCTTCTGGAACATTTCAGCACTGAGGTGTAAATGTGAAAACGGCTTCAGTGTGTACATAAGGATAACTGAATACTAGAGGAAGAACTCACCTTGATCGGTCAGACGGAGCCTCCCGAGTTCATCATCCCGATGTGGGTCAACACCAGCGTCGTACAGAACCAGGTCCGGACGAAAAGTCTCCAGCAGCCAGGGTAGGTGCTCTGCAACTGTTGATGACAGAATCAAGCAGTTTGAACTATAGAAATTCAATATTTTTACCTAAAAATGTCAAATATGCTCTTTGAGCCGAAAGAAACATTGTAGATTTTCTGAACGTCTTTGTGAACATGCCTGTGGAGAGATACTCCTTGTCTTCCAGCCCATCCTCCACGCTGATATCCAAGTCACTCTGTTGTTTGCGAACAGGGAAATTTTTCCCACAATGCACTGAGAATGTAAACACAGATGGCTCATCTTTAAATATGAAAGCGGTGCCGTCACCCTAAGGACACAGAAACAAGGAAGTTAAATAAAAGTCAGTTCCAGAAATGAAAATAACTAAAAATGACAGAGAGAGTTAAAATCCACCTGGTGCACATCTAAATCCACGATTAAAACCTTTCTCTTCCTTGATGAGCTGTTCATGAGGTATTTGGCTGCGACTGCTAAATCATTGAGGAGACAGAACCCCGAGCCATAGCTGGGGAAAGCATGATGGGTTCCCCCGGCCGTGCTGCAGGCCAGACCCCTCCGTAGAGCGACTTCAGCAGCGAGAACAGTCCCACCTGTTTAGAAGCAGTCTGGATGTGAACTTTTCTATCCAGTCTAGCTGTCAGGCCTCCTGCTCAAATCTCGTTCTTCTTACCCGTTTCGTATCGGCACCGTCGCACGATGCCCTCGCTCCAAGGAAAACCCGTCCTCCGCTGCTCTTGCTCGTTTATTCTTCCACTTATGAAGTTGTTCAGGTAATCCCCAGTGTGCACGGCGCCGAGCAAGTCTTTCGAGGCAATCTCGGGAACCCAAACCTACTGTGAGGAAGGAGATTAACATTAACAGGAAACTGCACCTATTTTACTCACCTTAGGCTTTTCTTTAATAATCAACGTAGCTCTTTCATGTATTGTCAAGTTCCAACTTCAAACCTCTGTGTTTTTTACTGTGATTTAAGAAACAAACCAAGACAAAGCAGCTCGTAACTGTGAAGCTGAAGCAAAGTTGAGGTTCTCAGTCAATTTACCTTTCCCCTATTTCAAAACCTTATTTTATACCAAAGATAAATTAGTTTATTTTTTGTAGTAGTATGAGATAAATAATTGTAAAATGTCTCAACTAACTTACATAATTTCATTTGTTATGTATTATTTACCTGAAAACCCTCCATTGCACTCTGACTCGTTTGGAAGAGCTGACTCTAACATTTTAAAATATATGACTGATACGAGTTCCTAATGAAACCAAAATACTGGCTTCCATTTATTAAGAGTCATAAAACCACATTTCCTTACAGTAGATCATAAGTAACCATACAGTGGCAATCCCTAATCACAATTGATTAAATTATTGAGTTTATTTATTTCAATATTGAATTTGTCTTAATTTGGAAAGGTGGGAAATGATGACTAAAACCTGAAATTTCATTAAAAAAACACTTTGTAAGTCAGAAAAGTAACACTGCACGACACCCTGAATAGCCTAAAAGATTTTGTCTTGTAATTGTACCAAAAAGTGGTTCTACAAAGTAGATGAATACAAATGAACACCACACGTTCACAGTTTTATAAATGAAAACAATTGAAATGTGTCCCATTCCTTCCACTTCACAATTGTATTGTTTTGGTTTACCATATAAAATCCCAGTAAGATGCAATGACATTTAAGGTTGTAATGACAAAATGTAGCATATTTCAAGGAATATGAGTAGTGCATTGTAGTTGTTAATGTCAACTATGTTCTCTATTACTAGTAGTTGTTTACAAGATTAAATAAAACTAAAAAATAACTGCATACAATGTCTGGCAGTTGCCAACAAAACAAAAACTTTGATACATTTTAACTGTGGTTCTTTAGTGTTTTTATTATTATTATTATTATTATTATTATTATTATTATTATTATTTATTTATTTATTTATTTTTTAAACGTGTGCATCTTTTGTTCCCCCTCAGGTTTTGGGATCTTTTCCTACCAGAATGTCATGCACTAAAAAAAATTGTTAGACAAATTGAAAAAATCTGAAAGTAAATGGGGAAAAGCAGCCAAAGAAAAGCAAAAGAAAATGATAAAACACGTTCAGAAGGCCTGGTTACCTACTTCCTACTACAGTTTAATCTACTGTCTTTCTCACCTGTCTCTCTGTGATGACTTGGTCTTGAAGTAAAAAGTGTAAAACTCTAGGAAACTTGGCCATTGGAAACCTGTGGTTTGCTGGAAGCTCGCACACATACTTGCTGTGATGAACAATGGGCAGTCCGCTGGATTCGGTTCTGACCTGTGGGGTGAGCAGGAGGTTCTCTGAGGTTTGGAAACCAGACGGGCTCATGTAATGTCAATACTCTGCCTCAGCGTTTGCAACAACCTGCAAGTCGTTTTTTTATGGAGCGTTAGTACTTACTAGTTCCGCATGGAAACATCTGCCAGAGGCGAGAGTGACTCCGACAAGGCGACGGGTTTTGGAAAATATTCTCTTCATGCAAGTCATTTCTTACTAATGTTGAATAACAGTTGCTTATCTAACAGAGGGAATTTTGTTGAATTTACTGTTCCTGCTGCTGCCATCTCCTGTCACGGAGTAGAAATCACGCAAAAATGTTTGTGTTGTGATGCCTTGTCTCCCTCTACTGTCCGTTATTGATCATTACACCAGAGGTTCACTACTGACCCTTTTAAGAATTAAATGGATCAATTTAGTTCAGTTATTATCCGGTCTAACAGGTTCGTTCTTACAAACGTCAGCCTGCAAGACAAAAATAAGAAAGCTTTAGTTTGAATCTATATTAAAAGCAGACTCTGCTCATAAAAGCACACCTTGTGTTAATGGGGTTAGGGATGACGGATTTCTTATAAATCCGTACCTGTAGAATCCGTCATACATTCTACAGGTATGACGGATTTCTTATAAATCCGTCATCCCTGTAGAAGTTTCATTGTGTGTGTTTTATTTCTCAGAAGTTTACATTAAATTTTATTTAATTAAGCTGCTATGTTAATCAAACATATTAACATAAATGACTTTTGCTGTTTCCAATGTCGTCACCACACTGTAAACAAGTTATTTATTTTCGCGCAGTGTCCAGAAAGACGTGTTGTTCTGCTTGTTGCCTAACAGCTTCGGTCAGCATCCAGCGTTATTCATGTGCTTTTTTTTTAGGACATATTCCGTGCAGTTTTCTAAAGAAGTAATAAATTATTAAAAAGGTAGATTAGCTGTAGGGACCCAATCTGTAGTCAAACAGTAATAATAGTGACGCTAAACGGGATTAATGTCTTGTTTACAGTATGGTAACGAATCTGTAGCTGTAAATGTATATCTTGCACAATTTTTTATAACCCTTTAGCTTTTTTTTTATATTTTTAATCTTAAATTAAAAGGATAATTTTTAGTTTAAAAATTATCTTTTTAAATTAAAAATAAAAAATAAAATAAAAATTAAAAATGTTTAATTTTTAATTAATTAAATTTTTAATTTTTTTTAAATCAGATTTCTGTTGGTCACTGTTGGTCAATCTGATGGTGTGATTGACCAACGGAAATCTTAACATTACCACTACACTCCCTTGCAGAACTATTCATACAATTTAAACTGTTTTTCACATTACAGACACACAGTTAATCTGTAGAAATCTGCTGTTTCATCTAACAGACTAGCATAAAGCTGTGTAGACATGGAAGTTATAAGAAATAAGGTTTGTTTTTATTTCATATATTTTGCATAAATTCTTTGACATTTTCGTCACAAAGCAGTGTGATGATTGCCTTTATCTCTGTGAGGAAAGTCAACGAGCCTCTATGTTGATCTTCAGGTATTTGCTTCTTCATTGTCGTCCAGTGAGCTCGGTACTGAAACAGATTGTTCCTGTTTCATATCAGATAAGTACATACGCAGTGTAGATGAGATAAAACGTATAGCCCTCTTTGCTTTCACTTTGGGTCATTTTGAATTCCTTTTTCGCATGATGATCTGTATGCATGCTGGCTTCTTTCAAATAAAGCCAAACTGCATTAGAGACTTCTATGCAAATTAGTTACATTGATTATTCACAAGACTTCTTTCATTCTGGGCTTTTTCTCTCCTTTTGATTCAGGAAGTGATAAAAGCTTCTTTTACACTTAGATTTCTGAGCTTTCAAGCCATGGCAAATCTTTCCTGCTGTATTGACATGGATGGGGATAGCTCTGCTCCTTTGAATTCACTGCACTTCCTTTCTTATTTTTTTTTCTTCCTTATTTGTCTGCACCCTAACTATCTCTCCACATTGAACTCATCCTCTTTAGCAACCACCTTAATAAGGATGAATAGTATTGCTAAGTAAGCATTAGAAATACTTACATTTTATGTAACAATACCAACATAGTATTTGACTCTTGCTATTGTGTCTGGGTTCACTCCTTCTTCTGTCTGCTTTAAATTACTGGCAGGTAGCTCAAGGCACCGTCTGGCATGCTCTCGTCTCCGGGGATCTCCTGCAAATGTGTGTGTGGGTTTGATGAGTCTGGTATAGGGGGATTAACTTAACCCCCACCCGGGAAACGCGAGTTTATTCACAGTCAGATAAGAAAAAAAAGACGAGTGTGGTGGCCCCAGGTGCACAGAAGAAATCTTTGCATAATGGAGAAAGGAGATTAGAAAGCTAATTCAATTACTGACTTCTGCTCTGTTAAAAGGCGTTTCAAATATATAGAGATGAAGGGGGAGACGGCACTCGCTTCGCAAATGGAGGTTTCCAATTTATTTTGACAGAGCAATTGTGTGGCTTTTTTTCAAATGTTGAAGGTTATATTAATTCATTATCATGTAGGCTCTTCATACCGCTCCTTTTAGGCAAATGTTCTCTCTTTTTAAACAGATCCCTTGAACCTTACTTCTACGGTGACATTTTTTAAGCAGTCTTTTTGCTCTTTTATTTAATATTGTATGAGGCACACAGGTTTATAAATTCTAAAGGCAATACAAAGGCAACAAGGTTGTCAGTTGTTTAGCCAGAGTATAGCTGTTGAGATGCAACCTACTCTGTGCTATCTAATCACACCATTTCTAATAAATAATCTTGTCTTTATCTCTAAAAAGTCTAAAATCTAGAAAATAATTTCCAACAATTACCTCTTGTCCAAAGTGGACCATCATATCCTCAGTGCAGTTTGCATTCACTCATCATGGGCATGAAAGTTCCATTTTTTTAACGGTGCTGTTGGAATGAAGGTAAAAAACTTAAAACTTCACTGGGTTACATTTATTGCAAATTCTTTCTAATTCAAACAGGGTCTAAATATATGTATGTTAATGAGCTTTGACACCTTGACAACCTGTTTTTACAACCGCCAAAAGGTTTCCTGCATGATTCTGGTTGAATATTTGATCACTCATCTATGAGTTATTCTTTTTTCTATCTCTAATATGCCAAAACCTTGACAAGCCAGGCTTTTGGCTTGCCTTAGTGTGCTGCTGGAATTGTTTCTCATGTTTGTAGATGCTGATTTTAGATTTTGGGCCTTTTGGTTAATCAGAAACCTCTTATTTAACGGTAATGTGAAACTACTTCACTGTGGACAGGGACAATAATGTTTCTGTAGCTTCCTTTTCATTATACAATTGATTCTCTGTGGTTCCCGAAATGTTATGATCATGATACAGTTCCCTTTTATTTGAGGGGTGACAGTTTGAGTATGGTTTAATTTGGTGCTCCAACTAGAGAATGATCATGTACATGAAAACAGATTTGGGAATGGGCAAAGTAGACCAACACTGAGGTTCTGGCAAAGTACCTCAATGCAGTCTCTTGGAGAATCAGCACTCGTTTCAGGAGAGGTGGGCTCCACCTTAGTCAGTCCACCACAGCGACACACACACAGGACATTCCACAGTAAAATAAAATATTTTCGTTGTGCATTTTTCCGTGTCTTTAGGGTCGGCTGTTCTTAAAGCAGCTCTCATTACCTGTCATCACAAAGATCAAGCAGAAAGCCGTAGAGTTGATCTAATATTTTTTCTTCTCATCACTCTAAACTCATGTTGAATTTTTACTGTTTTTTTTTAAGATGTTTTTTTCTCACTCTCTCAACGCAGTGTTGTAAAACTTAATAATGTAATTGCCTTGCAATCTGCACACAGATGTGATTGATTATCCTCTGGACTTACCATGCATTTATCTAAATGAATAGCTCTGCCACTTCTTAATAGCACCGTCAAGCAGGCCGGTATTTTCTTGCACCAGGAGGCCTTTTTGTGTTTGTTGTCGCGGCGCAGTACGGCGCTGGGTGGTGTAACGTTTGCATCAGACACCAGATTTGATCGTACCTGTCAATTACACAACATCAAAATCGCAACGTCGAGCCCACTAACCCCTCCGTCGACTCGTCTTCACCCTCCACCTCACGGCTCTGAGCGGAAGGAATTTGCCGGTAGATTGCGAGGCCTGGCAGAGCATGTTGCAGCAGGTGAGGGCAGGGGCTGTTGTTGGAGGGAATTAATCTGTAGCTGCTGTTGGTGTGTGACTGTGACGGCCTCATTCCTCAAAGGCAATCCCCCAGTCACATTGATTTCTTTCCCCTCACATCTCTGTCCTCCAATAAGACCTGACAAACAGGGGAGTCTATGTGTGTGTGTGTATAAGTGTGTGTATGTGCCACACTGCAATTTTCGTTCACTGTCGACATCTGTTTGTTCATTGACGCTGGAAATTATATCCGCTTTACTCTCCATCATCTCTCATTGTTTGGAAGTGTCCTTGCAGATTACTGAGCCCTGTTGTGTCTCTGTCATGCGTTTTGTCAAAGCGTTGAGCGACGAGACTCTGTTTTTGTTAAATAATGCTGTTACCGGTTGTTCATTTGCAGGAATTTATGTTGAACATTAAAAAAAAAAAGTAAAAAAAATCCAGATACACAAACACTTGTAATAAAGCCACGCAGCACCACTTTGAATCTTTACAACACGTCTAACTAAATGACAATCACTTTTGCTTAAAGAGTGCCTTGAACAGTTTTAGCTGTAATGCGCATCACCATGGAGATCTTCCTATTGCTCTTTCCTTGCTAATTTTTTAGCAGCAGAAATAAGTTGGTCATTTAGAGCCAATTACCAAACCAGACGACCATCTGCTGCCTGCCAAATGTGACACATCTCATGGGTGTTTAAGGAACACTTGATCCAATCATTAAATGGCAGGTGGGAATTTAAGCACTTGCTCGGGAGTCAGTCACATGGCCAGATTCTGTTTCTTCCTTCCCAACTGTATATGTATATATACATTTATCAACCAGTGTAATAGATTTTTCTGAAATATCGCACAAGCTTTAAGCCAAAGCTAACAGAACACACACACTTAAAATAAAACATTGTTTTGCCTCACTATTTTCCCAAATGCCCTGGAGATCATAAAAATGTTCATTTTTTTCTCTCTCTTTTTGCTTAATTTCATTGGCTAAGCAATTGTAAAGAAAATATTCAGTGCTTCCATCAGATGCCAAATTGTGGGATTATGTCCATTCTTCAAAGTGTTGGTCACATTAAAGAATGCTCATATGTTCGGCCCTGAAACGGGCAGCTTTTCACAGCTCGGTCTGGAAGCTGCATCATGAATTATGTAAACTTTGCACACGCAATAGCTGCGTGATGTTGGTGCAGCTCCTCAGATTGCTAACGTTTGAAGCCACAGACAGCAGTGATAATGCAGAACATCTGTCCGTGATCTGTGGTATGATAGAAATCTGAAGGCACGTCAAACAGCAACAGAGATGTTGAGTCAGACTGTGGTATCGCTGGAATGTTTTCTAACTGTGCTGGAGTTTTGGATCGTATTTGCCTGTTGCCACAGCTATGTGCAGTTCACATTGCATAATAGAGCTGTATAAAACAGCATAAACAACTCAGTTAAAGCACAGCGTGATGAGATTGGCGGTCTATAAAAACAGATCTATAATTGTTCTTAATGCGCTTCATGTAGATTAGAGTTGTTGGTCTTTGCTGTTTTTACAAACTCCCTTTTGTTCTGTGTTAAAATAGCAAAGTGAAATGCTGGCAGGCGAACCTGGCACGTTTCAGAAACACAGCTGGCTTCATTCACTTTAATCCTACTATGCCATAGGAAGACCACAAGTACTTCAGAACGTCTGTCTCTTCTTGGCAGCTGAACCGATGCAGATGATGGCGCCAAGAGGGAGAGAAAAGACTCAGCAGAACCTAGAAAACTTTCTAGCAGCAGTTTTCTTCATGGTTTTTAAATGTGGTATAGAGTAACTGTTGAAGAACACGCAGATGAGTCACTTAACCTGAAGCTGGTAAGTAAGTTCTGTACATGACAGCAAGACGCAGGGAAGTCATGCTCATAATGCTTTTTCTCCATTAGTAGAGCCTTGCTCTGTGGGTGTGGTGGTGTTTGTCTATGTACTGGTAATGAGAAACCTTTTAATGGGCCGTCAGTTAAAATGAAAACGGTGCACACTGATTTGCACATAGCATCAAGATTGCTTTCACAGATATTACAGCTTGTTTCCTGGCTTCCTTTGCCATTGTGCACATTTTCTTTTCATATGTTTAATAATTATTAATTGTGTTTTCTCCCATATCTTCAAGTGTGGACTAAAATACTTTTATCCCTCAGTATGTGCCAATTACTTGGGTTGTTGTCGACATCTGGTGTGTCTTTAACATCAACGACCACTTTGGAATTAATGAAGAATGGGAATAATGTTGACATGTTTTGTACTAATTTAATCCACTGTGCAAACATGGAGTATTGGGGCCACAGTAGACCATTTCAGAATTTATGAATCTATACATGTAAAACCCTAATGCATTTGTGAATTATTTAACCTGTAATGTTAAAAAATATATTTACCAAACATTATATAAATGTTTGGACACTGGCACTGCTATATATAAAGGCATGAACTCCATTTGACTTCAGAAAGTTTGCTGACCTGGAACCCTGGATTTTAGTTGTAGATTACTTAAGTCGTGTAAATAGCACGGTGAGGACCTCCATGAATTGAACTTGTTTGTACAGCTCATCCCAGATGTTTGGTAGGATTGAGATCTGGGGAATTTGGAGGTTAAGTCAACACTCCAAAGTCATTCTTTGCACATAGGGATGAAATGTTGGCAAAAGGGGCATGAAAACCACAACTGTTCCTTCTATAAAACCTATATAATATCTCAAAATGCTGGTGTCGGAACTTGAAATTTGCAAGTGCAAGTGATTGTGTCAAAATAACACCTTCCTGAAATGAGACATGGAAAGAATCCAAATATAGACAAACATGTTAAACTGAGTGATAAAAATTGTGTAAAAAAAAAAAAGTATTTTTAAGCTTTGCTATAAATTAATAAGCAAACTAACTAAGTAACCAACTAACAAATTGTTGCACAAGTTTTGATGCTGTGTGCTCTTTTGTCATGAACTGAGTTTTCCATGCTTCCAGTAAAAAATGAGCAGTGAAGGAACTGGAAATTGATATTTTTATTACTTCAGTAAATCAGTCAAAGCGGACCTTAGTAAATTTTTTCGCGTTGTGTGTGTGTTTCTCAAGGGGTTGAAACTGAGCTGAACCACCTACAGATTCCAGGCTTTTGTTATTCATCTCTGCTAGTTTACTTCCTCTTAGCCGTAGGTCCCCCTGAAGTTTTGCTTTAAGAAAACTATCATATAAGTGCATTTCTTCAAAAAACCCTTAACATGTTTCATTTAATTTACCACCACTATGATGCAATATTCTTTCGTATGTAAATTTCCCTTTTGAAGCATTATGCTGCCATCACCACGGTAGACCACCTTTACAGTATTCACAGGTTTTAAACTTGACAACCATTCTTGTTGTCTCTGAACCCAAATAGCTCAAACATTTTCTTGTCAGATGATCAGACTCAACCCGAATGCATTTCCTTCCAGCATTTCTATATGCGGGAATGTGCAAAATGAATCATTTCTTGAACAATGTACAATGGTTTCGCTCTCCATTATTGTTGTTGCCCCTGCTGTTGCTGTTTCAGACTTGTCTCCTTTAAAAGCAAAGCCAGTGTTTTTCTTGCCAGTGAGAACGTCCAGCTGTGGTTAAGTTGAGCTTTTCTCACTCCCACTGGCCTTGGACTTGTTACCTCTACAGCTCTGATAGATTTCTCTTTGTTAGGCTTGTTCTCTCCTGTGTTTCTTTTTCACTTTTTCCTTTTCATACAGATGGAGCTGTAAGATTTTTTTCCCTCTTTCTAATAGAATAAGCATGACTAGCAAACTTCTTTTTTTTTTTTTTCCAAAATCCCATGTCGTCACACTTACTTATATCGGCGTAATCAAGTAAAAACAAACTAACTTTTATGCAACCACTCAACAACTTGTGCGTTTTCTGCAACAATTTCATACAAAAGGGGAAATGTAAACTGATATATCCAACAAAGGCACCAGGAATGTCTTTCACTTTGCTCAATAAATCTTGCCTTGCACTAATACTATGAGTTGCTAAATAGTTTTCCATTGTGTCACTGCTGATTTGTTCCATAGTCGTCTTTTGCAATTTTTGTATCTCAGTTTTTAAAACACAAAATAATCTCATGAAAAGACATTTTATTTTGTAAATATGAAACATTTTAAGTAAAAATTATTTTCCCAGTGGTTAAATTTGGGGCTTTCTCATGAGTGCTTGATTCTCAAATGAAACCGGTGGAAACAAGCTTTATCATGGCTCATTTGCGCATTAACCCATGAAAACATGTGCCCTAAGTATAAACACTTCAGATATTTTAACATGACAAACATGCAGTTCTCAGTCTGATCCACCTGAACTGCCATGTAAAATTAATTTAGTTAATTAATTAATTCAGTACTGAATATGTATGATAGAACATATGTTTGTTCTAAAAAATAAATAACCAATCATCTGACAAGAGCTCCTTTCCCCTTATTTTTATAGTATTCCCTGTTGCTTGAGAAATCAATCATGATTACTTTTCCTAACACTTTACAATTGTTTGACTTTGTGCTGTTCTAGACCATAAAGTCTCAATAAAATGCATTTGATTGTGTCTTAGCCATAACAAAAACGTTGAAAAAGGCTCAAGAGATATTAATGTTTTTACTGTATTTGTACAGTAAAAACATTATCAGGGCAAGACTGATAATTATCAGTCTTGCCCTGATAATTATGGGACTACTTAAATATTCATAATGTCATGGAGGTATCTAAATGTCAGCTTGTGTAGTGAAACATGCCTCAGACCTCTTGTGAAGGTGACATCCTCCATGTTTCTGTAAACTACGGTGCTCCACGTTAATCTCCTTGGCCTTTAAAGCATTCCTCTCTCCGCTGTTTTAAAGCAAAAGATCGCGACTGTGGTTCCATCTCGTTCCTTCAAAAGTTCAGCCATTCCTTGGAGCCTCTTTGAGCGTCCTGGAAACTTATTTCACCTTGTCCCTCCACAGTGCCAACCTCTGCTGTTGCTCCCCTCCCTCTCCTCACGTCAGCCTCTGTCTCCTTTCTCCTCCCCTTTTCCATCTATCAACAAGTACACATTCTCTCTGCTCTTACACATATTCTGAATGGCGTAGTCACTGCTTGTTGATCAGCCTTCCCCAAGGAAAGAACATGAGGAGGCAGGGGTGACAACCCGCTTGTCAGAGTGGCTCTATGGGAACATAATAGTGGCTCCTCAAGGGTCTGCCCGACTCTCTTTGCTTACAGGAACCAGCCTGGCTGTCACTGTTTTGCCATGATCTCAGTGACACTGTTTGAGCAACACAAACATCCGTTTTCCACTTATCAGGTAAGTTTTGGTCTGTTTTTGTTTTCCTTTAACGCGACTTAGATGCATTATAGGAAAGAACCTGCTTAAAACTTCCTCATCTTCTTCTTTTTTTAATCATACCTGGCTGAGGTTTAGCGTTATATGCTATATGGTGTTTCTGCATGAGGAGACTTGTTCAGGACCTCTCTGTGGAAAATTGAACTTGAAGCTTTTCTAAGTAAGTTGTGGTCTGGCCTTGGCAGTCAACACACCCAGTTCATTTTCACCCTGTGACTTCTTGTTTTCATTTAAATCTGCTTCGCATTCACCAGGGGATAATGAGACCCTCTTTGCATATGTTTTTTTTTTGTTTTTCTTTTTAACACAGGGGTTTCTTAGAGGGGAAACTCTCTGCATACTTCAGATTCACCATGTAGGGGCAAGTTTCTTGGAGGATGGCAAGCAACTGTTTGTTTACTTATAATGAAACGCTGCAACAAATTAAATCAGCGTGTATGCATATTTTTGTAGCACAGTCGAAAAATACTTTGTGCTTTGCTTTTACTGGAAAGCAGAGATTTAGTGAGTTTGTTGTCATTCAGCAGTTTTCACATAGCAAAAATGACTGATTTTTATTGCTCTTCAGTGTTTTCCACATAACATTTAACATTAGTGGTTATAATATAAGATGAATATTTTCTTATAGGTTTTGAAATCAAACTTGAGAGACTTAATTTGCTTTTGGAGACAATAGTTTTTTTTTTTTTTTGTTTTCTTGAAAGTTTCTAGCTTCAGCTCCCCTCTTATCACATCTCAAAATGTTCTCTGAGAAAAAAAAAATGTTTGTGGTTGAACAAGATGATAAACCTCTGCACAAGCGAGATAGAGCAACGCAGTGTTTGATTTTCTACATGTACTTTGGAGGCCTCAGAAACTGTGGAAGGTGAGTTTTAAAGGACAGCCTAATGAAGGGGTAAGGTGGATGCTAACCGCACTCGTCCGGGGACATCTTCTGCTCTAATGAATGGTGTAAAGTGCTGTAAATCACCCGCTGTGGAAGAGCAGTAAGATTCCTCCGTGCAGTGATGTCACTGCTCATATGTGAAGCAGATCCAGACATGAACAGTTCAGTCTGAGCCAGATGTTGAGTTTAATTTCCCTACACACTCTTGGCTGGATTGACATGTAATCAGAGGTGCGCTTCGGCTCTTCACACTGAGACTTTGGTAATAGTAGAAGAGAAAGAACTTCAGGAAACATCTGAGGATTAACGCTGCCTTGTAAAAGTATTCGCACCCCGTTGGTCTTTTCATGTTTACAATCATAACATTTAGTGAGTATTATTGAGATTTTAGGGGATAAACCAGCACAACACAAGCTGTGCATAATTATGAAGCAGAAGGGACGGGAATAGTTTTCAATAGTATGAATAAAACTGAAAGTAACTGAATATATTTATATCCTCCCTCCCTTTACTTCGACACAACTAAACAAAAAGTTGGAATTTATGGGATAAATTCCAACTGTGTGTACTTTAAGCAAAGTAAATACAGCTGATATTTATGATCGTGATGACCAAGGAAAACATCAAACAGGAAAGGATAACATCTTAGGGACAATTAAAGCAGAGTTAGGATATAAAACAAAATCCCAAGCTTAGAGCATTTAACAGAAAACTGTTCAATCCACCGTCTGAAAATGTAAAACAAAAAAAATGGCACTGAAAACCTGGCAAGTTGAAGCTGTCTGCCAAGGCTGACCGGCTCATCCAGGAGAGCAGAACTCTGGAGGAGCAGATGCTAAATGACTCCACTCGAGTCCCCTTTTGAGCACAAGTGGCTAAATTTTAGTAGTCTTGACAAAAGCAAGAAACAAAAAGAAAGCAGACATAGTTAATAAATTAATTTGAATAACATTTTGATTTGCCTACATCTTTGTGAAATGCTCTTCTAAATAAAAACTCCACCTTAAAACATTTAAAAAAGTGTCCACCTTTCCCAACCCTCTATGTTAGTAGTCCAAATCTGTACTGTTGTTGAATTGTGAAAGCAGGATGTATAATATTATTTTCAAAGATTAAAAAAAAATCCCACATCCCTGACTTTGGAGATCCCTAGTTTAAATCAAAGCATATTCATGAATTAGAATTTACAAGTTAAAATCTTGATCTAAATCTTGATTGAAAATTCATGGCAAATCTCGAAAAAATAAGTGTTTACACGCTTTCAGTCTCATTTAGCTTGAGTTACTTTCCAAAAGAGAATGGGCAAAAAAATATACTGCTCAAAAAAATAAAGGGAACATTTCACTTTAATTTTGTGTGTGTCTCCAAATCCAGGCCTCCATTGGTTAATAAATTTGATTTCCATTGATGATTTTTGTGTGATTTTGTTGTCAGCACATTAAACTTTGTACAGAACAAAGTATTCAATGAGAATATTTCATTCATTCAGATCTAGGATGTGTTATTTGAGTGTTCCCTTTATTTTTTTGAGCAGTGTATATGTATATATTTTGATATCAGAAACATGTAGGGACATACTCAAAAATACTCAACTTTAGCAGTAGCAGTAACTCTGGGGTTCTGAGCACAAATGTAAAATATTCAGAGATCATTTTAAAACTTACCGTTTTGCATCTATTCTGTTGATATGATCTATATAAAGTGTCTCATCTGTTTTACTTCTCTTTCTTTCAGGCTACCAAACAGAATATATTTTTGATTAAAAAACATGGCCATCATCCATACAAAGCACAAATACCTATGGATTTACGTTTTGAACTATGAGTAAAACAAAAGGAAAATAACAATGGAGACTCCACATGATGCGAGTTTGGAAGAACATCAGACAGCTTTGGGCAGCGTGACCTTTTCTGCACAAGAATTATCTACAGAAGATGAGGATGCTTCAGAAAGAAAAGGTCAAAGGGGAGATGATCTTTTCCCTTCAGACCAAAGACCACAGTTGGAACCTGGTGGGGAAATATGTGATCTAAAGAAAAGTTTTACCTGCGTCTGTTACAACACTATGGTCCTCAGAGAAACGGTGTGTTTTCAAGAACCCACACAGGTCCTTCTGGATGCAGCTCCTGGAACGTCTCAGCTTCTTGTAGAAAATTACCCCTCCATATCATATGCTTCAAACGAAGACTGTTGCCTTCCACCTCCTGCTCATGCAACAAAAGTTCAGTTAAGTCAATTTGCTCAAAAACAGCCTGTTGATCCTCTGAACCTTTATTCTGCATCTGCACAAAGAAGCTCGGAGACGCTGGAGCCAAATTCAAACGGATCCATCATCAGTCAGGCCTGTGCATCCACTCTGGAGATCCCTACTGACCTGCTTCCTAAAATCTCTGACTTGCCACATGTCGTGAAGCAAAGACCAAGCACCATCACCTTCTCCACCAGCACCGGCTCCGCTTGCGTCAACAGCCATGCTTCTGGCTATGACAGCTGTGATGGGGAAGAATCGTCAGAGGAGGAGAGAGTGAAGTTTAACTTTAAGCATGAGGACGTGGGGAAGGGAGACGATGATGTGCTCCTGGAGTGGCCTCATAGTAAAGATCGCCATATGACTAAAAGGAAACAGAAGAGACGAGGCTGTTTGGAGCCACAAGCAGACTCTGCGTGCACACCCAGCACCTGTGGTTATGAGGCGGAGGAGGAAATAAGCAGCAAGGAGGTATGCCATTAACAACACAATACTTTTTTTTGTTTCAACCTTACATTGCCTTGCAAAAGTATTCACCCTCTCGGAGCCTTTCGCTATTATGTGATAACAGCCACAAGCATGAGCATTAACAACAGTTTCTTATGAAAAATAAAACACAAAAAAGTAAACTTTTCAACTTTAGAATTTGTCTAAGCATTTAAAAACATTTAAAATAGATTTTGAGGTGACGTAACTTCCATTGGTTCTTAGAAGACACTAATGGAGTCATGTTATCATTGGAAAAAGATATGAGGTTTGGAGGAGTGTACCGACTTCCCATTTATAAGTGAGAGACAGATCCAGGAGGAATTCAAACAGCTTCTGCTTTATTTCCCCTCCCATAGCTGTGGATTGAGTTTGATGAAGCACATTGGACCACATTAGCGCTGAACTTCACCGTCCATTTCTGGCCTGTCTTCTTCCTCGCCTCCCTTTCTCTTTGAGGTGCGCCTGTGTCCTTTTCACATGACCTCCATTCCTGCTTTTTTTTATTTTTTATTGCCTATTTAAAAGCTTACGCGAGCTTTCATAAGCCTGTTGTAATCCATTATATATATGCCTTGTTACACCTTGAGGGAACATAGCCAACATCACATACCTGCCATGCTTTTTATAACGGTGAGAGGTAATGCACTGGTACATATTAACCTCTCTGTCTGGTGGTAGGACACTGAGATAACACCGGCTTTACACGTAAATGGCACACAGCTCTGAACGGGTTGTTTTGGAGAGGACAGCAAGAATGCAAGGAATCGAGGGAGTGTGTAGTAAATATTATCAAAAGGAGTGCAGTAAATGCTTTCCATGCCATCACACCACAGACCGTGTTAATGCTTTTAGGCTGAAATGCAAAGTAAACGAGAGCAGCTGTTGCATCATTTTAAAGGAGCACTAGATTCTTGAGCTATGTATATATTTCAAAGTAGATGTTTTAATTTATTAATTTTTTTCAAAGCAGTCATGGTTTATCTGGAGGAACAGCAGAAAATCACAGCTCAGGTGAGATACTATAAGTGCACATGTAAACTATTAATTGTGCTTTCAAAAAAATCTGGCCTTAATTGGAAGAGGGCTTGGAAGAAAGTATCAAGCACCCCTGTTTGCAGTCAGATAAGAACTAAATTACATTTTCTGAATGTTTGTCAGAGTTGATTGGAAAATTGATGGAGCAAAATACATAGCGAAGTCCAGGCCCAAATCTCACTGGGAATTTGTAGCAAGACTTGAAAATCAATGTCATGGATGAGATTCAGCCACCCGACATTTGACTAATTTTGCAAAAAACAATTGGCAAAATTTCCATCTGTTCATGTGCAAAAAGACAAATCTATGAAACTTTCAGCCTTAAGTACAGAGAAAGTTCACTGTGCAAAGCATTCTCTCGGGAAGGGATTTCACACTTTTATTCCTTATTTGCAAAGGTATTTGAAAGCCATATATCCGTTTTCTTTCACTTTACAAACATACACAAATAAACTTAATGATTTAGCACATTATGCTCCAGAAGACACTAATACATTGAAGTTTAGAGTTGCAAGGGAACAAAATATACCAAAATTTAAACAATATTATATCAACACAGTCTTCTGAGATGGGAAGATGTAAAAAAAATAAAAAACGACAAATCTGTTATTTTTAAAGACATTCAGTAACAAAAAAATATGTGCTTCGGCTTGCCTTAATTTTAATAAGCACAGAAACACATGGTTCTGCCATATTTGATTTTACTATTCGCATAAAACTTTAGGATCATTTCTGAAACAAGCTGAGGATGCAGTTGTCCCCATCAGCCATGTGAGGGCACTATATGCACAAGGTTCCCAGTCCGGTCACCTAACGTCTTCCTTTACAGTTGAACTAACAGATGAATAAAACAAACGCATATCTTTCACATATCCCCTCGCTCCCACCCATACATTGCTGCGTTCACATGCTGCTTCGCACCGTGGGGTATTGCCAATGTAATTTATTCCCTCAAGCCTCCAGGTAGCCCATGCCCTTTTCGCATGACCGCTTGCTACATTGGGATACCTCCATGGTGATCTCTGGCACTCTCAGTGGGTGGCACAGACTAGGCACTGAGCCCAGAGCTCACACACTTAACTCCTCATTTCCATCTCAAAGCCCCTATGTTGGGGTTCCACAATGTGTCCAATTTGTGCTGATAAAGTTATAGTCTCTTCGCTTTTTGTCATCCCCTGATGATAACATTGCATCTGTCTCATGGAATGACTCACACCGGCTCAGTTCCCATGGCAGTGAGCCTTTGCGCTACTCCCAGGGCCAGATATAGAGGAAAGGGAACGGAGAAATGAATTGAGGGGAGAGTCTCACTTGAGCGTCAAAGCCCCTTCTGGTATTTCTCTCATTCTGAGGGGAAGTCTCTGCATTCCCAAACAGCACCTTGAGGGGATGTCACTAAAAAGATACTTTGTAAGTGCCTTCCAGATTTTGCTTGACTGCGGGCCAGAAAACAGGGCATCTGTTTCTTGCGTTTCTGTTTGTTTGACACCAGGGGTTAATTAGCAATCTGGCTCACAAGATCCTGACCTTCCTCTTCTTATATGTTTTCAAGCATTTGGCTTAGAATCTTGAGCTTGGTTTCCTCTCAGCAAGTGTTATGTACACATTTGTACTTTATATCTATAAATTAAAGAATTAAAATAGATAAAATTATGTATCATCACTACAAATCAAAATAGTTCTCAGTATTTTTTACTTTGTTTAATTTCTTTTAGGGATAGCTTTTTTTTCCCTTATTCTAGGGTGAATGAGAATCCTTTTTATTTGTAAATAGACTCAGAGGTTTGGACAGATAAATATACTGATCCACTGTTACACATATTACATTCCCTAGTCAGCACAGAGCTGGAAAGACATACACTGCAAAATGGGAAACTTTATTTTTTTCCTCTTGGTGACCCAGAGTGATCTTTAAGACCCGTGAGGGCACCAGGGACCGGACCGGGACAGATTTAGATCATTCCTCAGGGATTCAGTGGAAGGAGGTACTTTCTCCCAGCGCTCACTTGGTCAGCTGACACTGGGTGGTCCAGTGTCAGCTGAGTGGTGACTGGTCTGTTGCTTCCTTGCTATTTAAAGATAATGCACTAAGTTCAGTATTCAAAACAATTTCATATTGAGGAGGCTTTCCAGTTAGAGGAAATCTGTCAAGGATCTTTCATGTAAGAAGTCATACCCCTAATGTACTTCTTTGTTGAAACTGTATACTTTTGCAGTTGTTGACTTCATTCAATATAAAAAAAATAGATTCATATTTTATGAATCTATGGGAGCCAAGCTGCCTACCATGTTAGGTAGGCAGTTTGGCTAATTTAGTACAGCCACTATGCTAACAAAAAAAACAACAATCAAAAATAATAACTACCAATTTCTTTGTAATAAAAGGGTTATTGCTTCAAGATAGTTACTGTGTTGTAAATATTAACAAATGCAGGATTTAATTATTTGCAAATAATGAAAAGAAGCAGGAAAAATGAAACCAAACTGTCGTATTCCCTGTAAAAGTTGTGATTAAGTCTAACTGTCGCAGTGTTTGACTGACCTCTCTTATCTGACCTTCTCTGATTACCCCCAGGAGTCTCCACAGGTCACGTCTCCATGGTCTGAGTCAATGAGCCAGCTCATGAGGAAACTGGACCAGCTTAAACAAGACATAGAGGAAGCTCTGAGTGCAAGTTCATCACCCTCTGACACACCTTGCATTGCGCGCAAGAAGCAGGTGAATGTCACACACTCTCAGTATATCTGCTGTCATTGCGTGATTGAAGAGGTTGGCCGTATATTTTAAAATCACATAGCCCATGCGTTCTTTGTTTTGCCTACAAGCGCACAGAGAATTAACAGGATGTACCGGGACACTTTTCGTAAGAAATTCATCAGACCTCCATGGGTTAAATCAGAATCATGACTGCACTTTTGATGCTTTATGGTGTGCGCAGTCATGGCTGATTCTGCACACATTGCTACGAAGCTCTTGCTGCATACTTTGTCATGGCTTTTAAACTTTCTTAAATCAATTTAGTTTGCTCTGCAGAGAATAAAATCCAGGCGGATTATCCAAACCTGCGAGCAGCTGGTGTTTGGAATTTCATGTCCATCACCGTTTCTACAAGCTTTCCACATTATTTTGAGACTCCATTAAGACCTGTGAGTTCAGTGAACAGTCTCTTGCAGGCCCAGTAAATGAAGGGGTACAGTAGATTTCTCTCTTGTGGCGTGTGTGACTTTTGCAGTATGATGGTACATTCTGTGACAAAACAACCTTCGTGTAGTGAAGCAATACAGAGCGTCTAAATATCTGTCTCTGTCTGTTTTATGATGTGGACCCTCGGCACTCGGATGTGATATTTGATTCTAAAGCCTGACGACTGCAGTAAGAACAGACAGTTATTGTACTTTCAATGATGCAACAGGGCGAATGAAACTGTGTTTCCAAAAGAAAAAAAAAACAGACCCCAGTCTCATGGTGGCGTGTTCCATGAAATATCTCTCCAGACTTGGTGTGCAGGAACAAAAGTGGCCTTTTCAGCTCCTTATGCGTGTCCTGCACAGAGGAGCTGTTGTGTTAGAAAGGAGTTTGTATGATTTGGTCTATTAGGAATGGTTCAGAGAGGCTTACATGCCTCCTAGGCATCTGCATAACCATCCCAGTCATTCACTACGACCTGCTTCAACTAATGGCAGGAGACTGGCAAAGACAAGACGTCTTTACTGGGATACTTGACAAGGTCATAATCTCTGTTCTCTCAAAGGAAGATCTGCATATACAGCCTTCTTTGTGAAGCTCTGTCAAGTTGAACGGAGAGTGGAGACTTCTCTTCCCCAACCGCTGACCTCAGCCTGTTGTTTTCTTTCCCCCTGCCCGTTGTTGCGTTTGTCCTGTCCTCGTCTGTTTGGCCACACAGAGACAGAGCTGGTTTTGATTGTTGTTGTGATGTTGTTGCAGTGGGGTGCTGCTTCAAAGTCCTCGCCGAACCAAACCCAAAATGACACAGTCCTCCAAAGAGCAGACAGAAGGGAATGTCGGAGCCAAGACACATCTTCTGCTTCATGCGGCTCGTCAACGGGGACAAAAGCAAGAAACAAGAAGATGGTAAGTTGCTCTAAAAATGGTTTCCGGCTCCAAGCTGACAGCTGTTTTTTTAAGACTTATGGGACTTTAAGCTGTTGTTCTTTTCAAGCAGCAATAAACAAGTCCTTTTTGAAAGCTTAGCTCTGAATGTCGGCCTTTGGTATTCATGTCTAGGTGCTACCACCTGGTAAGAATCAGCTAATCAAAGCCTTGCCTATGTAGAGCTGAAATTGTTTCTCCAAAATAAAGGAAGGTATGTGACAAATAACATATTCTCCAAAACCTCTTGAACAAAGACTACTGTATAATCTCTAATATGTTTCGCTACTGCCATGATGCTTTTGATGCATTTTTGGTTCGAATATTGTGTATTGAGAGTAAGATTGGAATTTTTAGTGTTATGCGATGCAACAATTCACTACATTTCTTTTGTCATGAAGTGCCCCCAAGTGGTTACGTAATTTTTAGACAAATTAATCAAAAAGTATGTACTGTTAGTTCAAGCCAAAAGCATTCAGAGGGGAGTAAATATTCATTAGTGCAGACAGATTGTCTGCATGGCCAAGCATTAAAGTAAGTTATATCGTTGTCAATGCTGCAATTTTTAAATTGCATTGATTCTGTATGAGATGCACATCTTAGTATTTTACAGCTGAGAGTAACTATTGCCCTATCTGTTGCAACAATGTCACATGCATAGGAAAGCAATGCTGGAGCCACGTTTGACTGAGACATGGATGTCAAAACTCAGTTCTCAGCTGGTGCCACTGCACCGTTAGACACATCCCTACTTCGCGTCAAATGGCTGAATTACCTCCTAAGCATGTAATCTGAGTCCTGGACATAATTACTTTATCCAGATGTGTTCAAGTAGCAATAAATCTAAAAATTGCATCATCCTGGCTTGAGAAAATTAGTGTTTGAGACCACTTGACTCTGGCATTGAATCTTCATACACAAGGTGTCTTAAAATAATGTTCTCAGGGGCCAGCTTCTTGCAACTTCAAGACATGTCTGTGCTTCAACTCACCTGACTTAACTACCTAATTATTATTATCATGCAGTGAAGCTATGTATTGCTTCATTACATGTTAGTTAGGCAGTTTAGCTATTTGATTCAGGTGTGTATGACAAAGGATGAAATACCAGCCTTTGAGAAATGGTGTTTAAGATGCCTGTAAATCACTGAAATACAAGACAGATATGCTATAGTCTAAATAGGGTATTAAAAGGATTTTTCAGTCAAGTAATTGAAAGAATTTGGGGATGTACGGAATGAAACAATTTGTAAAGGAAGATGAACTCATCATCAGATATTTCAAAACTTTGTGCATAAAATGCTTTCTCTTGCAAGCTGCAGTGAAAAATGAGGAGCTTGAGACAAGTAATTTTAATTATGTACCAGTATATGTTTGATTCCAGTTACACTTAATGATTAAAATAAAATAGCCATGGCTCAGCGTTGGTGAATGTCCCAATTGTTGAGAGAAAACAGGTGGCTGAAAAATGAGTCTTCAGTAAAGAATATTTACCAAAGAAATCCTACAAAAACAGAGTCCGTTGTACTGGCATGAGTGATTACATATCAGATTATGCATAGACATGAAAATACAGAATACAACTACTAGGATGAATGAAAAGCACATTTTATGGGCTCCTAAAATTTATTTCTGAAACTTAACTTTTGAATGTAAATTATGCCTGATGCTAAACGGTTTCCCTTCCTGTCGGACTGCCACTTCAATCTGGGGTCATAAATCTCTGCCCAATGCAGCAGTGGAGTGTTTGCAATTAAAATCCGTGAAATCAGTAACAGAAACGACATAGCTGCAATTAAGCTTGTAATAATCTACTAAATGCCAACATTTATGACAATTTCATTGCAGTTAAGCTTTGAAAGTGAGTTAAAATTACTTCTGTCTCACAAGAATTGGTAATAATCCACTTATCTTTAATAATTGAAGTCTGCCAGATTTGTCTTGTAGAAACAGAACCCACACAGAGAGCAGCTGCTGCAAAAGCACTTAGACTCTGATCGAACCTAAAATGGTGAATAATAAACAATTCTTGACAATTTTTGATTTGATCAGTATCTAAATTTGAGAGAGTATCTATGTCCAATTGTTCAAAGAAACTAAAAGCGAACGTCTCCACATCCTTTATTTTATTTCTTTGAAATTGTTGGATGTTCTCAATATAATTTGCATTCAAACTCTGTAAATCTCTCTGGTATTCACTATTGATGACAAGGTTTAACTGTTGTGTTGCCATACAACAATACAGTGCAATTTAATATTAACTAACAATATGATAAACTAGGAGATGATTTAAAAAAATGCAAGGAATATTCAACCAGTGAGACATCTTTAGCTATCTCCCACTTAAAACTCAACTTTTAGTTCACAGTCAATTCCTTTGCTTTTGGTTTTTGGAGTAGATATCTATCAGTTTTTTTTCTGATTTGGTCTAAGTTTCTGCAACTGAAACTCGGGATGGAGGATAGATCTCGCTGGTTCCTGAAAATTTCTTACAGTGAAAGCACACTTATCATTTTTTACAAACACAAAGTGATGGAAACTAGGGCTGTAACAAATCACTGAATGATTCAAGTACCTTGATTACTAAAATTCCTTGAGGCAAATTATCTGCCTCAATATGTTTTACTATTTGGCGAACTGTGTTCCACCCAGATGATTATTTGTGTTGCGTAACAAACTCACTTCCGCTTATGAGTTGTTGACAAATGCTAATAAGGGTTACAGATATGAGTATTTTAGCTGAGAACTAACTTTGACTATAATAGGGTTAAATCCCTTTCAGTGCTGATGCAATTTTAGTCATCCTATTTTTAGTAAAACAAAATAATTATATTAAGAAAAAAAAATAAACGTCTTGCCTATCAAGAGTTTGCTTCCTGAGAAAGTTTTGTTTTTATTGTCTTGGCAGCAATGAATCGTACATAAGGGCCTCTCTAATCCATATGGAACATCTGGAAGCAGCCTATGATAATGTCATACAGTCTGATTCAGTCTTGAAGTCTGAGAATGGTGGACAAGCTCAGACTGGTAGAACTGACAGAATTGAAAGATGTCTTGTTGATCTACCTGTAAAAAATGTTTTGCAACATGTGGTCTTTTTGAAGTTTAAAATCTGAAATTCATTTCATTCCATCCCTGAAGGACAACTTCATGATATGCAAAATGTTTTTGTGATGATACAGATTGTGCATTGTTGAATGAAGCTACAGTACATACTAATGCTTGTTTCTTCCTCAAATTGGGACCTGCAGAGGAAATGTAGAATGCCTTTCAAATAGCAGGAAGAAAACCACAGGTCTTTCAGGTCAAAAAAAATATCTTAACTGTATAAGACTCTACTGACTCTACTGATGACTTAGTAACTTATGAAACTATTAATAACTCTTGAATTTTTCCAAATTGTGTCAACTACTTCAAATATCACTATATTTTATTGAGATTGAGAGAAATTGTGCAATTGTGAAGAGGAAGGAAAATAGTATTTACCTTTTAAATGTGTTTAGCACATAAAATCTTAAGAGTGTGGCATGGATTTGCATTTAGAACCCTCTCCTCTCCTGTGTGTTTTACTCTTAGACTTGTTTTGTCACTTAAACTGGTGGAAACATGTTTATTTTAGAAGACGCGCATATAAGAGTGCATCTAAAATCAATGTTACATGTGATGCAGGCAACTCTAACCTGAACAAATTAAAAGTGGAGTTTGCTTATGGAAAGTAAAGCTTAAAATTTAGTTTGTACGAGGCACTGCAAGAAATGTCTATGGCAATACCATGAAGAAAACGTGTCTTCTTAACTAGAATACTTTTACCTCAGGTGTGATGTCAAACCCAGCTCGGAGTTCCCACTTCCTAGGTAACCGAAATGCAGCATAACAATGTCATTAGGCAAAATTATGTACTCTAAGAAAGAAAATCTCTTAAATTTTATTTTAACAAAACAAACAAACAAAAAAAAACAGCTAATTTCAAGACACATGAAATGATCACAACATGTGGTACATCTGCTTGGATGTACCACAGAGTGGAAAATTTCATCAATAAGTTTTCAATAAATAGCATTAAAATGAAATGTTGCGGTCAAAGCCAACACACACAGTTTATATAAAACACTCATAGTTTCCCCGTTATTGCTGTTCAGTGTAAACTGTGATTCCACTATTAGTGGACGGAGACATAATCAGGTTAAGTATTCCTACGTTTAGTTGCTGTTGACGGGGTCGGGCATGCCAGTCTGTCAGCTGGACTGACTGGTTCTGTTTCCGCCTCTTTGGCTTGTCACTGTGTGGGGACCGCAGCCATCATTCACCCGCACAAACCTGTCACACCACATAAACATCCTTGTTGATGCAGGCAAGGGGAGAGTTTTCCAGTTGCATAAAAGCCCCCGAAATAGGTCCTCTTCTCCTCAGTGAAGGATGTCACTTTTTCCAACCTGTAACCTTTGACACATGTCATTCGTCTAGATACAGCTGGCCTGAATTGGGGGGGACGTGTGTTTAATGCAGGTCAGATCTTGAGATATGCTGAGATGATATACTTTCTGCACAGAAAGAATGGGAGAGAAGACCATGCCAAATTCATACCTCCTCTCGGGTGCAACATCTGGTTTCTGACTTCTAATCTTCAGAGTTTATTTTTGAGTCTGGGACTGACGGAGGTTCATGGAGACTCCCTGGACAGAAACCTTTAAAAGTGCAAAGATAATAATCCTAGTTGTGTCCCAAGTGTTTAAATCTGTGATGAAATTCTGCCAGACTGGCAGATTGCACAATCATTAAAGAGGGACATGTTGTGGCTATTGCTCTCAGTCGCTATCTACTTCTCTGTGTTTTTAAACACATGTAATACTGGAAACATAGAAGTGTGAGTCAGATATTTATGACTTTGTTTTTCAGTCTCCCAGAAAGTTGTTTTTTGAACCAAGGGGGCTACTGAGTGGTTGAGGCAGCTACCCCTGGTGGTTCATCTCCTAAACCTGTCAAAATGTGTTCACTGTGGCAGCTTATTTGCTTTTGATCTTTTTCCTTTTAAATAAGTTACAAATGGCATGCCAGCGGCATTGTGTTCTGTGACCTCATTTATTATGTGGCCCAAAAGTGTCTAAGGCTAACATTGAGCTCACCCAAAGTTCACCTATCTTCATAAATTTAGCTATTTGGCTTATTGTTGTTTTTTTTCTTTTTTGTTTTTGTTTTTTTGTTTGCTAAAAGAAGAAAATGAAATGGTTGGATGCTCATCCAACCAAACAATTGAATACTGCCAACATTTTTGCTTTCATCGGAGTAGTGATTACATCTCTCACTGCCAATGCAAAATAATTTAACTTAGAGAATTTTGTCCAAATTAAAGTGAAAAAAAACAACAACAAAAACAAACAAAAAATAAAACAAAAAAACAATCACCCTGGTAAACTCAAATTGATTTCCTATTGTCTGTTATGATGAGGCATGTGCAGCGTTGCAGCCGACCATCCTGGGAGGGAAGAGGTCCCAACGAGCAGCATGTGGGTAAATCAGAACATCATGCCACAGAGAAGAAACATTCTGGAACTCTTCCTCAGAAAAAAAAAAAAAAAAAAAAAAAAACTAAACTAAAAACACTGTTGTTGTTTTCCGGGTTGCATTGCCTTTTTAATTAACTACAAATTTAATCACAATCACATGAGACATCTTGTTTTTCTGTTTTGTTTTTTAAGTTACTAGAAAAATTCTGTCTTTATTTTGAAAAAGAGCTAGTTTACATCAATACTGTTTTTTTTCCCCTTTTTTATTTAGCATGCCAAAATCATTTTAGTGACACCATCTCAAGAAAATAACAATCAATATTCACAATAAATACTGTTGGATGAAGAACTACTATAGTGAAATTATATATAGATTATTTCATGTCCGAGTTTTGGGTTCTAAGTTTTAATTTCCAAAAATGGGTTAGAGTAGAGATGTTTAATGTCATGACTACAGAAGACAGATTTGGAAAGAGTACACAAAACAACAAATATTTGAGTTGAAATGAGTCAGTCTTCTGTCGGCTTTCTATACCTGCCTTGGTCCTGCATGCAGGATTTCTAGAGACATGCTGCCTATCTAGTGGTCAATGAGTGAGATTAGAGCACATCCTGGACAGGTCATCAGTCCATCACAGAGCAACACGGAGATAAACAGCACAGACAAGCATGCACATGTGGAATCTCACCTTAGTGCTATTTTCTTCTGGTTTTGTAAGTCACCTGCAGTACAATAAATAAAAGAACTGCAGATAAGAACCTCATAATGCTGTGGCCCACAGCATGATTTTACCATCTTACCATTTTATGTTTTCTTTTATGGAAGAGGTTAATCAAAGATTGATCAACCTTATAGTCCATCTAAACCAATGTTTGGACTAAAGCTTCTGTTACAACAACATAAACTAAACACAAGATAGACCTCAAACTTTGATTTCATTTCTGAAATATTACCTATTTTGCCGTATCACTGCAAGCTGAGCTGCTAAATAACGCCACCTCTGCGTTATTTAGCTGCTGCTGTGGGAAAGCTGTATTGATTTTGTCATCACAGCACAGATTGCAGCCTTGTTGAAGAATGCAGGTACGTATCGGCTCCTCAGCAACAGTTAATCATATTTTGCTTCTGTTTCTGCCTTGCAGATGTTTCATAAGATGACCAAAGCAGCTGGTGCAGGTAAGATGTTTTTTATTCTCTTCCAGAGGTTTTGGGATGTGATGCTCATGTTGCTTTATAAAATGTTACAGCTCCTGCTGCTGCCTGAGTGTAGAGAAAACTGGAGTTGACCTCTAAACCTTAATGTTTTTTGTGGAATTTATTTTCCACAAATGTGCGCTTTTTAGGGAGAGCTGAAAGACTAAATATGTATCTAATACCTTTTTATGCTTTGAGTCTGAGACTGATGGGCAGGGTGATTGTTGGGATAGCAGACAGTGACCTTGGACAGCTGCTGGAGAAAATTTAATTATCAAGGGATTGGATAAATGGATCTAAGACAGTGTTGCTTTTTAAATAGATGGCTGGCTAGTTTAACAGGAAGCCGCAGACATCTGCACATTTGCATTTGCAACAGTGATGCTGAATGGCTGTTAAGGTACAAATGATTAACTAAAGGAAAACCTGAACAGAAAAAGAAGCTTCAAATTGATGGTGGCTGTGTTGATTCGAGTGTGTTGGCATCTGTCTCTATTCACCATGACTGAATCATTGATCAAAGACAGGCCTGTTATCTAACGCACTAAACTTCGGCGTTTAGAAACTGTGAACAACTGAAAATCATTGAAATCTAACAGTGTCTTGCAAAAGCACATCCATTGCACTTTTTCAGATTCCAATATGTTACATTCACAAATTGTATTGTAATGTATTTTATTGTGATTTTTTATGATCACAAGGCAAGATGGTGCATGGCTGTGAAGGGAGTCTCTAAGAACAGATGTTGCAAAAAATGTACTTAGGGCTATCGCAGTAAAGGGGACTCAATACCAAGTTACACCACACTATTCAGATTTTTGCTTCTAAAAATAAATGATTCATACTCTTCCTAATTCGCAGTTATATACAGCTTTGTACCTACCTCCTAACACCCGGGAATATGCTTTCTTAGCTGTCGATGTCATGAAGAAATGTGAAAAGATTAAAGGTGTATGAACATTTTGGCAAGGTGAAGCGCATGACAAGGTCAGATCATTTAAGGAATCCCTAATCTCGGTGTCGTACTGTAAATTAAAAGCTTAACAGATTATTAAAATCTCCCTGCAACTTAATCCCACAGAATGCCCTGGCCTGCCTGCTGGCATTGCTCAAGCTCCAAACAATGTTGGTAAGATTGATGGTCACAGGTGTCTGCTCTCTCCCTCCCAGCCTGGTGGAATGTCCAAATGCACATTCTTTTATTTTAAACGCCTTTCATATGGTTCCCGCTCACAGGGATGCAGTTAAAATTAGGCACCGAGCCAGATCATTGTTTCTGTTTTGCTGAGGGGAAATATTTGGCCTGCTGTGATGTGGCCCTTGGGGGGGCAGCTGCGGGAGTTGGGTGGATGCCATTTTGGACTCAGGTTGCGATCTCACATGACCTCAGTTGTGCGTGATGCTATCGCACAAATGGAGTAAACAAGGCAAAAAAAAAGCCAAAACAAAACAAAAAAATCGATACAATATTTATGGAGCAGTTAACTAACGTGAGGTCTGCTGCTGAATTATGAGATCTTTGCTGAGAGTTTCTGCCAAGTGATTGGCGAGAGAAGAGTGAAACTGAGATGTTTATCAACATACTTGTATAATTCTATTCTGATTATTTAAAACCAGATCGCAGACCGTGTCACTGTCAGTTTCATTTACTTTGAGAGTAAATAGATTATACATGTGGTCTTAACCTTAAACGAATGATAGAATGACTTGGAGATGAATAACGCTATAATATAAGGACAAAGCTGGCAGAGAGTCAGACATATTAGGTGTGATTTTTTTTCTTCTCTTTTTCTGGCTGGATTTTACGGCTGAGCTGTCAAAACCTTTTTTAAGACATGATTACGGGACAGCCAGATGGTTCTCACTATCGACCATAATAACACTGTCCATACTGTTAAGTTGATATTGTCCAGAAGGGAGAAAAAGAAAACCCACATTCCTGAAGATGAATTCCAAAACAGCAAAGCAGCTGCAGGAGAAGAATTGCTGTTACTATTGAGGTTCCTAAATGTTCAGTTTTAGCTTCAAGCAATGGTTTTCTTTGTTCTAATTTCTCTCTGAATCATCATTTTTGACCATCTTGATCAGTGCTTTGGTCAAATTCTTTAAAATGTTAACATACTGTTTTGCTAAGCTATTCATACAGTTTTTTTTATTGCATTATGTAACATTTCAACCACAAATTTAATGTATTTCATATGGATTTTGTTCGACTGACCAATAAAAAGCGGTAAAAAAAATTAACAAAAAGAAAAAAAAATGTAATAGTGTGGTTTACAAACATTTCAGTCACCTAATCGGTTCATATTATACTTTGTGTGTGTAATTTAATTTCAATGTAAATACAACTTCTCTGGACTTGAAAAGACTATCATCTGGAATGGCAGTAAAAAGTGGTTCTAAAAGCTTTTGTAGGTGATAAAAATGAGTTAATGAATTGTAACATAAAACATGAACTAACATGTTCTAGTAAAAAAAAAAGTGCTTTTAACCTTCTGAAGTTAATGTTTATCCTGCTCCCCCCCCAAAAAAAATATAATTATTCAGCTGAAAAGCTACACCTGGGTATCCTTAGAAAAGATGTTCATGCAAGTCTGGAAAAATGCCCAAACCTCAATTTAAAAGGTTTATTTTCTGAAGACATTACTTAACGTCAACGTTAACCCAGCGTCTTTAACTTTTCAGCACATGAAGAGCCAAAGGTTCCACATTTACTCTCACACTGTGAAATTTATCTAAGGAAATCTATTCCCCACAGCCTCTTTAATTTCAGCGCAAAAATTAATGGCTTCCTCTGGTGATAGGAGGCAATTATGTTCATGCATGAAAACCGGCTGTCTTGACATTAATCTTCGAATTAATGAAACTTCAGAGGCAACCTAAAGCTTGGATTTCTACAAGAGATACGGCATAGATTTAGGATACAGAATCAAACATGCGCATGCTGACTTAAATTTGACTAACTTGATATTTTGCAGTGATTTCTCCATAGATAGCATGCATTTTGCGAGCGTTCTGACACATTTCAGACATTAATTTAGACCACCAAAATGAATGCGACGGTGTCCAAAGAGAAGCAGCTGTGCAGAACTGAACGAATTCAAATTTGCATAAATACATGCTCATGTGCTTTGTTATGATAAACATCACCATCCCACAGCAAGTCAGTGGGGAAATAAGACACGTGCAGCTTAACCAGCACTCTGTGGCCCAGAACTGTCAGGAAGAGGCTTCCCTCTTGGCCTCTGCGGTCGCAACCAGCCTCCGCGCATTTCCCCAGATCTTCCCTCTGAATAAATATGCTAATCTACTCTCAATGTGGAAATCTCAAGCTGCTGATTAAAAGTAAAACAAAGAGGATACTCTGTGAATCCCTTGGAGACTTCTGTCTGTTTGTGAGGAGAGGAATGCAAAGCCCCTTGTTGTTCGGACATAGTGAACCAGCATTTGGCTAAAAACGGAAAAGCTGTAGAAAACGTGGAAAGAGCGTGTTTTAGCTTTTCTTTTTAATCCATGGCAGTGAGTGTGAAATGTCAGCCAGTTATTATTGATTACCAAGAAGAACTTTTGTGCTTTTTGTCAATTTGTATTTTAGGGTTGCGTTCTGTCTTATAAGCATGTTTCGCTTCTAAGTGAAGCATTTTTGGCAGAAGGGAAAACCAGTGGACGGAAAAGTGAATCTTGGATATAAATATTCTTCCTCAACAGCATGTTTGATACGTGTTTTCTTCTCAGTTTGAAAAAACAGCAACATTTTTGTTGCAGGAATGATACATCTCTTAATAATTAGGCTGCTATGCGCATGATTGTGATGGTGGAAGCTGGACTGTTGCTGGATCAGTGGGCTATACTTTTAGAAAAAATGGCCTTTTTCTAAAGGCACACTGCAGTGTTTTCGAATTTAGTTGAATTTCCCTCTTGCAGGATCAAAAAGGAAATGATAAAACAGACCCTAATTGTTTTTGATAACTAAAGCAGCATTGTAACTAAAACACTTTGACATTTTACAAGTTTTTTTGAGGTATGTTCTGTCGTGACATTTTCCTGTACAAGAGCTGCTCTCCCTGTGCCTTGACTCTTCTGCTGTGCCCTTTGTGTACACTATCAATCTCTGTTCCAGTTAAGAAAGAAAGCACCAGTGGGTATTACATAATGTCTGTGTCTTAGCAATGTCGTTCGTTCTGTATTTTGCCTCTTGTGTGCGTCTCAGCTGTCCTTAAAGTTCAGGGCTTCAGTCTTGCTAAGGGTCACTGACGGCGGAGGCCCACTGTGACCTCCCACAGCTGCAATCTCTTTCTGTCTCTCTGGAGTCCTCTAAGAGACTTTAATATAAACATCCCCAATGCTCCATCACAGTACACTGAGAGCAGAGGACATGGTCTGAAACCCCATGAGAAAAAGAAAACGACACAAAGAAATGAATAAATGTGAAGTGCCTGAAAAGGTAAAATCTACAAAAAAAATATGTGCCACATGTGATTCTGCTGTGAATACTTTAGAGGACCATTTTAGACTTCAATTATGAAAGCAAATCTGATTTTCTTTTCACCTCTACCAGATTTGTAGATGATTTTTCTGTCAGTTTTTCTTTGCAAAATAGTTTAACTCCATTTTGATTTGTTGAAAATGATCAATGAACATAAACTCATATATTCTCAATTGAATTAAGGTTTGTATTTTGACAGTTTTAACATATTAATTATTTCCATCCAAATCATTCTATTATAAATTTGGGGAACTCAGAGTTGATAGCAAGATGGTTGATGCTAAACACAAGGCAGTCCTGGAAGAAATGCTATAAAAAATGGGCAGAATTTTGTGATGGACAATATTGCGACCAGATACTTAAATTATTATTGTGTGAATATGGAAAACAAATATGTACATCATCTCTCATCTTAGGTTTGAGCATAATTTAAGGATGGAAGTTTTAAGTTTTTGATGTGTCAAATGTCTTTTAAATGCTGGCATTTTTGTTTCTATGTAATTATTATTAGAACTAATAATAATTATTATTATGATTAGTATTGTCTTTATTTATTTTGCACATTTGACCCCAATTGTTTTGGCAATAGAGCAAAACTGGATTAAACAGAAGTTGCAACAGAGCACATCAGTCTACCCTCACATTTAAAAAAAAAAAGGCAGGCCATTTTTGTCAGCGCAGCATAAAGACGTAACCTGGGAATTGTGGAACCTCTTGATTTAAGGCTGCAGGGAAAATTAATTTTCATTGGATAGTGCCAATATATTTTCTTCCCATTTAACTGCTGAAGAACAGGTGCCAGGTCTGTGACATCATGCTCTAAATTTATCATTTCTGCATGCTGCTCAGAATACGAAGCTCGTGCACCGCCATGATGAGCGCATGAAAAATTCCACACATGGAAAGATGGAAAATGACTTGTGGTTTCCTGAGTGCAGAGGCCAGCTTTGCGGTTTGACAGGGAAAGCAAAAAGACGGGGGGAAAAAAGATGCCTGGTTGTATTTCTGGACTTCTCTTTTTATATACAGTGATTTGTCAAGGTTGGGAAAACATTAGAGAACTATATGGATAACCTGTTCTGAAATTTTATAACATTTTCATCTCAATTATTGTGGCCATGCCTTTTAATAATTTCTTCCAGGCTCCTGAGGTCATCATGTTCAACAATTTCCATCTTTTCCTGGTATGAATTATTTCTGAGTATAAATCATCTGTCCATTGTGGATCGTGTTACTTCACAGTGCTGCTTAATTCTACTAATTTTATGTTTTCCAATTAAAGGAAACTGATTTAAACTTCAGATTCCTAATTACTCCATTCTGCCAATTGGAAATGAAGCGGCCAGTTAATTCTTTATGGTGCAGCTTTTCTAAAAAGTCCAAGTTTTGCATGTGCGTGCATGTGCTTATGCGTGTGTGTGTCTGGTGAGGAATTTAGGCCTGGGATTTGTAAAGTAAGTGGAAGGAGACTTGGGACGTTGTGTGAGGATGCAGTCCAGTTTAACAGGGAACATGTGTGAGTGTGTGGGACTATTATGTGAGAAGTGACACAAACTAGGTTGGTCCAGCACTCAACTGCCACATAAAAGGAAATACAGAAGCAAGATTTGGGAAGTAATGAGCCAGGAAGGGACAAGCAGCTTCGGGGCTCCTATTGCTTGACAACAAACAGTCCACAGGGCAACTTAATTAAGGGGCACATATCATTAGTTTTACAACTGCTCCTTTTCAGTTGTGTCTAGGCTTGTAGCTTGTATTTATTTCCTTGACCAAAAGTGAAAAATCTGCTAAAACAAAAACCCAGCACAAAGCAACAGAGCACATAGCTGAAATGAAAACATTTGGATTCATGAACACATCACACACATCACGCATCAACACATGACACAATGGCCACCAAAAGACAAAGTAGTAATAGCAAACTTTCCAGCTCCAATTTCCCTGCTTAGAGAATGAATGAACCAGGGACTGGCAGAAGAATTTAATACAGAGGTGTGCAATGAGAGGAATATACTGTACTTTCTTTAATTCAATTTTCTCCACAAATCAACAGAGTCTGTGATCACATGCTTCCACCTTTTCTGGATGAAACACAGTTGCTAGTCTAGTCATTTTGACACTATATTTAACAAATTTTCTGCAGTGATGGTTTTTTAAGCAACCATCAACTGTTTTGCTGACATTTTCTTGTGTTACTGCAAACCTTTGGAGTGGGCACTTCCCTTGTCACAAAGCTGCCACAAGTGGCTGAGGGCTCGTACGTTTGCCCCTTCTCCATCTGGAGGCAGGCCAGTTCCATCTGGGTCCAAACTGCAAATAATTCACACATGTGCAAAGCCACCATTGGCTGACTGGCAATTAAAAACAAAGTTGTTTACTAGAAATATCTAAGCTTAAATAAACCACTGCATTTTTTTTTCTTGTCTGTTTTTGGTCTAATTACATTAGTGACGTTGATAGTAATCAAAAAGCAATCTGAAATAGTTGTTCTTTTAAATTACTTATCTGCGCTAAAAAGAAAATAACAGAAAGACGGCCTGATTTATTTGAACATATTTTTGAGATTTTTCAGTCTCAGTATTCAAAGATACAGTCTTTATTTTTTTTAGTTTTACACACAAGTAAAACTAAAATCCTACAAGAAATGTACATTTTGTGTTTTTCTGTCAGTGTTTCTGAAACAACAACTCTTTTTCACATTCGGTGCTTTTATTAACAGGTGAAAGATGTTTAGTTCTGTTATTATATTTCATTGTTAAGAACTTTGTCATTGTTTTCCGTGTAAGGTTCTACATAAAAACTGTTTACTTCTTCAGAGTCAGCTTCTTTCATTGACTCTTTCAGTGGCCTCACGGGTTTCCCACAGAAACTGTAGGGATTCCAGATGTTGCAGGGAGGCAGAAAGTCTAATCCAAATCCATCCCACCAGCCCCAGGCCTCTCTGTCCTCAGGTTGACAGAGCACATGGAACAGCTCACACCAAGGTCTGTCCTTCTGCAGTGAAGCAAGGCGACCGGAGCTTTACATAGCTGTGCGCATCCACCTGCACTCAGATAACAAAAAAAATAACCACAGCATGCTGTTTAAAGACGTTCTGTCCTGGGTCAGTGTACCGATGCCGCTTTCTTGTGGTTTCAGATGTGATTAAACAATCTGGCTCAATAATCAAAGCAGGGTGGCAAGACAAATCGGAGCAGGTTTCCTGTATCCTGTAGGCTTATCTGTGTCTCAGTTTCAAAACAGGACTTATGCTGAAGGAATGAGGTTGTGTTTAAAATAGATTAGTTGGTTGTTGTAAGCTGACAAGCTGACTTAACACAGACTGTCGTACAATGATCACATCGGTTCTCTCCATCTTTTCATGTCAAAGTGTCCTTGCCAAAATTACGAACCATGATGTGCTCATTATACAAAATATAAACAGTGTGTATGAAAAGCACCATATGAAAGAAATGTCATCAGGAGGCATTGGTGGGCATGTTATGTATTTTGCACATTGTGCTTTGCTACTGCAAGCTCACAAGCTAACTGCAACTCAGATATTGCAGGAAGTACCCAGCAGCAGCATTACCAAATATCATACTCTGCTGTCTTAATGCTTAACTCACTTCAGGATACTGCATGCTTGACACTTTTGCAACCATCACTTATATTCACATTAATTAGACTAGTTATTATTTGACAATTTGGAACCTTTAGTAGAGCAGTTATTAAAATATATAATAAACTAAAAGAGGACAGTGACCTTGTGAAAAGTAAAATATCTGGTTCTGTCGCATTCAGAATACTCTGGGGATCTCCAGTTTGTTTCAAAATATTAAAATGTTTCCTTTTTTTTTTATTCTTGTATACCCAACACTGAGTATCCTCCAGGGAACTGGATGGATTATTACAACTCTACAGTCACCAGTGAGATAAACAGAACGGAAAATAGAAATTGTCAATTACATGGACTTAAAAAGGTTACAGAATAGTACCTATTGGCTACAAGTTTAGTCATGTCACGCTCTGTGAGAAGTTACACTGCTTTCTAACCAGAAAGACAAACAGTCCTCGTGTTCATCCTTGCACACTGGTGTCTTGGCAGACTGTTCCCAATGAGAGCATGTGCAGCTGTATGGCGTAAACTACTGTCTGCTATCAATCTCCCACAACTCTGCAAATTTCTACTCTTGGAACTTCATCAAATCTCTGGGTATTTGTCTCTCAACTTACAAAAGTGTCTGAAGCTGCACCAAGAAGAAAAGTATCTTAGTTTGTGGAAATGTCTAGAAAATTAATTTATGCAGCCTTTCGTATACACAGTAGTTTTCATAGATAAAGTAGACTAACTTTGCCAGAATAAGAGGTTCTAAAAATTACCTCTACCACATAAAACACTAAAGAGACTCATCCAAGGAAAGTAACAGAACCTAAAGCATTCATTCAAAATCTGCTTGTGATGTTAACTTTTCTATTTATTTTCTTTTTTATGAAGCGCATAATGTATAACACATTGTTTATCAACTTTATGAACGGATTTTCTCTCAAAAATATTGATAAATGATTTGTGAAAGACAAAATATAGTATTTGTCATTTCAATTCAGTCCTTTGGAGGAAAATTTGTGGAACATAGAAGGGAAATTCCACTGGATAGAAAATTGTAAGTTCATGCTGTAGGTTTAATTTCAAGCAGCTGTTTCTTTTATAATTATTATTTGTTTTGTTTTGTTTTTGCTCTTGGTCAGACACTTAACTTTATTTTCTCCCTGGGAAAAATCCTCAGGAAACATAAACATCAACTTCCTGTTTGGACTTCATTCACATTGGCTTATGTCATCCCTCAGAATATCATTAAATGTTATTTATTCAGTTATCTTGCCATCTCTATGCACTGTTGATTTCTATGGCGCTTAAATAAACTGTGATGTGTGCCGTGCATCCTTAGGAGTTAATTCATTGTGGAAAAGGAGAACTAAAGCTTGCTTTACAAAGATCTGAATTTGATTAACGGTATTATATTTTACATCTGTGAGAATACCAAAAAACAAAATGCTGAGGGAATTGTAGCTCTGTGATTAAATTCTTGTTGCTCTAATAGAAACCAGGTGCAGAACAGTGGTTGAAATGTTTTCCCATGCATTTTTTGTGAGCTACGCAGCCTTAACAGATTTTGAACTGACAGCATTACATGCTTTGTCATTCAATTAAACAATGGCCACATAAAAGCTTGTCATGCCAGTTTTGCATTTTTCAAGCTACGTTATGCAAATGTTAATGCCACAAACTTTAAACGCTTTACGTCCTTGACATGTTTTTTGTTTGTTTGTTTGTTTTTTCTATTTACTTTATTGTCAAAGAAGTCATATCAGAAATGTCAGCGCTTGTAAAAAATCTGCACTTCATAATTAGAATTTTGAAGAAATGGATTGTGCAGACCTGATCTCCATTTTGAATATGAATGAGTCTATAAAGCACAGCCTGTACTAAAAGAAGAAACCGTGACGTTATAATTGACGTCCCACTAACAAAACAGAATTAGTGGCAACTTTAATGCATTGGGACCAAAGTCAGCTCCTCCTTTCCCAACCACACAACCTAAAGTCAGATATATACCACATGTGTGGCTCCTCTGGAAAAACGAAGTCCATTTGGGAATATATGGTCAGGAAATTTATAGCACATGCGTACGATGAGCCCTCAGGGACTGGGATAGAGGTGGAAGAGAGATCTCCCCGGCTCCCAGCTCCCCCGATCCTTGTTTCCATTAGGCTGGGAAGTGCAGTCTCCCAGACGTTTCAAGGGGGCCTGGTGTAAGACCTCCTGGCCAACAGCATGACCCATTCATGGAGGAGAAATCGGTTTCCTCACATCTGGGATTTTCCCCCAGCAGCCACAGGATAAGCATTCCACATCAGTCATCAGACATGAATGGAGGCAACACACATTTAGAAACTCTGCAAAGTAGATAAGTTGTTCACAAGTAAATATCAGTTCATCTGTATGCGTTAATCAAAGCTGTGAGAGGGGGTAGAGACAAGAAAGAGCAGATGAAAAATCATCAGGAGAATGTCCAGTTTTTCAGGAAAACGAGTGCTTTCTGGAAGCCAACTGGCCAAAACAAACAAAAGGGTGAGTCAGTGGAGGGAAAACTTTCCCAAGCTAACTGATGTTTCCTTCCCTTGCATCTGCTGTTATTTCCACTGCCAGCGACTGCTCTTGAGGCTGAGACATTGTTTGGCTAATATGATCTTCAGCCTGATAAGGATCATCTTTATCCTGCAAGATATTTGGGCATACAGGAGGAGCAGCACAGTGACAGGACCTCTGGTGATTCATACTGGAGGTCAGAACCTCGCTGCTGTGTTTACTTCTGTCACCTTTGCACATTGGGTTGACAGAAATGGTGTTTTCCTGTCAGTCTGTGTTTCCATTCCCACCTTTATTGAGGCTCTCTTTGCAGCCTGACATTGTGTCCAACTTTATTATCCTGTTTTCAGCCCATATCATTCCAAAGGATATCCAACGTTAATTTAACTTGATGATAGAGATATTTGATGTAATGATTAGTTAAGGGCCTCAGAAGGGAGGTAGATAGAAAATGTATTGCTGACATACAGTGTTTTGACTTCTGTCTCTCTTATTGGTGTGACCATTTTCCAAAATGGTGCTTGACTTACCCTCCAGCTGTAACTGTGCGGCATGTGTTTGCGTGTGTGTGTATGTGCGCGTGTGTGTGTGTGTGTGTGTGTGTGCGTGTGTGATCCTATTGGTCCATGGCATCCGGTCTTTACACATTAATTTGGCTATCTTGTGACCATTTGAGACAGAATCACTTGGATCCAGCTAAACAAGAATCATTCTGAGAATAGTTTAGTTCTTCTACTGTGACTGAGCACTTTTTAAAGGTTTGCTTCATGGGAAAAACATGCAGTCTGTTTTTTTAAGATTATCCAGCTATTATCTTCTGCTAGTCAAAGATCAGGTAGAAGAACCAAGAAAAAAAAAACCATGATGGTGTATGATGTGATTCCTGGAGACCCCAATATGTTTCGGTAACAAACTATCTTCAGATCCACAAAACCTCTGTTGACTGGATAACAGTAACTCCCATGATCCCCACGCAGGGTAAAGATCTGGTATACTCTTCCATAGCCAGGACAAAATCCACTTTGTTTTCCTTCGATGTGAGGTCAGACAAATTGGTCCGATTCTCTTTTTGAGCAGCCCAAAGTAAGGGTGTCCAACTCCAGTCCTTGACTGGTTCAATTTTCAGATGTTTCCCTGCTCCAACACAGCTGGATCAAATTGTTAAATTGCCACCTCATGGAGTTTTTCAAAGAGCTGGCAATTAACCATTGTTTGATTTAATACAAATCAAGTACATACATCCTAATACGTGCAGGACAACTGGTTCTTGGTTAGTGACTTTGGACACCACTCCCTTAGAACAAACTTTTCCAAGAAAACCTAAGAAGTGCATGACTCAGTCATCTTGGAACGAGTTTCAGCCACCATTTTACAACACTTTTCAGATCAGATATAATAAAATTGGAACTGTTATGTGATTCATTGTCTATGCAATATTTCATTTTTATCAGCTCAGGTATTCTTTTTTTTCACAAACGACCCGTGGACAGATCCCTGTATTTGCTCTCAAAACAAAGTAGCGATATATTTCTCAGTAGTGTCTATTTCTGTTCTGCTTTTAATCATTTGTCTTTCTCAGATGCAAAAATTTGTCCTTTTTTTCTTCTTGAAATGACACACCAGATCGTCATACTGACACTAAAAAACTGGCCTTAGCTTGTTCATCTGAGAAGCTGTCAATCTTCACCCACTCACTCCATGTCTTTTTAATAGGCTTTAACCTATTATAACAGTAATACTAGTTGGTGCCCACATAATGTTTTCAGCTGATATCCTATGACTTGTCTCAGGTCATGACGGCCTGCGTGGGCATACAATAATAGAAAAGAAATTCCAAAAACTATTCTGGTAAAACGATTATTGGTGCAGTTGTCCTGCAGGCAGCCTTAGCCGTAGGCTTTTAGAGAAAAAAAAAAAGATGTTTATTCTTCAGGCATGAGCAAAGGCCTTCTTTTGTTTCAGGATTTCTGGTGCAAGCTTTTGTAATAACAAAAGTAAATGGTCCTGAAACTGAATCCGTGCCACTGTTCAAGAGCTGATTTGCTCTAACTTATCCAGAGAAAACTCACTGACCTCTAATCAATATTTAAAGCAACAAGCGGCATAATCCTAAAGATCTTGAAAATACATAGTATATAGTCACACATGGCAGCATGGAACATTTCAGAGGAGAAAGAAAAAATATTATAAGGGTTCACTACCCCAGGAGCCTGAGAAAAGGACAATTGAGTCCCAAGGATTTACGTATTAATGATGAGGAAATTTGCCAAATTATACATTTGTAAAAGTGCGATCAAACAAAGACACAGGAAGTAATTTATATACTGAAAGTTGTTTCAAGACAGTCAAACATTTGTGTGTATTTATTTCAGTGTGGTGTCAAATGGTTTTGCTACTGTGATGCCTTGAAGTACTTAAGGTAGAACTTGGCTTTCTTTTAAGTCAGAAGTTTAGACTTTTGAAAATCAAAGAAGCTGAAATTGTACAAGTACATGTAGTGATGAAGTGTATTTATTAATTTGAATAGTATTTGCAAAGTAAATCTTAAATGAATAGTGATCAGGTGGATGACTATGATCTAGGAACTGATGACTTTAGATCCATTCTAACTCTGCTTCAGCTCAGAGTTCAAAAACTACAGGTTTAAGAAGTAGGTCAAATCACCAGGCATTTAAGTTCACATTTTGTTTATTTTTTAGTGCAATCCGCTTATTTTAATACACGAGGAAACAAATTTAGATATTAAGGTCTGTTTTGGGGAGAAACTATGACTTTCAAATTACTTAACTCGGTAACACTTTATTTGAAGGGGTGTGCATAAGACTGACATGACACTGTCATAAACATGACATAACACCTGTCATGAACATGAACGAGTCCTTATGAATGTCTATGACAGTTGTCATGAAGTGTCATTCGGTAAATAATGACACTTTTATTGCAAAGTTGCTTTAAAAGTTGCATTAAAAGTCCATTAAAAGTGGCAACTTTGCATGATTATGTAAATAATGACAATTTAATGCAATGTTGGCACTTTTAATGGACTTTCAATGCAACTTTTAGAGCAACTTTGCAATAAAAGTGTCATTATTTACCGAATGACACTTCATAACAACTGTCACAGACATTCAGAAAGACTCGTTCATGTTCATGACAGCTGTCATTTCATGTTTATGACAGTGTCATGTCAGTCTTATTCACACCCCGTCAATTAAAGTGTTATCCTTAACTCTGATTTGAAGGGAAAGTTTTGTTGATTTTATCAAATTGAAATCGGTAATCTTTATATCTGAGTAAAAACTAAAATAAATATCATGTCCTTCAATCAATCAAAGAAAGGCAATAGATAAAAAAAAATCGTCTGTTTTTCGCCAAATATAAGAAAGTCCAATCCCTCTTATATCTCTGTTTAAACAATTTCAATACACTTGAAAAACCTGATATTCACAGATTTGAGAGACCTTCTTGTCTGAAAACGTAAGAGAATCTTTGGTCTACTGAGCTTTTCTTCAATATACACTCGAAGGGTTGTGAGATCATCTGTTGTTCCTTGCGTAATATAACAGTACCAAGACACTAAGTACATTCTAACCGATCATAATATAGTGAACTGGGAATCCCTATGATTCGTTCGGTACGTGAAGGCATCACGGCTGTCTCTGAGTAAATCACTATCCACACAATAAACCTAGGAACACACACGCACATCTGGGGGGCAGTGTGAAAGCCTGTCTCTTTCTCAATTTTATTAGTTTAATTTATTTCCGCTTAAGTTTGAGGAATATATTTCTTTCTTTCTTTTTTCTTTTTTTTTTTTCCTTGAAAATGTTCAGGAACTATTTACCGGCGTTGATGATGCAATAAAAAGGAACTTAAAGCCGGGACGGCGTGATTCTTTTTATTTTTATTTTTATTTTTTTCATTTTTTGAAAACTTTTTTTTTAAAACCTGTTTGAGGTAACAAGCGGATTATATTATGCCGGAGTTCAGGTTTTGAGATGACTTCTAAAAGATACTCAGCGAGTTTGAAGCTCCGGCGGTCTTTCAGCGAGCAGCTGCGGAACTCCACGTCCAAAGCCTGGGATTTACTCTGGAAGAATGTCAGAGAGCGGAAACTGGCAGGTCAGTAACCCGCTTTATGTGCACCCTGGAGCCGACGCACATAAGTGGAGTTAAGTGCTTTGCGCACCACAGTTGGATACATGCACTGGTCAATTAATTTAATCCAGGTAGAACCGATTTATTTAGTGAACGACCCTTGCTTTAACAACACATTATAATGTTCCAGTCAGAAGCGTGAAGAAAACTGTTTCTTACATCTACTAAAACTTTCACTCTATTTTTTTTCTATTTCCCTGATATTCCTGAAGTTTGACCTGTGATTACTCAAGTACCAACATAAACTCATTGTGTAGGCAACTAACACAATATCCTAAACGTTCTACTCTTTAATTTAACATAGTATTTGTTATGCTTTGGGGGATGTGGGGATATATTGAGTTGATTTTCTTTTTAATTCTCGAAGCAAATTATTACTAACTAATATCATCTGTAGAAATAAAACATAGCCGTATCCATTGTGCCGCTTTGTTACGTCAATTTCTCCAATACAAAGGAAAATGAATTTATTGTGGCCGCAAGGGGGCGGCGATGAGCCATTTTAAATGTCTATGAAATCAAAAGCAAGCCTACACTAATTGAAAATTAATAATATTAATCTGGCAAGGATATATGCGGTGCAAAGTTATCTTAATGTTCATAAAACAAATTTAACACTAATAACAGTTTTATCTCTTAGTAAAACTGATCTTATGCTGTTAGTAATTTTCTGTTTAAATTCTTAGGACTTGCCATAAAGTTCCAATTTTTAATACATTTACTTGTCTTTGGGTACATTGTAACAATAAACAGTGTCTTTCTGAGAGATGACAGATCTTATTAACCTTCATTTGCTTTGTTTATTTTTAGAAATGCCTGACTGCAAATAAACCAACCCAGACTGTTTCCAAGAAATGTGTTTCAAATGAACCAGACAATAGGTATTTGGCTTGTCCAAACAGCTGTTTATCAGGAGAGCAAGGCTGCAAAGCATTGCTCAGTAATAATAGTCTCTATTTATATCCCTCAACCTACCCACCGTTACCCATACAAACTCCTTTTATTTCCAAACACATTGTTTTATTAAAAAAAATAAAAAATAGACATATAAAAAAATTCAAAAAAAAAAAAAAATTCAGCCTAGGGTGGAACAAATCAAATAAAATCACAAAAAAAATCAATGTTCATTCTAAATATAATACCTTAATATGTTATATAAAGAATAAATTTTAAGTGAAATGAATGAAACGGCTTATTCAGAGGCCAAGAGTGATGCTACAAGGTTGTGTAATTGCGTAGCTTTACCACTAGATGCAGTGAACTGACCACACCAGCGCCACAGTTCATGTGGGAAAGTGGCACGAGTTACAAAAACCCGCTTGGTCTTCATCAGGCATGCTGAAGTCATGCAAATGGAGAGCAGATGTTTTATGTGATATAAAAACTCGCTGGAGTGCTGTATTTGTTTAGCCTGTTTTAAATTTCCCACCAGCCTGCGTGTTTTGTGTGTGAAGTCTGACGTTTGCTTGGCTCTGAAGTGCCTGACTGCGAAGGGACCTCACTGGTAAAGCAACTGAGACCTGGGATGAAGAGTACTTAACACATTGATCTTCTTTACTTTTATGTCTACGTATTAAAAGGGAGTAATCAAATTAAGTATGAACTGTAAATATATCCGGTGAATATGATTGGGGCACACAGAAAACACATTTATTGTGAACTCTGAAAAGATTTAGCTTTTTTTTCTTACATTTCTAGGGTGGCATAATTTATTTGATTTGCCTTTGCATACAAAACTGGTCCTATGCTACAGACAAGCAGCTGAGGACTTCTTCACAAAGCAGAACATTAGTGAAATCACAGGGTGAAGCTAGATGTGTATGGAATTTGGATCACATTTACGTCACTGACGGCAAATTTGTGGCTCACTGCAGATGAATTTGGCCAGTCAAGAAATAATTTTATGTGTGTCACATCACAGAAGATGACCTATTTATAACTTAGGACTGATGGATGGCTGCTGTCTCCGAGAGTCTCAGAGTGCTCCATAAAACATGTCTGCCAAGGCACTAACTGCAGCTTGAGATGCTGACTGGAAAAGGGGAAAATGCTATTTAGACATTACGGTTTAAATTGTGGATATTTTAAGTGTCATTAAGCAAAGGGCAAATGTGATTGTCCGCTGAAGGTGATGCGTTTGTGATTATAAGAGGTTTGTTCCAGATTAATTGCAGGAGGAGAAAGATAGATTTGAGCTGTCACAATACATTCCCATAGGAATATTTCATAAACCTGGTACTTATTTGAAGGGAAGTTGTACAATATTTCTTTCATTACGTAACACTCTGGCTTTTAGGTGGGCAGCAGCCATCGCCCACAAGCAAATCATAGGTATTGCATTTTTTTATATATTATCATAGAGAGCATTTGACTTACAACTTTAGAATAATCTCTGTCATTTAATTTTTAAAAAGTAAAAATTCTGTTGCAGAATAGGCTTGGACTGGTAGGTGTATCTCAGTATGACCACAAGTAAATGTACCAGACTTTCACCTGTTTATTGTTTATTTATAGTGCTGGTAAAGTAAGATAGCAAAATGACAGTTGTAACAATGTTACACCACATATGTATCATTGTTTTGATTTTGATACACATAGTTAGAAGAATATACAAAAAAAAAATGTAGTTTTTACGTACTTACGTATTTGTTACCTTCTACAGTTTTGCTCTTCTTATGTGTCTGCAACTCCAGGCCTCGGATGCCGCAATCCTTCAAGTTTTGGATAAATCCCTACTTCAACAAACCCCAAACAAAAGGCTGAATTACGTCCTCGGTATGTCAGCAAGGTTTGCAAAGACCTGGTCACTAACCATTCTTTTGATGCAGGTGTGTTGGAGTAGGGATCCATCCAAACTTTGCAGGACAGTGGCAATCAAGGACTTGAGTTGCAGAAAACAAGCTGGTATGATTCCCACTCTTGGTGCTCTTTTAGTTTTAAACACCATCATAGCTCAAGATTTTTGTAGCAGGCACAGTTAATTCTGACTTCCTTTTAAGCAGGGGTGGCTGGTAAAAAAAGATTCTTGGTAGAGCTGATGTGCCAGTAGATTTCCTTTCCACCATAAGGATTTGAATGAACAGTTGGAAGATGACTACAATTTCACAAAAGAATAACATACTTTATACAGCAAAATAACAGGAGGGGATAAATTAGCTAAAAGTGAATGGATCGTTCAGTAGCTTTCAAAATGAACAGTATTTAATCATTTAATCTGCATCAACAACTAACTCTGAATGAGAATCAACTGGTGTGTGATTGCCTATAAGTTTAACTCTGTACAAAACAACAGCAGAAACTCAAAAAAGCTACAGTGGCATCAGTATTATTAACCACAGGGGGGGAAAAAACAAGAAATCTTAGGGACATTCATGTTGTTGTCTCAGGAGTTTGGAAATTTTGCATCACACTAGAGTTATTCTTAAGATTTAACCACTGGAAACATCGCCAGAGTGGAACCATGACTGTCCAGCGCAGATTACATGTCTGCTGGACGATCAAACCACATCACAGCTGCCTTTGCTGCCACATGTGAGCCTCAGGATGAACATAATTTTCCCTCTCTGTAATCACACCTGGCTGAAGCTGAGCAGCTCAAACTAGAAGTTTCCAAAGGCCGGAGTTGTATTAAACAACTGCAGTTGCGCATGCACTCAGTACAAGTTATCATATGGGCCGTATCATGAAGATTATTATTTATTTATTTTGCTTTTTCCATGAAGATGAACAATCAAATCGTCCCTGTCAGGCATGCCAGTCTATCACAACACCTTGATATGTATTTGTTTGTTTTTGATGCGAGCCTAGATGTCTGCTGCCATGCTGTATTGCAATTTAGCTCTGAGACCCAGACAGAGGCATGCTGCAACATGTTTGATATGGGCCCGAGTCGCAGCACTCCCTCTGTGGACAGACCACAGCCGTTTCTGCGTGGCATGCAGTCCAGAGTTAAAAACACAATGGCATCTCTGAGCACAGCGGAGAATTTTTAGCTCTTTCACAATCCTAACTGAGCTAGCTGAGTGCAGACGGAGGCGATGTCACCACTGATCTCATTCATGATGATTCCCGTAATACGATACATGGTAAACTTTATCGTCTAGACAAGAAAGGAAGTCCAAAACGGAGACTGATTGACGGCAGTTACGCTTTAACGAACACACTGCCTCTTATTTTTAGGTCCGATTGGTTAAACGGTCCTTTTCCTACGTGAATGAATACAGGTACTTGTGAGTAAAACATGAGTCACCACTCGATGAAATCATCAGAACAGACTCGCACCATCAGTGACTTCTTTTAGGTGCAGCAGCCTCCTATTAATACAACTCCTCTCCAGGGTGTGAAGAGAGCCATTAAACCCAGGAGAAGTTTATGAAAATGTGCAGCCGACGCTGAAGTGTGCTTCTCAATTGTGGTCTTTGTGAGGCTAAGCTGGGGTGGATTTTGCCAGCCAGGCAGAGGAACAGACAGAGGCTGTGTTTAACTTGGTGGCTTGCCCGTTTGTCCTCTTTTTGCATGTATGGCACCGTGGTTGTGCTAAACTGGCAGGCTTGTATGCTAAGTCTCAAACAGTCATAAGAAGACCGGACTTTTGGATGCAACCTTTATTTCTGTTTAGATGTGGGAAGATTGTTGTTTCAGGCAAGGATAAGGATAAGAGTATATGTTTAATTCAAAGTTATAATCTATAGTGCTCGGGCTGGACGATAAAACAATAATGATTTCTATCACAATAGATGAGAAATGTAGGCAATCGATCCGCATTACTATGGAATCTCAACTGTCTGCAGACAAATTGCGCTCCACAGAATGTGTGCACAGTATGCCTAAGGATGTAGGAGCAGTTTCATGTTCAACATGTTCAACAGCTGAAAAATAAATTGTGGATAAAAGAGGAGACATCACTAGTTTGGTATTGTTTACATAAAAAAACAAAAAAAAAACAAAAACTAATCAATAAGTATTGATATCGACTGATATGAAGTTCTTGAATAGGGATACGTTTTTCACCAATATTGGCCAGCCCTAAATTGTGCTGTAAATATCTTTTAGAAGTATTTTACATTGTTCTTCTAGTATTAAACACAAAGTTAATTGACTAATCCTACATAATTTGTAAACTACGCAGATTGGGAGCTTGAGATCAAGTTAAATGAACCAAACTGCATTGTGTAGCTTAATTTACGAACCATTCCCCCAAATTCGTCTTTTCTGACTTATATTTCATACCTATAAAAATTATTGTATACACCATTCATTTTACCATTTCATATCAGTTTTCATGGGTATTTTCTTGAAGATTGATTATAATCATGTCTGTCTGAGAACTCGTATGCTTTGCTTCTCTCTTTAAAGTTCAGATTGGAGTATAAATTAACGTAATGGAAGATTGCATAAACTGTCCATTTGCTGACCTCGAGTTCAGAGCATTTCCTCGAAATTTAACAAGTTTTCATGCCTGCATGTTTGCAAATTATATATAAACATGCATGAGGTGTATATAGTCTTCTATTTTGCTCATTTTTAAAGCTTGATTTTTATTTATTTATAAATTTAAATAATTTCTTTATTTTTCTCATAACAAAATTGGGAAAAACTGCCTCGGCATGTCACGAGTTTACAGTCGTTATTACATAATATTGGGCATGCAGTGAAGAATGACAGTGAAATATTTGGTGAATGAAAGCGTTTCCATCGGTGAAGATCAAAGTCACGTGTGTATTTAGGCTAAATCTTTTTCTTTTTCCCCACTCAGTGGCTGACACTTTGAGGTGACCTACTGTGAGAACTTCCTGCCAGTGTCAGTGGAAATAGTTTGGTGGGGGTTAGAAATTAGCATTTCCCATACCAAGAGAAGGACGTCTCTCCTCCTCCTCTTTCTTTTACCGTTTTCTCCAAGTCTCACTCACACCCAGTAAATTTGGCACCGGTGTCACCTGAAACAGCACAGAAATTGTTCTCGTGCAGGGTAAATCCAAGAGCCTCTATTTTTGTAAGCCCTCCCACACCCTACATCATCCACTGTTTCTCCCTTACTCAGTTCATAGGCATTCCAGTGGTATTTATATTTCCCTCCAGAGCGGGGAAGGCTGTCGAGCCTTCATACAGGCACTGGATTCAGCTCAGAAAGGTGGGCCGTACTTTTTCCTGCTTCCTTGTGATTGGCTTCACCACGGTCACGTGACCCGCAAAAGGGCTGACTCTCCTCCCCTCCGGGCTCCACTGAGCCGTCCCTCTCAGATCTCTTCAGGCTTTTTTTGCGCATGTATGTGAAGTTTTCTGTTGTGTGTGGGTGAGTGTGCTTCAGGCACTGGTCAGGGTCTTGTTTGGGATAGAATACAGCCATGTTTCGAGAGCTCCCAGAGTCCACAGGCAGTGACTGCCTGAGCAGCATGACTCCTGAAACTCAGGATATCTACCTTAGAATGGATCATTGCCGGAGGCGCTCCGGCTACAGGCTGGGCAGGATCATTGCCAGACACCAACTAGTGAAGAGGATTGCTGGAGGTAGGAGATGTCTCTGGAAATAAGTGACAGCTCACGCCATTGCTTCACAGTTTTGGACTTGAAGCTGTTTGTCTCGTTTGGTCTCAGTTTTGTTTTCAACTCAGATTAGTTCCCCTTTGACAGCTTCACTAAGTAGTCAAAGCTCAAGGTGGATAGATCACAACATGCTTGGAATAAAAATTGAACAGAATCATACTTTAAGGTGAAACACACTCTGTGAAAGCTTGCGTTTGTTTGTGTTACCATTAAAAGTCAGATATAACCTTCGGCCAATTGGTAGTCAAGGGTGAAGCCTCGGAAAATGAGTAGTATCGACAAACTGTAACAAATAGTAATGTGTGATAAGCCTTAGGATTAACCATCCAAGGAACACTGCGCCCAGAGTGTAAACAAGAGATATCAATGAATGTCTTTCTAGGCGGTTTTACAACCTTCCGGCTTATTTGTGCACTGCTGCTTGGAGCTGGGAGTGTTTTCTTTCATTGCAGTAGAGTTTGACTTCTCATTTAGCTTTCCCCAAAACTCTAAAATATTGCCTTGGCTTTAAACTTAAGCTAAATAAATACTCATTGAAATCAAGAGGAGGTGTGGCATGCCTTAACAGTGAGGAGGACAAACTATGTGACGCCTTGGTTCTCCCTGCAGGTGTAAAAATCCTGATGCTGGATGAGAGGGGTGGCTATAGACACAAAACGTCAGAGACACAGTTCCCCTACCAAATGCTCTAACAAGAGGGAGATAAAATAATAGATTGTGTGGGTAAGATTTTGTTTGTCACGACAGAGGACGTAAGGCAAACTATGCTCTTTTGATCCTAGTTTTTTGTTATTGTTGCAGAGATTTATGAAGATGCCCTTGAGTTGTGTGTACAGAAGTTGACATAATCTGATGTTTGCTTGCATCTGGAGTCATGTAATTTGTCATGTGTTACAGATGTTAGCAATTAGGCTCCTCTTTGGCATGGAGAAAAAAAAAATCATGTAAACCTTTGGATTCTTCTTTCAAAATAGATGTTTTTTGACAGCCATTTTTCAATGTCAAAAGTCACTTTTTGGTGTTAGTCCAAATTCACTTTTGTCCTTATTCCTTAATTAATTCTAAATTTTTGGATGTCTCCATATGTGACAGAAAGAAAACACTTCAAAGGTCATTTGTAATTATGAGCGCCAATATGATTCCAGTTGAGAGAAACATCACCAGCGATGGCATGGGAACCAAAGGAGCACTGCTTACTACCTGTTTCAAAAACAGATTTTAGAGAAACTTTTGGTGTCTCAGTATGTTTTCTGAAAGACAACATTGGGTTGTTGAAGTTCCCAAACAAGGTATTCACAGCCTTGTACTTGCTGATATTGCAGATGAAGGAGTGGCATTATGAATGCAACTAGCTGGGAAATTTAAAGCATACTGGCTGATTGTTACCTCATACAAATAGTTCCTTCTCATGAACAAACTCTTCTTGGGGTTCTGGTGATGGCAGAGGAGCTTTCCAGATTCCAGTTTCTTTATCAACTCTATATCTACCATGCAAAGTTATATGTCTTGTTTTGGTTCCACAATTGAAAATAGTTCTTAAAACAGTGGTGTAAATATTGCCATGGTATTTTTTTTTACTCAAAGAGATCATACCGTGAAAATTTATTACACTAATGAAGACAAAAAATGTGATATTTTAATGCTCCATCTGTCTTTTGTTCTTTTTGGCTTCTTGTCTAGTATTCGTTGTTGTCTTATTGTAAATGTGAGATAAAGTCCAATATGTTGCTTGCATTCTGAAAATTGTGATACGTATTATAATTTTGGATGATTAATAGAATTGCGGTCATGCCATTGTCTTGACTCTTGCATTCCTGCTTCATTGACATTCCTGCTCTATTGGTCTGTTGACCTCTGCAGGCCGTAAGTGAATGGGCACAATGGGGACGGGCAGAAATACTCACATACTCTCATCCTAAATTCTAAGGATGCCTCTTCTTCTTAGTCATATTTACTTTTATCATAGTCAAAAACTCTATCCAGTATCTAAGCGTCTTCAGTAACAGATAAGACAGATGAGACAGAGACATTGTTGGATTGTTTTCAAGTAAAGATCTCTGCCTTCACTCACTGAGGAATGTGTTTCTTTCCTGAAGATATTCTTCATATTTCCGAGGAGCATTCCATATGTTAATACTTGGGAGAACCTGCTGCATAGTTTCTCCTTTGTCTGCTTCAGCTCCTTTCTTTTCAGCTCATCCCAAGTTTAGCAGTATTTCTGCATCTTTTTGTATATTGTTTTCATGCTGGGTAAAATATTCGCCCATTCGGCTCCACAGAGCATGCGTTGTCCTTGGAGACAGTGATAAATACCAAAAATAACTGCAGTAGCTCACTAAATTAATTATGTCAGGCAAGTTGTTTTCTTATAAAATATGCTGGGCCATAATGGAAACTTAGCAGCTGAATGATTCACAGACCTTTATGTGTGTTTCAGAGTGTTCCAGCTTTGCCAAGAAAAAACAAAAAAAACAACTCTGGAAACTTCATCAGTATGTTGGTGGAAACTCGAAGCAGCTGAAAACGACAGCGTGACTAAAAGCTCGACTTCAGACTGCGTTCGGTGCTTCTCTTTGTGATGCTGTTGTGTCTCAAACAAGAAGTTATTCGACTATTGCCTAAAGCTTATGTATGCAACCCAGACCAGTAAAAATCTATTGCATTATGCTACTATGGCTGGAAAAGTATGTAACCATTTACAAGTGATCTTCACAATCAAGAGTGCTTATGTGCCACTTGTTGTTTATGTCAGTGACTCTCCCTGCCTTTTGGAAACACATAATATGTCGCTTACCATACAATCATGTTTTCATTGACTATATATTTGCATAATTTGACATTTCTAAACCAAAAACAACAACAACAAAAACAGTTTTTTTGATAAAACGTTTTGCTTCTATGATGAGGTGGATTTTTAAAAATAAATTTATATGACAGGAAGTAGTTGGAGGATCACAGTACAGCATATTTTTTAATGACTTATCGTCTGAACATATGTATTCATGTGTGATTTTGATTGTGTTTTCTTATTTAATGCAAACAACAGTCATGGCAAAATTATGTCGTTTCAACATTAGCAGAATATTGAATATAGCAGTTTTGTGCACATTTGTAATGGAAACACAGCTACTACCCTAAATAGCTATTGGATGTAAAGGTCATTTGCGCTAGTTGGTCCACTGTTGTGCGGTGTTTTTATTCAAATGTGAAGTTACTACTCACTGCTGTTTTTTTCCAACAGTTTGTTTTGCTTGTTAAAGGGGTGACAGTTACTTCCTCCCTTTGCCTTTTCATAGCATTTCACTTTTTGTTGTTTCATGCCTGACTTTTTCAGGTAGAGAAAAAAAGATCTACCTGACACAAAATGTTTCACAACATCCATCTGTTTCTATCGGGGAGGTTTTATGCCCACTTAGACAATTTTTTTATAATCTACTGATAGACTTCTTTAAGAAAATGGGGTTATGTTACTTGAGTTACTTGGATATGAACCTGTAGAAAGTTTTTTAGACTTTTTAAATAGGAGTCATAATTTGTCCCACTTCAGTCTCAATTTTCTCATATTGGAATCACAACTGCAGTCAATGGAAATAGGGTGTGAACATTGAATACAAACAAATTAGAATATGTGGGATTGTACGTATTTCTGATTTCTGAATTATTTTATAGTACTTAAATGGTAAGGCTAAGATAAATCATTTGTATTTCTGTGGCTAAAAAAAGGTAAAAATGAACAAAATGGCAACACCAGGGTTTGAATTAGGGCTATAAATTGGGGAGGAGTAAATTGACCCTGAGGCTTGTTATGGTGCTGTGTTCATTTGTTCAGCCAGTCACCATACATCCTGTGTGTCTGGATCAGTTATTGCACATTTAGGTGATATAAATTGATCCCCTGGTGGGAAATACAAATAAAAACCCAGCAACAAGTGAATTTGTAGAAATCACTATTGTTCACCAGTGACTGTAGTGTGAAAAAATAATTTGAATACTTCCTCCATAATTGCTTCAAACTCTCAATTGTCAAGGAAAACCTACTTATGGAAGTGTCTGAACAGGATAATGTGCTCGCTCTGGAAATTTGTAGAATAGAGAATACAACGGGCCTCCTTCCTATTTAGACAAGAATTTGTGCTTTTCATCCTTTGACTGTGGCAGTTGTTTGAAAATCCAGCAGAGAACTAGTTTGCATTGTTCTCTCTTTTTGAGAGGGATTATAACATTAAAAGGGCTCTTCAAAGTAAAGAATAGAAAGACTCTGTCCTCTCACTCTCGGAATCCCTCTCGTATCTAGACTGCTTTATTCATCAACGCTTCACTGCAGCATGAGAATCATTTCGACAGCTAAGTGTGAGAAACAGTTATCTGCCCCTTCGTTCAAACTGAAGTTTGAAGATAAACGTGTATGAAAATGAACATGTTGCTTTGCTCGTGATGAGACCTACTTCCGATCAGCTGTTAATTGGGGTGTATTTTTTCTTTCTGAAAGAACATTTTTATCTCCATAAATGTTAAGATTACTTTTTTTTCTGTTTCTTTCACCTTGTTGATAAGAAGAATTTGCATGAACAGCATGAACAAAGGTTGACCTTTTTGATCCATCTCCATCTCAGGGTTTCAATAATCTTTGAATTCATTTAAATGACATTAATGTGTTTAACTGTCGTAATTTGGAACAGCATGCTGCAGGAAAAGTGCAGATTTGGATGGAGATCAAACAACTTTGATCAGACCAGTTCAATATTAACAGTATTTTCCAGAACATGTTCTTTTAATCTAATTAGTGAAATTTTTAATGTAGTCATGAGAAATATTGTGTTTTGACTTAAACATGTTTGCCTTTCATGCTAATTTGAAATGAAGTAGAACAATTCAATTGAAGGTAGCTGTCAGATTCTACTTCTGCAAAATGCAGTCTCAGACGTAAACATAGTTTCATAACATGCTTATGTAATCAACATTTCCCTTTTTTTCCTGTAACATTTTCAAACTCAACCATTCTTAACATTTAAAAAGTTGAAAAGATTCAGATTTAGGGTTAAGTCAACACCAACAAACTCTGCAAAATTATATATGCAAAAGAGCTAGAGTAAAATTAGAAGCAGTGCATTTGATTGGTTGGTGTGCAAATTACAGCCATTTAACATAATTTAACAATCTTGACCAAGCTGAGTTTTTCCACTCAATTTCTTAAGAGGTCATGTCCATAAAGATTCTCTGGAAATTCTTGTTGCAGACTGAGACTGTGGTCTACGTGAAGAGCCGCTTGTCCTGACAGCTGCCACATGTGCACAGCTAATCATTTACCAAGTGCATTTTTCAGAAATGCCTCTGCTGCATTGTAACAGGAACAAAAAGTCACACATTAACTTTGAAAGGTACAGTGCTTCGTTCCTCAGCATTTCACACATGTCAGGATATAACACATATATACCTAAGTGACTCATTTAGGCCAACTGATTACAAACTATACGTTAACCTTCAGGTTGTTTGTTGTCCTCGGGTCAAAACGACCCGAGGACAACAGGAGATTTAAGACTAGATGGGTTTGTCACTTGTTTATGTTCCCCTTTTTTGTGCAGCTACAAGGAGCTGAAGGACATTTCTAATAGTAAGACTGTAGTTTATTTTATTTTATTTATTTTTTTTGTTTTTTGTAAATAATAAGTATAAAAATTGATCCTTAAATGGTAAGCACATATGGTACATGTCGAAGTTTTCTACCACAGGGGGGCTTTTCTGCCCCCCTGTGGTAGAAAAGCAAATCTCATGCCAGTAGAAACTTGAAGGCTGCAGTCATTCTGCTCCTGTGTCTGTCTCTCAGTTCCCACACCATCTCTGTGTTAGAGTTATCTGTTTTAACTTTTAACTATGACTTTCACCACATATGCAGGAGACACTGTCTCTATCAAGCAGAGCAGTGGCTGGACTGCAGTGGTTATAAAGTGACCTTTATGTCCTCAACTCAGGCTGCCTGTTTTATCCTCTATGTTGCAACTTACCGTCTTGTTGCAGAAGTGCTGCAAGGCTGCTGATGCAGTCCAGCTGCTCTTTCATGTAGTTAATTAGGACCAGCATCCGTTTGGATGGCTCCATGCCTTAACTGTGGACGTCCTGAGAGGGGGTTCTCACGGCTGGAGCTCTTTTTCTATCATTGGTCCCCTCTGTACCCTCTGACTCTCTGAGGCCATTCCAAGAGAAGGAGGAAACTCCACTTTAGACCCCTCTGGGAAACATTCCAAATGAGAATAAGGAGGACCTAATGAAACTCTGCGGGACTCGACTCGACAGAGGAGTTTTTCCTGGATGTTTTTCTTTGATTATTTTCCTCTATTCTGCACCTCACAGAGTCGTGGTCTCGGATAAAAGTCATTTGTGTATTATAGTATTCTTATGCTTTAGATCTTCTGAGCATGAGCTGTTTAATTAGTGTGGGTGCCTCAACTTATAGACTTTCCAGTCAATATTTTTCCATGTTTGTGTCATGATTTCAGGTCAGCTGGCTAAGCGCTTGTTCATAATTCATAGTCCCCTTAAGTCATGTTATATGGCATTGCTGGAAAACCAAATTACAGTGTTTATATAAGTTATCAAAGGGACGAAAGAATTACAGTTGTGCAACCGTAAATTAGAAGTGGGAAAGCAGCGTGACATGGCGAGGCACGCAGGCTGCTGAGTTTTACATTAAAGAAGATGTGGACTTCAAATTAGGATGCAAATAGAAATGTAGAGCTTGTTAAGGGAATACAGTTAATTCCATGACCACATGGGAAACGACAGACACCAGCTGTGGGGGGGGGTAGCTGAAAAGACAACTGAAAAAAAAAAAAAGCTTTGACTTACTGACACGGAAAAGAAAATAGAGGAAAAGAAACAAAGATTCTCACTGAATTCAGGCGTCTGAGACGAGGCTTCAGCACAATTCTCTTTTTCTGTTTCCAGTCTTTACATCATAGGGTGCACAGATATTCATAGTTGCATTATTGCAAAAGTGCATACCCCTGTTTTTTTTATTTTTTGTTGTTGTTGTTTTTCATTTATTTTACTTTATTCAATGTTAAATTCATTGCAATGAGATTTTATGATTTCGGTCATCATGTTGATGTAGAGAGTTTTTTTTTGTTTGTTTTTTTTTTACTGTTTTGCTCTCATATTACCCCATATAAAACACAAGAACACCTTGACAAAGCAAGTCAAGGTTTTAAAATATCCAAGTTTCCCAAAATGAAATGAATGAACATTTTTGCTTTTTCAAAATGCGTAAATTCACATTTCCGGCATTAAAGAAATCAGATGTCAGCAAAGGCTGCGACTAGTGGAGGAAATCTGCATGTGTCTTGATTTGATCCTATCTGAACAGAATTAGGGAGAAAATCTCCAAAATTCAACCATGATGACTTTATCAGCAAAGAAGACAAACTCTTTATAAATTCAGCTCAGAAGGTTGTCAGGACTCTTTGACATGCGTGGGAACAGAGCTGCAGTCCGGTGTCTGGAAGTGTTTAGCTTGGACTTGGACGTTGCTGCATTTTATATATTTCACAGGAAGCTCAGCTGATTGATTTCTGATGTGTTCTGCGCTGTTGGTCAAAAGTCCTTTAAGAACGCGGAGGGTTCTTTTTAAAGCCTGTTGTATTTCATGTGTCATAGCCTCCTGTAGTGTGACTAAAGGGGAAAAAAAAAACAAAAAAAAAAAAAACACCTGTGTGTGTTGCTGGCACTTCCTTTGGTCTTTTCTGTTTGCTGAGCAACCTGGGGCTTTCAACATGTGGCTGTTAGAGGATTTTCTCTTGAGTGAATGTGAGACACAGTAATGAGGTTAAAGAAGACACTGGAGTTTCTGATTGGACTTTGAAGCTTTGGCTTGCGTAGGGGCCACGCAGCTCAAACGCTGTGTCCCAGTATTTGACATCACTCTGCAACAGCCAATCAGAACCAGTGGGTTATCATCTTACAGTTAAGGCTAGTGATAAATTCCTAATGCCTCACTGAAAGTCTGTTGTAAGAAGGGAATCATCACTGGAGTGTTCCTCTGTGACTTGAAACTGTTATTTCCTTTAAAGATGGCCTGAAGTCATTTCCCATAAAATACTAACCTCCTCCCACATGCTACTGACAGTAAATCCCCGTTCAAGCTCATATCTCATTGTCTTCTCGGACAACACAAAATCCATGAATCAGTTTGACTCCCGGTGACCACCTTTCCACAAGAAACAGCATCTGAGTTCAGGTCCGGATGAGTCTTATCGTGCATTGTGAAGTGATTGGAGACCTGTGAATACAACAGAAACCAGTGGCTGACATTACCATAGCTGATTGAAAGATAAAAGGAAGAGAACAGCACAGAAGGAGCGAGCTGATGGGTTGTTTCCCCCTGAAGATGAAAGAACCCCCTTCTCTGGGTGTCCTTCAGAGGTGAAGGAGAGTGTTACCACAGCTGTGACGATCTTGTTTAAATTCAATACAGGATCTCGAGATGAAAACAGCCCAGATGACTTTTGACCCAGCAGGCTTTGGCAATGGTCAACAGCAGCAGCTCTCCAGCTCATATAGTTGTTATTTGCACTCACAATCAATAACCTCCAGGTGTGCGTGTGTGTGTGTGTGTGTGTGTGTGTGTCTGTCTGCTGTGAAATGAAAGGTTGATCTTTCACCAGTGGACCCATTATAAGTCGTTAACCAGACTGTGTTTATACTAAAGCAGCATGTATCTGTGATCTGACTTCCAGCAGAGAAAGTCAAAGAATTGAGCCACATGTGACAAGTGCAACTGTTTTAGTTTCTACGTGACAATTTGCCAGAAACTGACACAAAAGAAGTTCATATCAAACAAAAGCAGAACTTTAAGATGTACTGCATCTAAAAACAAATACTGATGTGAGACGTCTAGTTTCTAGTTCTCAGTTCTAAGAATATTTGTGAAAAACTGACAAGAAGTTATTTGTCTGCTTACTTTGGATCAGATTGTGATACTTTAGCATGGAAGTTCACTTTTTGGTTTGGCAGTTTGATCTACAGCAGTGGTGGCTGATGCAGCGGTAACTGGTTCAAGGAAAGTCTTAATTAGACATCCAAAGTCCCAAACAATAGAAATAATACATGATTTTCTTTTTTTAATAAACAAAAACAATTAGAATATGTTATAATTTTGTAGATTTTATGGAAAATATTGTGTTATTGTGAAACTGGAACATACTAACTCAATGCTATACAGTGAGAATCCCAAGCTGTGATCCACGCTGGGTACTGATCTGAGGTCTCACTGTTTTTCCACTGGTCTCTGAGCTGCATGAGGCGTGGAGGCTTGTTTCATCCACTCTTTGTTAGAGACACGTGGTCCACTGAAAGGACATCTCCTCTGTTCACTGCAAAGCACAATGAAAAGCAGGTCCAAAGATTTGCTGGCTCATTTGTATTTTAGAACATTTTGCTCCGGCACCTTAGCAACACGCCCTGGAGGTGACCATTTAAAATCGACATCCCATGTGGACTACTGGATAACAGGACCCCAGGGCGCTCTGCAGGATCAAACAGGGGACTCGAGGTCCCCGGGTGATTCAACACTGCCTCTCTGTAATTACTTGGCCTATGAAACCAGTTAGCTCCTGTGCCAGTCACACCATCAACAACAAAGTCATTTCAACAAAAGCACTGTGTTGTTACTCACCTATGACGGCAGACAATCTCTAAGAGTTTACTCTTGCTCATTAATTCAGCAGCTTCTCTTGTTTATAGATACCAGGAATGCTACCAACACAGTATGGGCTGTGTTATTTGGCTGTGGCACCTCCTGTTTTGCTGATAATTGAGGAATACTGTGTAGAGGATATTGGAGTCTGAGGAACATGGAGAGCTTGGTTAATTAAGACCTACTACAAATAATAGGAAGGTTTTATTCCCACAATATTAGGTGAATTACAGGGGGTACTTCTCTGTTAATCCATCTTCTGAATAGTCACCATTATTTTTGGCAAATCAGGGGCCCATTTTGGGAGCCCTCTATGTGTTTGGACCCATTTATGAAGATCTGTTTGCAGAACCTCAAATAAATATTGATAAAATATTTATTTGAGGTTCTTACATTTAAAAGATCTAGTCTTTTAAATGTTGTTGGCAGTTTTTATAGATGAAGATTTAAGACGACTAGTTTTCATCAAATAAATAACAGGGATGGAAACAAACTTCAGCTGTTGCTCAAAATGCTTTACATATTTTTTAGTCACTGACTTGCCTCAAATGCTGTGAAGAAGTGACTGTGTGGAATTATCACAGGTAAAACGTTAGAAAAGTGGAGGCTGGAAAACATAAATACTCTAACAGTAAAATTACATTTATTTTTATAGTCCTTTACAATAACTGTCAAGTTAAGTGCTTTACAGTGGGTGAAACAAGGTAAAACGTATAAAACTCAAGGAATAAAACAGGGAACAACACAAGAGACAGTAGAATAAAGTAAAAAATATATATATATATTTTCAGAAAATCAATATTGTTTATGATTAAATTAATGACCTAAAATTATTTGCTCTGATTCTTTTGGTTATAAAACCATAAACCAAATAAAGTAAGTTAAATTGACCAACAACAGTTTCCCAAAGCTGTTGTTACTGCTGTTATTCAAAATTTTAGGTTACAATTTAGGCAGCCAAAACAACCCTGTATTCAGCCTGGGCATGTCATTTTTAATTTGAATTTTTTGTGTAAACACTGTGAAGCCAGAGCATTTCTGCTTACACAGTGGGAATCTCATACTGACCCGTGTCAACTATACATAATCTACTCCTTTCCTAGAAATGGGGCTTGGAGTGAACGGTTACCAATTTCCCTGAATTCTGGTGGTTTTCTACCAGATGTCATAAATCTGTAAAAATAATATGTAAGAATCTTGACTTTTAAGAAGTTCAATCTAAAATCCCCTTGAACTAATAGAACTGACATTGCATCCCCTCATGGAAAAGGAGGGCTTAGGGTTTTTTTACAGGAGATTACCTCAGTGCCATTGGTTATCACTAGATTTAAGCATACTTTAGTGAATAAAACTGATTAAAGGGCATATGACTAACAGTAAATAATTTCCATAACAGTCACAGCGGTCCCTTCCTTCAAGTTCAAACTTTGCATAACGTCATTTTCATGTCCCATTATGTTTCTATTTTACAACGCTGCCTGAAATCTCTGACTAATAAAAAAGCAGATCTGCTGTGCCTCCTGGATACACAAGTTTGGTATTTATCTGCCATCCATCACATTTGCCTTCCAGCTATCGCTGATCATAATTTGAGCTTCCCATTTGCTGCCATGTGAACAATTGCCAACTGAGAGACAGAAGGAATGTAGGACTATTTTGGGCATGAAACATCAGATGTTGTGGTTTTAGGGCAGACTTAGAGGAGGGGTCTCTGTGTTTCCCCTGGCAGTCTGTCTAGTCGAAGCTGACTGCTCACTGTGAGTTGGTGTCTGTATGCAATTACCTTTATAAAGGAAAATAGTGGCCTCTGTTACAGTCTCTCCAAGTATGACGGCACCTTCAGTAGTAGTAGTAGTGTCTTTTTTTTTTTTTTTTCATATTTTTGCTTCTGTGTGTCTCTCTCCAGGTGTTTTAACAGACAACCGTAATGGTCGGTTGGAGCTTTTCTTGTCTGGCTGATTCATTCCTTGGTAATGCATGATGGTAGCAGGAAGCCCAGGTATTTTTATGGTACTCCAATTTATGACCCTTTGTCTTTCTTTAAAAATCTGATAACTGCTAAGTGCATTTACTGGTAAATGCTTTGTTTTTATGGTGACTAAAGTGGATCACCTATGTCATCCTGTTTGTGCTTGGAGATAAATTCCCAGTTCCAGCCAAAGCACTTCTACAGAGAAAATGCCAGCAGCGTCACAGAGTGAGGAGGCAGGCCTCATCTGGAAATCTGCTCACATGATTGGAAATTATGGATGGATATGGTTTACTTACGTAATCAGAGAACCTTGGAAAATCCCACTAAATTAAAGCGCCCTCAGATACAAAGATAGGAAACAAAGTGTTCTTATTAGATATAGATTTGGTCATTTCCTCTGTTGTAATCCAATTAGAAAGTAGGGCAATATTTCCTTCACAAAGTCAGCCCAGGGCTGGCTCATCTTGGACTTTATTGATGAGCTTTTTTTTTTTTTTTTTTTTTTTTTCAAATAGATAATTTTCTTGTCTTTCTTCTAGGAATGGGTTGATAGCCAATATTAGGGCATAGCAGGTTTTAAAACATTACATTGTTGATGCACACTGCTGTTCAGCTGGCTGAAAGGACTCAGCAACATTCCCTTGCTTACAAGAGAGAAAACATTCAACTGAATAAACCGAACAAGCGTCACTCGTACTGCAGCCATAATTTCTTATTCAGGAATGACTGTCTAGCTAATTTCAGCTCTTTTACAGTTCAGCAGAACTATAAAAAGGGGCAGTACTCTATAATTAGCATGTTTACTTGAGCATTACGTTTTCGTAAACGTTTATTCTGTGGTTTTGGTTAATTGTATGTAGCAAAGATCAAAATAATAATAGAGATAGCTTGTTCTTCACCCGTGGCTTTGTTACTATAAGAAAGCCAACTTGTGCAAAAACTGTAATTAGTTTTTCTCTTTTTTTTTTTCTTTTTTTTTTAAAGGGTTAAGTTGTACATTTTGGGTAGATCCTGCACAATTTATTTTTACTCAGAACTATCATACTGTGACAATGTCCATGCCTACTTTCTTTAAATTTTTATTTTGTAAAAAGGTTTCATCAATTTATGTAGATGTCTTTTAGATGTTTTGTTATTCTAGCACCTGGTTTACCAGTAATAAGGATTATTATCTTATATTTTTCTTTTTCTTTGTGATCTAATTATTCAATTGACAGTGGTGATCTCCTTCACTGCCTTTCTTACAAACAAAGAGACTGAAACAGAGAAGGTTTTCAGTCTGATAAAGGGCAGGCTGAAAAGCTGAGTGCTCCAGCATGATTCACTGCTTCTGATTGCTGTCGGTTTATGTCATGGTTTTCCCCGACTTCAGCTGTCTACGTTTTTTCCATTCCGTTGACCCCTAGGAACAACATCTGGAGCTGCACTCTATCCCAGTTTATTTAACTGAAACCTTTCCCACATGAATGTTTCTACCACGTTTTTGGAGCAAGGCTCGAAAGGTCTGTGAAAGATAACCTTCGTCTTGTCAAATCCTCACTCAGGAAATTGTTGAAATTTTTTTTTTTTAAGACTTCATCTTGAAATAGAGAGACAAATGATCAGGATTAAGAAGCAATCTTTTAGCTGCAGCTCCAATCTTTTCCAAAAATGTGCTGACTTGTATATGAAGGAGTTGTGGTGGGCAGAGCTGGGTAGGAGGGTTTGGCACATGAGGAAGAGGGGAGGAAGAGTGGGGGGGCTGAGTGAATGAGAGCCTGCCACAGAAAAGTGGGTGGGTTAAAGGATAGATTCAGTGTTGGGACAGGCACATGGTGGTTTGGGGGGTAGATGGAGAGAGAAATGGAAAGAGTTAGGAGCTGTGGATCTGACTTCAAACTGCCAGCTGTGTTCAGACAGTGAAAAGGAATGTGGCTCAGCGTGGGAATGAAGATGCTCTGACATGCTTGGAGACACTCGTAACTCTTGATGGATGTAGAAGCTACTCTGGCTCTATGATGAAAATATCCCGTGAGTACGTAGCTATTTTTCACTGAAAGGAAACCAGCATGTCAGCTGATTCAAGGGTTCTTAAACAATGGATGTGACCTTGTATGTTTTTTTTTTGTTAGTTTGTTTTCAAAAGGTTATAAAAAAAAAAAAGTAGGTCCTTGCTTATTAAATTGTGTGATTTGTGATCTGTCATTTAGACATAAAGTAGAATGTAATTAAGGTTTAAAAACGTGTTAACTCTGGCTCT
>NW_006800012.1:2459067-2468174 GCF_000485575.1 Poecilia formosa | reverse complement strand
ATCGGGTTAATACGGCAACTTCACAGCTGCAGCTGCAGAGAGGTAATTAATCCGGGGGGCACTCGTTTTATAGACGGCATATTGCGAAAATAACTTGCTGGATATTGAAAGTTCCAGTTGTTATCGATACATGGGTAAGTATATCATCTCACAGGACATTTAAAGAACTACTTACAGTTAAAATAAGGAAGGTTTATTTAGGCAGACGCTTGAAACTCCGGCGTAAAAGGGTTAAGCAAGTTTTTCCAAAAGCAGCAGCCAAGAATTTTAGATATTGTCCACCAATCAGTGCTCATCAACCTCAGAACATTTGTTTGCTTTTCTTGTTTGAATTGTCTAGAATGAAGACGTACGTCCCTGGGTGGGCTTGAACCACCAACCTTTCGGTTAACAGCCGAACGCGCTAACCAATTGCACCACAGAGACGATACACTGCTAAATATTGCTGCTCGCACTAGCACCACGTCTCTCGTCAAAAATCCTGGCTTTTCATCGCATTGTTACCACAGGTCAAAGGTCAAAATATCGAGCAATCCAAAAGTTCCCTTCGGTCAAGGACTTTTTCATGCCTCGATTATTGACTGAAGCAATTCTTTCCAAAATTATTTAGTTTAAAAATATTCATTTATTTGTCCTATTCATTTATCATGGGATATGTCTGGATGATTTTAATACCTAATGTTACAAGAAATATGAGTTGTTTGTGTAAAACAAATCACGTCCACTTTTTTTCTTTATGTTTCTATGTTATATTTAGCACTTTAATGTAATATTACCCACTCACACTTGTAATGACTCTATGGCTTTATATTATTATATATTTGATGCATACAAACTATAATAATTTTTTTCTTTGTAATAAAACGCAATAGTTGTATTTTACTGTTTTTGAATAAATATCAAGTTTACTCACAACAGATTATTCTACTTTTTGTTTATTTCATTCAGAAAAACGTATCTTGTCGATAAAGTAGTTTCTTCTGAGTAACTTTCAACTTCACAAACAGAATCCTTTAAAAGTAAATCTTTAGGAAGATTAGAAATATTTTTTTCACTCATCACCATTTTTTCATTTACTTTGTTTCCAAACCAGGGGTTTGCTGTGTTTCTACCTCAGCCTGGGAGCTTGGTTTGGGGAGGCCAAACTGAAATGGCATGCAATACTTTTTGCAAAATGTCAGAGTTTAGCAGCTTGTTGATTGTATAGAATTATAATGTGAAACCATACATTTAAAACAAAAGAATTTTACTTGTGGAATTAAAACAGTGTTAAAAAAATAACAATCAAATCTACTGTGTGTATATATTTAATGAAACGGTTAAATAAAAATCTATCAACAAGTGTTTATTGATCAAGCAACTTATAATAAATAAAGCAAATATTGGAGAACAAATAGCCTTCAAACTATCCAGTCCTTATACATCATGAAGGGAAATAAATATTTTTTCAGACTGTTGTCAGACATCAAAAGTCAAAGTCTGGACCACGTTATTAGCTTAAGATGTATTGCAAACCTAATCCTCCACACTACTTCTTAATCTGTGGTTCATTCTCATCTCTCCTTCTTCTCCTTCCCATCTTCTATGCCTTTCTGTTCCTTCCCATCCATGTCTTCTCCTCCACAGCCTTACATTGCCTTGCATTATCCTGTTGCCCTTTTACATCTCCATGGCCACTTTTCACACTGTCCTTGTCTGATGATTTAAGACAACAATGGTAAAACTTTATAGCACTTTCACAAATAAATCACAGTGTTAGAACACAAACATAATACAAAAAATCAACAGCAACACATGTTCAAGCAGGTTCTGAAGTATGGGCTTTAGTTTCCATAGAGATCCATGCATCCATTTGTCCATCCATCCATCTATTTTCTTACACCCTTATCCCATTGGGCTAAGGGAGCAAGAGGGCATCCAGGGTGTCACACTGGACAGGTCGGCAGGCCATAACAGAGTTTCCATAGAGATTGCTATACAAATCAATCTTCCGTTCAGTTCTTCGATATTTCATTATTACCATCCCTGTGATATTCTCGATTTTTCTGTTGCTATCTTAGTCAGTTGTGTCTTACTATTAACATTATTATACATTCCTTAAAGACATATATTCGACAACCAAGATGGTTCTGTTCTTCAGCTTCTAGTGTCAGAATAAACCACACTGTCCACAGTGCTGTACGTCACCGTGGACGATTGGCAATCGAAGCTTCGGTGGGGCGAAGACAAACTCGAATAGATGACGGATTCTGCAGTCTGTAAGAGGAGGCTGTATGAAATAATCGTTTGAATTTACATATTTGCTGTGGCATAATATGAAAAGATGAACTCACCTGATCAACAAAAGATCTTTTTGGGGGCCCTGGAGAATGATTAAAAGTAAAACCTCTGATCAGCTCAATGCAAAAGTAACATTTATCTGATTTTTGTGCGTAGTTTTACATACCAGCAGACGCTTTCCTCCGGGATTTACAAAGCATCCAGGAAAGGAGGAGAATCGTGATTCCAAAAATGATGTTTGACGTCACCAGAACAACAACAGTTGGATTCAGTCCACCTTCAAACAGAAGGACACATAGAGAATAAATGTGCATTTAAATAAATCAGAACGTCATCAAAAAGGTAATATATTTCAGTCAGGGAAAATGTGTTGAAATAGTGTAAATTTTAAATCCTCTCACACATTTTTAGTGAATTATGTTGTCATTCTGATTAATTACAGTAACTGAGACTAATTCTTTTGGTATCCTACGCTTAGTTAAAACTTCTCTCTACATTTCTTCAATGTGTTTTGCTTCTATGTTGCTTGTGAACTTTTTTTTTCTTCACCAGACTTTTCATCTTATTTAAATTTCAATTAACATGTTTTTATATAGACATGTGTGAACAGGCAGCTAATTTACAATGATTAACTGTGACTTACCCTACTTACCCTTCTGTCAGTCACTTTCTGTTGGAAAACTGTTAAGTCAGCAATCTTTCATATGACTCATGTAGGTCATGATATGGACATAATATATTTTATGTTTCTTTTGTTTTTGTTTTATCAAAAATGTTATATGAATTATAACAATTTTTTGATTTTTTGATCTGTAAGCCATGATCATCAAATTCAATGTATATAAAGGCTTTGTGTGCAATAAATCTGTACATTTCATAGGTTGAGCCGAATTTTTATAATCTTGTTTTTATTATTGAACCGATTTGAAGTGCACTGCTAGATAGAAACCATTTAGTGACTCTCTTACTGTTAAAAACCATGGCCACATTTCCAAACTGTGTCTGTCCACACACGGTGGCGGCGCAGTAGTAGGTTCCACCTCCGTCGGAGTCGACGTCTCTGATGAAGAGCTTGTGCTCGCAGGTCATTTCTCCGCGCTCGGTCCTCCTACAGGAGTCGTCTGTTTTCCCAGACACGTGAATAACTTCTGGAGCGGAACGCTGAGAGGTTTTCAGCCACATGACCCCAGTGTCCTCTGCTGTGCACTGAGCGGCGTGGAAAGTACAGCTGAAAGGCACGGCGTCCTCTGACCAGACTGGCTGCTGGACATCAGAGTGGTTCAGCTTCACACCTTGGAGAAGAAATCAGATCTACTGTAATCAGAGAGCCAACTAAAACTAAATTGATATGAGAATAAACTGAATACCTTTTAGCATCAACAAGGTTCCTGACCCAAACTGAATGTCAGATAGCCGCAAAACTCCACAGAAGTACGTTCCAGCGTCATCCCAAGACGCTGCTGATATGGTCAGGTGATTATTGTTCCCAATGGAGTTTACTGAGTAGCGATGTTTCAGTTCATCAACACTAACTGCACTCCAATTGTAGCGAGAAGAATACGTTGCAACCACCTGCAGTCTTCTGTCTGCTGTAAGTTTGTACCACACTCTGTCATTAATTATACTCTTTATGAAGCATTCGATGGTCACTGATTCTCCGATCTTCAGCGTTTGTACAGAAACGGGCTGAGAGACGTCACTGAACTCTGCTTCACCTGCAACAAAACACACAGGAAATCATCACGTTTGTGCACACAGAAGGAGAAAAAAGATTTCCTTCAATCTACATTTTTTTGTTTGTACTCACACAAATAACAGAGCAGGAGCACGGTTGCAAAGAAAACCATCTTCGCATCTGCTTCTGTACTTCCACTTATTTGCAGCAGTCAAGCCCAACTGAAATGGCAGAAAATTACCATGCGTAGACTTACCAACACCAGGCTGTTCTACATTCTGCCACTTCTATCAGCTCTGATTGGTTCATAAAATTTAGCACAGAAAAGCATGATTTGCTGATTCCTGAGGAAGCAACATAGTAAGAAAAAAAAGTGGTTATTTAAAGCAGCTGAATGAGTCAGACTGTCGTGGGAGTTCTGGCCTTGTTTTGTCTTCCAGTAGTTAGGGCAGCAAAATGTGATGTTTATGGGTTTTAGTGTGAAACAAGCAAGCAAGAGAAATGACATAGAGTAGAAATTTTTATAATCAAAACTTCAATTATTTAACACTTCAGTTCAGTTCAGTTAATTATATAACAGTCACAATAAATATAAAGTACTATTTCTTTAAATTCTAATTGTACTTGGGGATTTCTTTTTTTTCAGTTTCTTAGTTTATCAAAACTTTGATTTTGGTTTCATCCAGTGGTGGAGAAAGAACTCAAAAATTTACTTAAGTAAAAGTAAAAAAGTACTGGCTTTTAAAAATACTTAAGTATTAAAAGTAAAAGTACTTGCTGAATGCATAACCTAATCGCTAATATCATTAAGTGAACTGATCGTATTTAATTTTAATACATTAGAAATGTGTCATTTTAATGAACAATGCCACAGATAAAGCATGTTTTTATTATGTTTACTCTGTAACATAGTTTAGACTTAGATATGTGATTCTATGCATCATAATTTCAGGGATGGAAACATTTCGTCTCCTTTCCTAACATAGCATGAACTTCACTTTTTTTGCCACTAGTGGCTTTTATTTTGAAAGAAATCCAACAGAAAGGGGATGGAAAGAAGGTGGGTGAGGGAGGACATGGAACCGATGAGCCAAGTAGCAGAGTTGTAGTCAAGACCAAGTCAAGACCCTGCACTACGTGACACAAAAACATTAAGTTTTACCTATCAAAACTGCTTCTCAAATTGATCTGAAAGATCCACACTCCCATAAAGCACCTAGATATTAAATACTTAAAGCTGAAATAAATTTAATCAGTAAAGATCCGTCCAGAAGAATCGGATCGTTGCTGAATGTCATATCAATGCAGATTTTGCTCACAGCATTGTTCCATATTTGCTACACCTCAGTCAACACCTCCACACAATAATTAAGCGCATGAGTGACAACTTTTTTTCATCGCCGATGCAACATATCTCTGTACAGCTAGCTTTGCTAGCATCACGTCCACAGATCTTACCTTGCAAGGGTTGTGAAAAATAAATGCTCCTAAAAATGAATCCCTGCCAGAAATGCATTACTTATTTGAGATGAGGTCAAAACTATTACTTTTCAAAGCATTAATAAATCAATCCTACGCTGCGCATTTACACAGGTAGCATAAAAATGGAGGACAGCTCAGGACTGATGCTACAGGCAGAGACATCTAGGACAGTAGGTGTCCTGAATAGATTATCTCCTCATCTGATCCCTGTGAAAGTCAAAACAGACGCTTATCTCCAAGCGTAGAGAAAACGCCTTCGACTCTTGGTGCTCCGCCTCCATTTTACTGATGTATTTGGCAGATTAGGTGAAAGCAACACAGTTTGGATTTTTGTTTAATCTGGAAACAGAGACATTAAGTGCTTCTAATCAATGTTAGCTTTGTCATATATTCTATGTTATTTACTCTCAATTAATAATTCAAATCAATCATTTTGTTGCATAATACTGCTGATACTTTAATAATTAAGCATTAATAACAAAAAAGAAGCCAGTAACTCTATGTATAGACCTTTTCAGGGTTATACATAAAGGATTGCTGACTCATTCTACAAACAGTGCAGAAGAAAGCACAAAGACTCTATTTCCATGCACTGAAAGCACTGGGAAGAGATATTCTCTCTGAGAAAAATAATTATCAGTCATAATTTGTAGCTTATGCTATAGTTGGATGGATTTATTGTGATAATTATCCAGTAAAGAAACAAACCTTTCCCTTCTCACTCTGATACCAGCCTTCTCCTCATTGCGCTTCTACATTAGGTTTTCACATCCCTTTGTCAAATGGGATCAATAAAAACGACTGGCAAAAACAAATATTGCTACAAAAACTCATGGAGGAAAGGCAAGTTTATTTATATAGCATCATTCAAACGGAAATCAATTCAAAATGCTTTTCAGGATATCCAGAGTAATAATACATGAAAAAAATGATAAGCTTAAAGGCATTGCATTAAAAGAATACTGTTAAAATACAGATATCAAAGACATAAAAAAAACAAATGTTCTTAAGTGGGACTGTTAGATCACTACACCAAAAATATTTTCAGCTCTGAATTAAAGGTTTCTGTACATCTAAGGTTTTCAAGAGGCAGGAGTTCATTCTGTAACCGATGATAATAATATTAAAGGTATTACAAAATGAAAACCTCATACCTCTAACTACAGACTCAGTACTACATCTTCAGAGACACACATACAAAAATGTCTACCTTCTAATATCTGTAGTAGACACATTCACTCCAGACTCCGTCCTTCTGTCTCATTGATCTGTTGGTTGCCACGGCTACAGCAGTGCGATAGCTCTTTTCTCTGTTCTGTAAAAAAACAAAACAAAAACAAAAAAATGAAGTGTTTATAGTCATTGCAACATGCAGGAAAACTGTGACTGGATGAAGTTTAAATGTTAAAGGTTAATTCACCTTCACATGAGCCGGCGGGCGCTTTGGTTGGGGCTCTGCTTGTGACAAAGGAAATGCTTGTTTGATGACAAAGCCAATTATTATTAATAAAAAAAATCTTTAAGTAAAATTAATAACATTTGAAAATTGTGTTACCTGAAAATATGGATTTTGTTTTCTTAATGATCTTGCACACTGATAAAGCCAGTAAAAGACTGAGGGCAGAGGTGAACGCACAGGCTGCACTCAGAAATATGGTAACTGAGTCATCTGCATAGAGGGAGACGATACAGACAGAGTTCTTACTTGTCTTTTCTTTTGAAAGGACAATTTGAAAGGATTTCACAAGTTTAATTCATAAACTGTGATATCAGTACTCACATATTGAGTCCAGGTTAGTTGTGTTTCCGAGCAGAATCTGTCGGCATGAGGCGACAGCGCAGTAGTAGTCCACAGCTTGAGACACATCCAAGCCATTCAGAGGCAGGTCGTACACACAGCTGTGTGCTTTTGTGTTTGCTTTCTTGTCACTCATATTGTCGCTGCTTTTGTGGGTGAAAATCAATTTCAGGAAAGAGTCTTCAGAGCCTTTGAACCAGTATAAAGCGTGCTCTCCATCGTTTGTCCCATTTCGTAACGTGCAGCCTATCGTTGCAGAGCCAAACAGCTGGACGTTCTCCGATTTTGACAGGTTTACGACGCCTTCGGTTTTCAAGCCCAATCCTTCCACATGGACAGTAATGCCCTCCAAGAATTCAAACGCGTGAGAAAACAGGCTGACACAGTAGTAAGTAGCCGAGTCTGACATTTGCGCATCTAGTATTTTCAGGTGGAATTCGCTGCTGCTGCATTCCAGTTTGAACCGTGGATCTCTGGTGATCGGGTCTCTGGGAAGAGAGCAGTTTTGCTTGTGTTTGTAGAACTCAGCTATGAGCTGGGCTTTTCTCCCCACGGTTTTTTTGTACCAGTAAAATATCAGTCCATTATTGCGTTGGTAGAAACATTTCAAGGTCACGTTCTGGCCAACGTGAACGGATTTAGAATCCAAAGGGGACGACGGTGCCAATGCTGCCGAAGGAGCTAAAGAGAAAATTGAAAAGAAAATCAATAGTGGTTATTTATTACAGCTGCAAACATATTAAATATGCTAAAAATCCATTAAAAAAATAACATTACATACCAACTGTTGCCAATAACAGATAGAAAACCTTCAGAGTAGTCATTATGTTTAACCCTTGTGTTTACAAATGGGGTCCAACCCAACCGACCCCACACCCGCATCACTTGTATCATTTGCCTCAATCCTCACAAGCACAAGGGTTAAATGGTTGCGCTGGACTGATACAATCTCTCAACATGTTCTACTTTCTTATGAGCGAACTGGATGCTGCCACCCAATCAGAAATGAGGAGGGAGTCAGTAAGCCTGGTGTTAATGCTGGGCAGCAGACAGGAAGATGTGATGACAGAATTGGTTTGAAGTCATTAAAATCATTTAAAAGTTCTCACTGTGGTGAAGATCAACATCAGTGTAAGGGAAAGTCACTGAACTATGAGCCCTGTGTAACAAATGTTCATTACATTGATTTGATTTGCATATCATGAGATGCTTCTGTACTTTATTTTACTGGAAAATCTGTTTTGCATACGTACATAGATATATATTTGTAGAACCACTCCACATTTGTAGGGCTCTTAACATAGTTTTTTGAAAATCTTAAAAAGGAATCATCTTAATTTGTGACAGTACCATTGTCACAAAGTCATTTGGACAGCACTTAGACTTTGTGAACCATCTAACAAAGTTGGGGCAGACATAAAAGCAGATCTTTAACCAATCCTATTTGTTTAGTTTCTCTATATCATCCAAGGTCAGAGCGTTCTCTGTCATGCGACTCCCTGTTCTGATCGTCCCTCTGCATTTAAAATGGAATGAGCTCCAGGGACTGAGAGGGAAGAAGCTGATTTTACATTTGATGAATTGTTTCTGAGGTGATTTGCTCATGTGTTAATAAGTCGGGTGTTAACAAGGAAACACTGGATCTTTGTCCAACCTTACCTGACATACTTCATACTTCCTGAAGTTGTTTGCCTAAAACCAGCAGATATATGGAAAACCTTAAAAGCAAAAAAGTTCATTGTACCTATTCCTGGCTGGTGAATATAAGCAAATATTTTAACTGTAATTGGTATCATATTTCCTGGCATCAGTTGAGTGGATTGTTCTCTGATTGTTCTCTCTCTTTTTTCTTTGTTTTTTTTTTACATATTT
>NW_006800012.1:2445301-2458395 GCF_000485575.1 Poecilia formosa | reverse complement strand
TTTCTCTACTATATTCTTAACAGGTTCTGCAATGTTGCTTATCATCTGGGGTGATTGTGGTGATTTTGCCTCACCATCAGCAGGATGCTGGTTTGATACTCGCTCCACCCTCCTTTTGGACATTTCACCTGCCTTGCCTGCTGTTGGCGCTGGGGCATCGCAGCCTTGCTTCTGTCAGACTTCCCTTGCTGTGCCTATCCAGTAGTTTGCCACCATCAGCATGTAAATGTGTGAACGACTGTAGTGAGAATCGCTTTGGGGTCCTCTGGACTTAATAAAGTACTTTACCAGAACAAAGCCTTTTACCAACTGATTTCAATGTAGACGCAATGAATGTATTTAAAGGCACACTTCCTTGTGTGAAATTACTTACAAAAAGAGAGAATTTAGCCAAGATTTATGGATGTTTGAAGCTGCAATGTTAATTTATTTTAGCAGCAAGAGCCAACCACTGCACAGTTCAGGAAGGACATGATGAACAATGATGGTACAATTTATGAATATGATACTCAACACAAATAGAAAAAAAAGAAAACAAAAGCAAACAATCTTGTGAAGATGCTAGCTGAAACTGGTAACAACAGTGTCATTATCTATGAGGTCTGTGAGCTAATAGACCACTCAATGCTCCTAATAGGCTAATAGAAACTGTCACTTGAAAGCAGCATAAGAGAGACAGATTAAAGTTTGCAAATACAGTGAAAGGCTGTTATCTTTCGACACATGCTCAAAACAATTGATTTTTTAATTTTATTTTATTTTTAACTTTATTTTTGAGTAAAATGAGAGAAGCTTTCAAATCTCACAGAACTGTAACAACGTTAAAGGACGATAGTGACAGAATCCCGGTATGTTGGTGTTTTCCAGCAGGAAGAACTGGTGCATTTCCCACAATACATGGAAATACTGAAGCAACATTTCTAGACGTCAGCCAGGAATGTAAAGTTTGGGATAAAATAGGTCAGGGGCGTCAAACTCAGTTTCATTATACACAATCACTTAAACTCCAAACCTGCCAACTAAAACACATTTAAGAAAAAAAATCTGCCCAGTCTACTGCTTCATAGAGGAGTAAACACACTCGGTCTCTTGACTTTTCTTTTGTCTTCTCGATCGGGTGGGCTGGTTAACGTTTACAGCAGCGTAATGGAGATTGTCTTCCTAATGACAGGATTGTCTTCCTAATGACAGGATACATCAGATAACTGAGTAATCTCAGTTATCTGAGATTACTCAGTTATCTGAGTAATCTCAGATAACTCAGATTAAGTTATCTGATCAGAATAGTTATCTGAACTATTCTGATCAGATAACTATTCTGATCAGAATAGTTATCTGATCAGATAACTATTCAAAACATAGTTATCTGATCAGGATATTTTGAAGAGACATGCATTTTGGTATTCATTCAACATTCAGTTGTATTTACCTCTCCATCTGCAGCTGGACAAGATGAAGACTTTCCTTGAAATACTGTGAAAGACAAAAGATTTTTTTTTTTAAATGAGGAAATGTGGATAACCTGACTACAAACCCAGCAGTTACCTGAAGTTTGGCAGCTATCTTTGTTGTGTTTCTTGTACAGCTTGACGGCCAGTAAAACATTTAAGATGATGGTGAAAATCAAAGCTGCACATAAGAAATACACCAAGACCAGCGAGACCGCCTCACCTGCAGATCCGAACATCAAAAACCCAAAGTTTCAGCTTCTCTCTTTTTCTAAACAACCAAAAAGAAAACAGCATTTATTCAGTGAAACAACTCACTCTCCAATTCCAATTTCGTCCCGTTTCCAAAATCTATCCGTCCGCAGGAGGCAACAGCGCAGTAATAAGTCCCAACGTGAGACTTTTTTATGTTCTCCATTGGCAGTTTGTACAGACAGGTGTGAGTCTGCGTGTCAGGACTTGTTAGACATTGATCAGCCGTGTCTCCATGGGCGTAAACGAGTCCCGGATCATATTTCGTGGACTTCCTGAACCAGTAAACTCTGTGTTCTCCCTGGCAGCTCCCAGTTTGGACCGTACAGTTCAGAGTCACTGAGTCTCCTGGCCGGGCGCTTTCAGATGCCGCCTGGTGGACCAAAGCTTCGCCTCCCACAGCTGAATCTTTCACAACAACTGTAACACCCTTTACAAACGTGAGCAGGAATGAAAGGCCGCTTGCGCAGAGATACGTTCCTGTGTCTGAAGAGTGCAAATTGGAAATGCTTAACCGACTCTTCCCTACTTCAGTTTTCACACTGAATCGTGGCTTGTTTTTGAACTCCCCATAAAAAGTACTTCCTTTGTCTAATTTGTAACTCATGCAGATCTGCTGTGGTTTCTGTCCCAGGGATTGCTTGTACCAGAAATAACTGGCCTCTTCTTCATCAAAAGAACATTGTAGAGTCACGCTGCCACCAACATCAGCCAATATAAAGCCTTTCTTGTGATCCACAAATGTCTCCAAGTCATTCATCTCAGCTAAAATAAAGGAGAAAGTAATATTTATATGTTAAATTGGCCACTAGATATAAAGTGGTTTAATAGCTAATGCGTTACTCACCCTTGTTCCATAAGAAAACGCATGTGAGACAGAAAAGAGCCTCTGAAAGAGTCATCCTGCTGAAATCACCTCATTGAATGAAAAGCACTTCGTCACCCTGCTGAGTGGCTACAAATGGAACACGATCTCATTATCACAGCCACATACAGTAGCAGTCTGATCTGAAAGAAAACCCAAGTACCCAAAGTTCGAAAAGGATCCTCCCATTTCAATTTTCAAATGCAGAAAAAAAAAAGAAAGAGAAATGACCAGTTTGGTCAGGTGGAGGGAAAAAGTTTAGTTCTGCGCAGCTTTAGGTGAGAGAGTTGGTAAATTTTTTTACAGATTTTTAAAACAATTTTTTTTTAACTTTGAACAAAACTGAATTCGTCAGTTAAAGCTGAGCACAGCTATTTCGCAAACTTGTCACTTTTTGTTAGATGAGAATGACAACATGAGGTTAGATGAGGGGAAACAACCATATCTCACAATGAATTAGGCACAACTAAGCTGCAGTGTTGTTCGTCTGAGTATTTCAGAAAACGCTCATCTGGTGTTATTTTCTTGGTCAGCCATTGGTTGAGGTTCACAGAAAATCCTCTCCAAAGTATCCAGTGAGCAACTGTTGATGTGAAATGTAAGAGGAGAATCAGCAAATTGGTAGAAGATGACAGAGAGGCAACAGAAGGTCAAACAACAACTTGCTACAACCAAAGTACACAGCATCGTCTTTAAATGCACAACACACATAACACTCAGCGGGCATACAGCAACAGAAAACCACTGATGTCAGCCAAGTAAAGGAAACAGGAAACATAACACACAGACTCAACAACATTTGGACAAGAACTGATAAGAGAAACGTTTGCTGCCTTGGTTTTTACAGTGGCGTCCAGACAGAAGGATTAGAATTTGACACAATAGGAAATATGGATCCATCATGCTTTGTGTCAAAGGTTAGGGCTGGTGATGTAACGTACGACCCATGAAGTACATGGGCTTCACATGATCCTTTGGTCCCACCAGGTTGGTGTTAAATACTCATGTTTACTATTTTATAACATAACGAAGCAAAATTTCAAGTAAAATCTGTAATTGATAAAAAATGACCAATATATTCTCAAGTGGACATGTCTACAGATTAATTCATATTTTCTTATTTCCATCCCCCTTGATCAAAATTTTTTTTTTTTTTTTTTTAGTAGAATGAACCATTAAATGTTTTATACTGAAATTAATAAATTCATACAAAATAACATTTTTATCAATAAATTACCAACATATTTTCATAAGGTCATATCTACATGTGGAATAACATCAAGCTTGTGTCAAGTTCAAATAATTATTTCTATAAAAATATATATATACATGTATACAATATACAAAAAATCGTTCAGAATTGTTCAGAAAATTTCCAAGATATTTTCAGATATGTCTTGAGAATGATTTTAACTTTTCTTTGAGAAAATGTTTGATTGAATAGTATGATTCCACATGATTCTATGAAAATATTTTGGTCATTTTTGGATGAATTTAAAAAAATTTTAAGTAACCAGCTAGACGCAAAATAAAATTTGTCAAACTTTATCATAAAATTCCTCAAGTTTTCATAGAACAATGTATGTGCTTTATGATCTTTCTACACTCAATGGCTTTTGTACAAAAAATTAACTTTTTTAGCACTTTAGCATTGTTAGCGATACTGACATATATTCAGAAACGTGTTTAAATCCAGAATCAACTAAAAAAATCTCAAAATGTTCACAGTCGACCTTAATTTTATTCAAAAACTATTCAAATTTCTCAACCGTAACCTAATTCTTTTTTCTTTTTCAAAATAAAATGCATTTTCTTTATATTACTTAGCATATATAACTATTACTTTATGACACACAAGGGGCACTCAAATCTGGCTGATATGTGTCAAACTTAAGAAATAAAAAAACTTCATAAGTACGTTTTCATACACCCTGGTTATTATTATTTTCTTTTTATCCATCCCATTTTAGGTTTGATGTCGGGTTTAATGGCTCTTCTGTAATCTCTTTGGATCACTTTAACTATCACATAGGCAGCTTTACGTTTTACCTAGTGGCACCTTGATATTTACTCTGATATACAAAACCGTGAAGTCCTTCATTGTTGTTATTCTGGGTACAAAGAAAACAAGTAGCTGCACCTGACGGCACCAAAGCAAAGATTTCCTGCCTGGAACCACAAAGACAAAAACACAAAGGCTCATAAATATGCATGTCAGTCTCCCGAAAACCATATTGAGATCCAATCTACAAAGAGTAGACCACACAGGAAGCTGAACAGATTCTTCAGCTCAGTACGAAATCATTTCTCTGTATAGCAAATTTATAAAGTTTTAAAAAGAAATTTCCTACTTAGGTGGTTTCTTGACTCTTAAGACCAGGAAGTGATCAAACCTGAGGTTGGCCGGTAAAATCGAAAATGTAGCCAAACACAACAAAGTCCCCTAACTCAGTTTTTCCAAAAGGATTGGTTGGTTCAAATAGGGTTTTTTATTGTAGATGAAATTGTCTTTTGCATTTACTCAGATAATTTTTATCCAACTTAAAAAATAACAACAAGGAAGTATGTAAGGGGTAAAAACCTTTTTACATGGCTGTTCATCAGTGTTACAAATAAACAGTCGTCTGAAAACTTTAGAAATATTTAACAACTTCTAAAAATATTTTTATATTATATGTTGTAACTTAACTCAGTTTCTGTTAAAAACTAGTTTTCGCTCAGGTTGAGTTTCTTGTATTTTTAGTCAGAGTCACACTTTGAATCTGCGAGGCATCAAGCGACTGCAGAGACTTCCTGCCAGAGACCACAAATAGCACAGGGGGTCCAACATGCATGGCCTGAGGAGACTTGCCAACCTCACCAGTCACTTCAGCACGTATCAACTTGTGCTACATCCATACATAATGTCAGTGGTTTGGTTTTTACTGTTAAATGTTCTATGAGCCACCTCTGCAGTCTTCACGGTTGCCCAGGTTGTTGCACGGTCTCTTCCTGGAGCCTTCTAACACTGCAACACTGAGACCAGTTGGTTTTATTCTTTATTTTACACACATTTATCAGAAACATGGAGAGCATTTGTTGGATACTGTAGAGGATATCGGATTTATTCATTCATTTTGTTTCAAATGAATGAAAACTGCATGTTCACCACGTCCGGCTCTACCGCTGTAGAGTAGAGAACGTGCACACATCGCTGGCTTCGCTCGGCATTCTTGATCTGATAACGTTCTTCTCTCTGACGGTGGCGTAGTGGAGGTTACCTGCATCCACAGAATCCTATATGTAACAAAAGAGGAGTTTTCAGAACATGTCTTGAGACAAATTACACAAAACTTTGTAAAAGTTTATTTTTTTCATGATGGTTGTTGAGAACCTTCCCAGCAATAAAGGCAATTTTGTAAACAACAATTTTATTTAAGAAATTTAACTACTAAGAAGAGATTATTGTACATTGCATGCTAGATATACATTGCATTTGTTGACTGTTTGACTTTACTATAGATAAATACTCACTTGGGCTTTTGGAGCTGAAGCAGCTGAAGGAGTCTGTGGAGGATCTGTTGAAGTGAAACAAAAGGGGGAGGAGTTTTATTTGGTTTTGTTTTTATTTTAAACACCTTATCTAGCAGGTAGAATGCTTCTATAAACATACATCTAGAGGACCAGAACTAATGAACCGGTTACTTTATTTTATTTTTTTATTATTCTTATTTTTTCTCAATGTGGTTTACTACATCAGATTAAACATTTCCCCTTGCAGGCCAGGGAGGATTTCCAAGATTATTTCTATTTTCTAAATGTCTGGATGATGGCAGATCATTTTGAGGAGAACATTTTGTGTCTTCATATACAGAAGCTCACTGTGTTGTGACATTGTGTGACATCATGGGGAGATTTAAATAAAAATATCACAATTAGGGAAATCAAATAGGTTCTATTCAAATCTGACTGACTGACTGACTGACTGACTGACTGACTGACTGATTGATTGATTGATTGATTGATTGATTGATTGATTGATTGATTGATTGATTGATTGATTGATTGATTGAATTTACAGATCCCACAGAGATTCATGCTCATCTGTTCAGACAGACATAAACACCATGGTGACGTCCAGTTATTATTTTGTGTTTTGTTGTATCAAAACCCGTCTGTGTATAAAAGCAAATGGCCTTGTGACGATGCCAACTTTAGCTCAGAGGATAGTTTCATATTTTACAGTGAGAAGAGTTCTGCACTGTCCTATTATTATTATTATTATTATTATTATTAAAAATAATAATAATAGTTCCCTGTCTTCTGCCCACATCTCTTTGGTCTATCATGTATCATAAGTTATAAAGCATGTGACACACCTTCACGATTGCATTTCTGCATCTTGTACAGTTTGTGGGATGTGAACGCCAACAGACCCATCAGGACAATGACGAAGGCCAAGGTTCCTGTCAACACGTACAGCAGGACAGGAGAATCCAGGTTTTCTGTAAGGAGACAGAGGTAGGAGATCTCACAACCACCTCAACTCATCATGTGAAGGTGTGTTTTCTAAACGATCTGCTACCCTTGTAGTGCAGCTTGGTCCCGTTTCCAAACAGGATGTGTCCACACAAGGCCACCGCGCAGTAGTAGGTCCCAGCGTGAGACGCATTCAGGTTCTCCAGTGGCAGGTTGTACACACAGGTGTGAGTTGGTCTGTTTGGTTTCATCTCACACTGGGTTTTCCCGTTTCCTTGTGCATAAATGATTCTTGGATTAGATTCATCAGAGTTTTTTAGCCAGTAAACTCTGTGTTCTCCATCACAGATCCCAGTGTGCACAGTACAGTTCAGCGTAGCAGAATCTCCCGGATGAATGGTTTCCAGTTCTGACTGGTAGACCGACGTTTGGAAGTTTAATGCTAAGTCCTTCACCTGGACAGTGATGCCCTCCAAGAAGTGGAACTGGAATGAGTGGCTGGTAACACAGTAGTAAATGGCCGAGTCTGACGTTTGGACATTTGAGATCTTCAAGTTGTTTTTGCCGACGCCCGTATCCAGTTCAAACCGTGGATCGTTTTTAAACGGACTTTTCATAGAGCCGTTCGTAGCATGTTCCAAGAATTCCGACATCAGCTGTGGTTTCCATCCCAGACTTTCTTTGTACCAGTAAGCGCCCATTGCAGAATTTTCCTTATAGGAGCATTTCAGAGTCACGTCCTGGCCAACATTAACGGCTTCAAAACCTAAACCTGATGACGACGGTGCCAGACCTGTCACAAACACTGGAAAGGAAACATATGAGAATAAAAGTCTTTCTGACGAGTAGAAATACGTTAGAGTCTAACAGAAAACATCACACAACTTACTCAGGTTTCCCAAAAGCAGACATATCGCACAGCCAGCACACAGTGGAAGATCCATTTTCTTTAAGGGGTTTTGCTTCACTGATAAGATCTCTTTGGTTGCTCCACTTTCAATAGACAAGACTGTGTATGATTGGCCCACAGCCCAAAAGCTGACGTCCGCCCCGCTTTTCAAGGAAGATTTCAAGTTGCTGCACAGATCCAAGATGGCGTCAACAATCTGATGATCACAAACCTTCAGCCGGAAGATTCAGGGACATACTACTGTGGGGTCTTAGAGTTTGGAACCACTGAATTTGGACAAGGAGTTTTCCTTCATGTCAGGAATAACAACATGAACCCCAGCGCCCATCAACTGGCGCTGAAGTCCGTTGGATTGGGAGAATCTGTAAATCTGACCTGTGACGTGTTCCCTGAGCGATGTATGGGAGAGCAGAGGCTGTGCTGGTTCAGAGATGACGCATCTCAGCGTGCGGTCTGGTGCTCCAGCGACGTACGCTGCGTGAGAAGCACAGACGAAAACCCCCTGAGGACACGCTGCACTTCCAACCTGGAATTAAAGTCCGTAACATCATCCGATGTTGGGACGTACTACTGCACTCTGACCTCCTGTGGGTCGACTGTCTCGGGAGACAAAACAGTGGTTCAGATAGTCGGCAAGTGACTCAGAAAGAAAAACTAAATATCTCCTTTTGAAAAGAGCCGTTGGTTATGTTATGTTGACGTTGATAAATTTAGGTAAAATTCACAACTATTGTTCTTCATCTTCTCAGATTCCTCCAGTGGTCCGTCCATCCTGGTGTCCTGTCTGAGTGCGGCGCTGGCGGTTTCTGTCGTTGGGATTCTTGCTCTGAGTTTTCTCGTGTGCAGACTTCAACTAAAGCTGCTCTCCTCCTGCAAGAGTAATGCTGGATATTCTTCTGATTATCCCCATGACATCTGCAGTTATTTATGTGAATCTGTGTGCTTCAAATTACAGGAACTGCTTCCCATCTGACACGTTCTGCAGCAGCAAACCCAACGGTACAGTTAAAGTTAACCGTCTGTTTGTGGCACTATGCAAAATGATTAATACTCTAAGTTTTTCCCATTGTGTCGCATAACAAACAGAAACCAAAACCACAAAATTATTATTATGAAGTGAAGAAAACCCACTCATTCTGTCCAATTTTTTTAGTTATTGTTTTGATGTCTCCAAATGAAATTCTTAGCGATCCATTGTGGATCTCGAAGAAGAAAAGCTTCTCAAATACATGAAGTTGTCACTGCCATATTTCCAATGTTTTCTGCCACAATGATTATTTTTGCTTTTCAGCCAGAAAGTTTAATTTTGGTCTCATCTGACCAGAGCACATTAAGACACGTTTGCTACGTAGCGGCTCTGAACGGCGCAAAGACGAGTTTCTCCACACTCTTCCATAAATGTCATATTTACTAATTGTTCTACTATAAACTAATTTTCCCGCCTTAGATGTGGATCTCTGCAGCTCAGCGTCATGTCATGTATATTTCCAGCTGTGCACGTTCTCTGCAAAACAGCTTTAGAGAATGCGCTCCACAGTGTTCAAATCTTACACTGTAAAAACCACAAAATTTTACCAAGTATTTTTTGCAGGATTTTAGACAAAATGTTAACTTACAAATAAAATTTCAGCAAAAAAAACAACAACAAAAAAAAAAAAAACAGGAGCATTTCTAAGGTCAATAATTTCTTAATATTGATGAAAAAATATTATTTTACTAATACTTAATACCTCTTCATCAATATTAAATAATTATTGACTTAAACTAAGCTCCTATGTCTTTTTTATTGCTGAAAAGTTATTTGTATGTTAGCTTAGTCTTATTTCAAACGTACTAAGGTATGTGCACCAGAAACTAGAACAAAAATACAGCAGAGCCACATTCACTCACAGATATACATTAATACACCAATGCATGTCGACATGCAACAGGGAGGAAGTTGGANGTGGTGTGAAAAGAGCTGAACCTGGAGGCGCCGTATCTTTAAACTGCTCCTGCAGAGATGCTACCGTGAGCTTCCTTTTTTGGTACAAGCAGAGTCCGGAAGGCAAACCTCGCGTCATATTGACTCGGATGTCAGAACACTCACATGTTCTGTGTCAGTATCCATGCTAAAAACATTTAGTGCCCAGAACAAGTCATGGTATTTTCAGTTTTCAATTAATAAACCCTGTACTTTAGAGATCCGGTAAAGTTGTTTGGAACATAAAGCTGTGAATGATATCTTGATATTCTAAATTATTTTTTAATGTATTTGGATTTTCCAAACTGACTTTGGAAGAGGGAACTTAAAGAGACGAATGAGATGAGATGTCAGCCCTGACAGACTGCTGAAAGAGAAGGTTTTGTCACCCTGCTTGTCTTCCTGACCTCAGAGGTACACCACATATTTCTACAAGTTTTTCTCACCACTTACATGCAGATCACGTGTGGAAAAATAATTCAATTCTACCCCCATAAACATTCTCAAAATAGACTTTGACTGGGCCACTCAAACTTGAATTCACTTTGATTAAAATAATTCCATTAAAGGTCTGGCAGCACCTTTCTGACCATTGTTCTGCTGGAAAGCTAACATTTGCCTTGTGTTGAGTCGTTTGTATCAGCATTTCCTACATTTAGTCAACCTTCCCATGACCTTTGACCAACTTCCTTCTTCCTACTGGAGAAAAGCTTTGTGAGCTGATGCTGTGTTTTTGGGTGATTGGACAATGTTAGTGTTCCACTGAAATGTTTTTGGGGTGACGGTGGTTACTGTAGGAGCTTGTCCTGTTACTGGAGAGTTGCCATCTCAGTTGCTGTGTCCATGGACACTTCACCTGCCTTCCTTGGTAGCAGCAGCACTGATTGTATGGCATTTGTGGCAACAATGTAGCTCAGTAGCATCATTGCATGAATGACTGAATAAAACATCCTGGAGTCCTCAGGACTGGACCAAACAAGTAGAGGCCACTTACAAGTTAGACTAGTTTTGACGTTGGCAAAAGATTCAGTTTTTGTCATATAGTGTCATCTTTCGACATAAGTTTGTAGCAAAGTGCAACCAGAAATGATTTTTCCTATCAATCAGGAATATTCAATCAGATTTTCTTTCTCTTGGATGTTTTGATGAGATAAAACATTTCAGGATCAATTGGCATGTGCACAAACTTATTTTGGAGATAAATGAGATAAATTTTCACAGTCCACATGAAATCTATCTATGACTATTTTTACCTTGATCATTTGTTGCTGTTTTTCTGTTATATTAACTTGTACAGCAGGTCCTTTGACACCAAAAAGGTCACTGTGGTTGGAGGCTTTATGCTAAACCTTCTTGTGCTTTAGCTCAGCAACAACTTGTTTCCATCATTGGAAACTTGCCTCTGTAGTTCACACCGCCTTTACCACAGGGGTAAATAAATGTACAGTAAGCTATTATTATGAAGGTATTTTTAGGACACCGCTGTGGTTCTGCTGTTTCTGTACTTTGGTGAGGTTTAGAGATCCTGAAGCATGTTGCTGATAAACTCAGAACAAAACTTAAGAGTGGGGGGAAAAAAAGACAAACTAAGAATCTTTAGTTTCATCAGGATTTATTTTTCAAAGTCATTTCATAGATGTGTTTTTTTTTTTTGGACTCTCATTTCTTTTTGCTCTTTACACTGGAGTACACACAGATGTTGACCTGCTCGTCTTCTTGAATGTGACGCTCATCGCTTCTCTTGAGACTCAGAGCAGCGTAATGGAGATCGTCGACATCTCCTCTCTGTATGTGATAGATGAATATAAGGTTAGAAAAAAAACTCAAATGCAAACAAAAACAGAGGAGATTAACACTCAACTGACAAATACAATCCCTAACAAACGATTTTGTACCGTTTTTCACATTTTGTCACAATACAAACACAAATCAGTTTTTTTTGTTTTGTTTTTGTTTCTTTTGACCTACCAATGCAAAGTACAGCATAGTTGTGAGGTAGGAAAAAAATATACATGGTTTTTAAAAATTTATTTCAATAAACAGTAAGGCCTTTTTTATATTTAGATGCCTTTATTCTGACAACCTAAATAAGTTCTAGTCACCAAATTAAAAAAGATACAGTGTGTCAGTATACAGTGTTTCTGCAAAAGGGCTAAAAAAGGTTTGTTAGAAAACAAACAGCAACGTATTTTAGTCGCCTTGCAATCAGAAGGTTGTGGGTTCAACTCCAACTTCCTCCCTGTTGCATGTCGACATGCATTGGTGTATTAATGTATATCTGTGAGTGAATGTGGCTCTGCTGTATTTTTGTTCTAGTTTCTGGTGCACATACCTTAGTACGTTGGAAATAAGACTAAGACTAGGAATCTGAGAAGATGAAGAACAACAGTTGTGAATTTTACCTAAATTTATCAACGTCAACATAACATAACCAACGGCTCTTTTCAAAAGGAGATATTTAGTTTTTCTTTCTGAGTCACTTGCCGACTATCTGAACCACTGTTTTGTCTCCCGAGACAGTCGACCCACAGGAGGTCAGAGTGCAGTAGTACGTCCCAACATCGGATGATGTTACGGACTTTAATTCCAGGTTGGAAGTGCAGCGTGTCCTCAGGGGGTTTTCGTCTGTGCTTCTCACGCAGCGTACGTCGCTGGAGCACCAGACCGCACGCTGAGATGCGTCATCTCTGAACCAGCACAGCCTCTGCTCTCCCATACATCGCTCAGGGAACACGTCACAGGTCAGATTTACAGATTCTCCCAATCCAACGGACTTCAGCGCCAGTTGATGGGCGCTGGGGTTCATGTTGTTATTCCTGACATGAAGGAAAACTCCTTGTCCAAATTCAGTGGTTCCAAACTCTAAGACCCCACAGTAGTATGTCCCTGAATCTTCCGGCTGAAGGTTTGTGATCATCAGATTGTTGACGCCATCTTGGATCTGTGCAGCAACTTGAAATCTTCCTTGAAAAGCGGGGCGGACGTCAGCTTTTGGGCTGTGCCTCATCCGAGTCGATATGACGCGAGGTTTGCCTCCCGGACTCTGCTTGTACCAAAAAAGGAAGCTGACGGTAGCATCTCTGCAGGAGCAGTTTAAAGATACGGCGCCTCCAGGTTCAGCTCTTTTCACACCACCGTCCTGAATGACGCACGATGGATTTTCAACAGCAAACACCTGACCTGAAAATAAAAAGACAA